>NC_135656.1:64947818-65264562 GCF_964188315.1 Podarcis muralis | reverse complement strand
GCAGAATACTGCAATGGACCTGTCAGACTCCGATGTCCTTATTCTGGTCACATTTTGGCAGTTGTGGTGGCATCAGGCCCAACCCAAATATAACTATACAGTTCCTTCACAGATGTCTTCAGACTGGTGGTGAGATGAGCCCTGATTTATTTTCAGCAGTTTTCCAGATTCACATAGCTGGTATGAGTGCAACTGAAGCCAGTCCTTTTCCCTGTGCCTATTTATTTGGTTAATTCCTGTGGAATGAATAACAAATAAAAATGACTGCTTGTGCCATTATTCAAGCTCAGCAGAGCTGCTGTGCATAGGACTGCTGGCACAGATAACTCTTTAGCAAATTTAGCCTTTTTCAGGCCTGCCAACTCTTTGGACATTTTGGACTCCTTTGACTACCATTGTAATGATTGATCTAGTTCTCCCCACCAGAACGTATCCAGAATGTATCTTTTTAAATACAAAAACTAAGCTGCAAATCAATTAAAAGAAGAGCAGAACAAATGAACTAATAATAGCATTTGTTGAAATGAAGGTTAAGGATGTTCAGGGACAGCATAAGACATTTTTCTTACAAATAGTACCTCCCTCTGTCCCAAATCAAGGTGCTTAGTACAAAGCTATTTTGGCATCTGAAGCTGAAAACCCCACAAGTGCCTCTCACTGTCCCTGGCAGGAAAAATGCAATTGTAATAAATCAAAGACTAACAATTTGGTACCTTATTGTGACACTCCATTTTGCTTAATGGTAGAGCCAATGTCATTGTGTCAATGTTTTGCTCTATGGAGTTACAGACCTGCCTCATTGGTAACGTTCATGTTTCCATAGGGCTATATGAAGAGAGTATATTCTGACCCAGGGGACGCGGGTGGCGCTGTGGGTAAAACCTCAGCGCCTAGGACTTGCCGATCACATGGTCGGCGGTTCGAATCCCCGCGGTGGGGTGCGCTCCCGTTGCTTGGTCCCAGCGCCTGCCAACCTAGCAGTTCGAAAGCACCCCCAGGTGCAAGTAGATAAATAGGGACCGCTTACTAGCGGGAAGGTAAACGGCGTTTCCGTGTGCAGCACTGGTGCTGGCTCACCGGTGCAGCCTCGTCACGCTGGCCATGTGACCCGGAAGTGTCTGCGGACAGCGCTGGCTCCCGGCCTCTAGAGTGAGATGGGCGCACAACCCTAGAGTCTGTCAAGACTGGCCCGTACGGGCAGGGGTACCTTTACCTTTATATTCTGACCCACATATAGTAGAAAGATTGTCACTGATGATAATACTACCATATTCAGAGGTGGTGGTTATGGATGCTTACAACAATTTTAAAAAGAAGTGGTGTGTCAATAGGTTTATGATGCTCATTGCTTGCCAGTAGTAAAGTGCACCACAATAGTTATAACCACTGCTAATGAATACTGTAATGCTTGGCCATGCATATGTCAGAAAGAACAGATGTCAGGAACCTGGTGAGTGCTCTCATTTGCTCATTGCCTTTAACAGTTTGGGAGGCCAGTACATTTCATAAAAATTCTACCCTGGGGCTTCATGCATGGAGCCTAGAGTGATACAGCACAAGTTTTTTGTGGGTTTTTTTCTTTCAAAAAAATAAATATGTTCTTCTGGGTGGCTTGTCAATAAGTTCTCTTACAGCAGCTTCATGTTCCCCTCTTGAATTCAGCACTGACACTTGCAGGGGCTCTGTGGAATCTCTGTCCCTGCTCTCAAGTGCTCACGCAGAATTTACAACTAATTCATCAGAATCTCTTAAATATTGCACTTAAAATCTCACCATACATCCATATATTGTTCCAAAAATAACATCTACATGAAAAACATCTATACAGATATTTACAATTTCTACAAAAATAAAAGCAAAAAACTAAGAAGCTAATAGATATATATAAAAAAGGAAGCGATATAAAGAAACATATTCAAAAGGGAAAAGGAAGTCTGTGGCTGAATATTATTCTGATATTTGCTGTTCCTATTGTTGCAAATAAAGTTCACCTTTCAATTTTGTCTGATGTTCATTAGTTATTCTCCTACAATATGTTGTTAAGAGTGTGACATTCTATTTCTTCACGAAAAAATGTTGGCCATATTCCCCACGTCTGCAATTAAAACAATATCAGTGTAGGGTAGAATGTATATTTGACTTCAAAACGTATCCATTAGACATTTTGTCCCCATTACCAAAATTCTCATGTTGAACACAAACAACAGGTAAAAGTCTAAAAAGCACTTTTAATGCTACATTGAAAACATGCAGAGATTTCCCACTACAGTGTTAAAGTCTTCTTTAAGTGCACTCGCTTCCCTTCCTGTGCTCTGGAGACCAGCGCCACCCTCTTCCTCTGAGCCCAAGTGCTCAACACAGACAACCTTAGTCTTTGGTAGAATCAACTTATTTCCCAAATGGACCTCACTTTCTCTTACTTAAGTCCTGCTCACTTTCTCCATATACTTCATATCCATCCATATTATGCTAGTAAGCCTTACATCAATTCTGTAATGCATTCTTATCTTCATTTTACAAGTGGGAGGAGAAGCTAATAAATAATGGTTTATTTTTACTGAGCTGAATCAGAAAATTGTGGAGTTGGAAGGGACCCTGAGGATTATCTAGTCCAACCCCCTGCAGTGTAGGAATATACAGGGATTGAACCTGCAACCTTGGCATTATCAGCAGCACACTCTAACCAACTGAGCTATCCAGGCATTTTAGTTTAGGTCGTCCAGTGAGTAGCCATGACTGAGCTGATATTTGAATGGACCCAAGGATATTCAGTTCATAGCTCAGACTCTTTAGCCATAATGCTATCCAATGTGTTCATCAGTGGAACAGGCAATCTGGGCAGGGAGGAGGCTGAATATATCATGACTGAAGATCAAGAATAATTTCTCAGTCTTATCTGAAATTACATTGTCAGTTCTGTGGCAGCCTGATATAACCAAACTAGATTCTGTTTCCCACACTGGAATGATCAACCCTAGATATTTTCCGAGCTTGAAAAAGTCAAAGGGACAGCCACTGCACATTCTGGACCGAAGCTTATTTTTAATAGCACACAGAAATGGGTGTCGAAGGCACAAAAACTGTGCGAATCTGAAATCTGTACCCCCAAAACATCATGATAAAAACCAGCCTGTTCTACTTCCATAGCCATTCTGCCACAAACCCATATACTCCATCAATTGAGAAAAGAAAAATCTCCCCATATGAGTTGCAGATACAGTTCCCACTGAAATTAATAGAAATTCCATTTAATGAATTTGGGTCTGGGTGACAATCCACAATTTTCTTGTAATTTGTGTATCTGGAAACCCATCTGGCACCCAAATGGAATTACAAAGAATTGTGGATTACGGTGAAGGTATCTAATGCTACATAACATCTGTGCATGTTTTCCACATGGTGTATGATATATTTGTTCAGTTTTGTTGCCAAAGTGCACAGTCTGTGTTTGCACACTTCAAACTAATATAACAAGTGCCAAGTTGGTCCTTTCAAAATTCATTTTTTAACACATGGAAACCTGGACAGTTTTGTGTACAGAACCAACAATGTGTCTAAAATGTAGAGGCACAGAATCAAAGCTGCACCATTGCAAAAATCCAGATTTCAAGACTGTGCTGAGATCTCTTTGAAAATTAGGCTTTGCACTATCCATGTACATGACACCATTGATCTAACAAGTGAAATATGCTGTTAGTGGTGTGTGATGTTTTAACTGAGAGTATAAAGAAATCCATAATGTATTGAATTACGCAAAAGTACTTAGGACAAAACATTCCCTTCATATCCTCTCAGAGCTCAAACTTCAGATTTGGAAGCAAAAGATTTGATTACTTTCATCTTAGAATGCAAATCTACAAATATGAATGGTCTTAATTCACAGAATCTCCATTAATAAAGTTGGAATATTAAACTATGTAATCTCCTTTGTCTGGAACTGTCTGTGAAGCCAGGGAGTGCATTACTAAGTCAAACAAGACTTTTGCATATCTTTGCATATTCAGGAGTGACTCAAGGGAACTTTATCTTAAAAACCCCCACAAAAAACCCGTGAGAAGTAGCCTAGATGGGATTGGTTAAAGAACTGATGTTACTGTATTTTAGAATAGGGGATCTTTTAAAGGATGAGAAGGACTGCAAAAAAACGCTTCACCTCTAAACAGGTGAAATGCATGAACATTTCAACATAACTTGAAATGGAAGCTCATTTTTCGCAAAGGAAGCCTCAAGAAAATTTGCATCAACACAAACTGTATGGGGTGTTCTTTTTGGTAATCAAATAGCAGAAGCACTGTTGAAGTATTGTTAAAAGAAAACAAGCTATTTGTTTCCATGTTTGTTGGATGTATGCTTTGGCCCAAGTAAAATAACAACAACTACCGTAAGTACTCAAGCAGCTTACCCAGTTAGGTAAATTCACAATGTAAGCAAACTGCTGCACTAGATATGAATTGAATGGATACTGGATAACCTGGTGTTTGTGATGAAATGCATATGGTTTGCTTTACCATTTGCTTGGATTGAGATTCATCCATTGCACACCTAAATTTATCACGCAAACACAATGCTTCCAGGAATGAGTTGAACCCATAAATACGGATTGAACAGCAGGCTGAACACTGGGAAAATGAAATAGAGTGCTGTCTGAATACAGCCTCTGTCATGTATTCTGCTGGCTGCAGCAAACAATTAAGGTAAAGCCTAATCATGCAAACGTTTGAATAATAATGCTTCACATTTATTGTCATTAAAAGAAACAGTAATAGCTGCACATAAGCAATCATAACAAATGGATCCAAAGTATTTGTTTTGATATAAAAAATAGGAATTCTGCTGTTAAAGATAGCTTTGACTTGAGATTACCTCCCAGCCATCCTTTGCATAAATATTGCATTTGGCCATTTCTCCTCTTGCATCTAACCTTTATTTCCCTTTTATTTTAAAAGGCTGTTTCATAATTCCCACACTGTATACTGGCACGCTGTACGCTAACATGTTGCCGACACTCTCATTGGCACTACACGACTATATATTAGCCACAGGAGAACTGGAGTGGATATTCAGGCAGAAACAAATCTAAAAGCAGTGAACCATCAAATGTGAGGAACTCAAGAGGAAGTTGGCAGATGAAAGGATACTGGCAACTCCCTATAGTCAAAGCACATCTCTGAAAGGCACTTATTTCAAGAAAAGTGTATAGTGTCCTTCCGTCCCTACCCCCCGTTGGCTAAAATGACCGTATAATTCATACTCCTTCGTATTTTTTCTGCAGGCGAACAAGTGTTTCCAAACAGAATGGAAAAAGAACACTGGAAGAAAAAGCCAGGGTAATTGGGAAGACTTAGACCATCCCTATCAATTCATTGTGTTACTGTGCTCGTGCAGGCTAAAGATACCCCACTGCTGTGGAGTTCAACCCCTGAGCCCCTCAAATTGTAGAGGACATGTCAGTAGGACCACAGACCAAAGCTAGTCACAGTAACAGGATCTGAGGGAAAGCATGTGAACTGGCATATCTAAGCACATCTGAAAACCTTTGCAAATGAGCCTACAGGAATTCCAGGCACCCTGACTCTCTGCGGACAAGTCACAGATCTTCCTAGTCATGGCTGGGCAACGATTTAGGACCGAAATCAACTAAGTTATTGCACTAGAGGAAACCAGTGCAATCAGCCCCACTAGCACAACAGGACTTCCACCCCTCTCCTCCCTGCTGTGCCCCCTGCACCCTTTCTACACTGCTTCAGTGGGTCAGGAGAATACCCCAGAATAGTGTATGGGAGGGGAATGGAGGAGATCGTTTCATTTGGCAAGTAGAAATGGTGGAAGAATTGTCCTAGGACAATGTTGACTTCTACTCACAGTTATGATGCCCCTACTTGCTTCACCTTTCATTCTTTACAGTATGGCATAGAAGAATTTCCAGGCACGTGAGAGAAGCTTATGGGAACAAATCCAGAATGCAGAGCAGGGTTTCAGCTTAAGGTGCACAGACAAAATGGTGGAAGGTTTTAAGCTGGACTGTGTGAAAGAAAACAAAATATATGTGATACCTGTCTGAGTCTTATAAGGAGCACCACTCACCACCTGGGCTGAAGCATTCTGCATCAGTTGCAGCCTCTGGACCAGTTGCAACCCAGTCTAGAACAGGCAGACTTCCCAGTTCTCAGATCTGGGAACCACTTACCTGCAGTGTCTCTCAATCAGCAGGATGCAGCTTCAGCCTATTAAACTGCATCCATTCTACAGCTGCAGCATACCCTCCAACAGTTCTCTGATGAAAATAGGGATGTCCCATTCCATAATGATAATTTTACTATTTATACCCCACACATCTTACTGGTTTGCCCCAGCCACTCTGGGAAGCTTCCAACATATATAAAAACACAATAAAGCATTAAACATTAAAAAAACCTATACAGGATTGCCTTCAGACGGCTTGGGGGTTGGATAACGCCATACCCTCCAAAATTCCTCCAATGAAAATAGGGACATCCTAAGGAAAAGTGGGACATTCCAGGATAAAATCAGAAACTGGGATGGCTTCTCTAAATCAGGGATGTCCCTGGAAAATAGAGACACTTGGAGGGTCTGCTGCAGGCAGGCACTAGTTCAACATTTGCACGGCCTCTCACCTCCAGTGAATGTTTAGGGGTAGTCTCAGTTTCCTACTCATATTGAAATACTGCCCCTAAATGAGGCCAAGCTTAGATTCACAAAATGTTTAGGGGTATGCATACCCCTATGTCCCCACAGAAAAAAGCACTGCACTTGCCACTGTTTTTATGTCCTTTTATGACTGCAGCAGAGTTACCCTGAAAGGTACCAGTTCATCACAAGCAATCTTTTCATGTATCTGAGCTCATTAGGTTAGCATGACTTTTCCCCGAGCTTCAACTTCATTTAGTTTTGGTAAATCTATCAATTTAGCCCTTGCATTTCATTTCATTGCTAAGCAGGATGACAGCCAAGCAGAGAAAATGGCAAATTTGTTCAGCAAGGGTTGAGCCAGAATCCCTTAAGTTGGTTTATAAAAAAAGCTGACCTAAAATGAAGATTGTGACCTTTGTTGAAGAAAAGGAATGGGTGATCGGCCTATATAGTTCTGCCTGGCTTCTCAGATGTAGAACCTCATATCTCAATTGACCACCTTTTGCTTCTCATTAAGTTATAAAATTTATTGCCACTCAATATGTTCAGTCTGCTACACTCATCTGCAGGTCTCTGCTTTTGCCTTGTACCCTTCTAATGGATTTAATGCAAAAGTGACTGGACCTTAATGCAAAATTGCTGTAGAAGCATTAAGTGGGCTACCTACTGGGATTATGCTGAGGAATTCCAAATGTCACTTTAATGCTGCTGGGACTAACCAGTTAAAATCCATTTACAAAAACCTCCAGCTTTGGGGATAGTAGGAGGACAGTTTGTATGAACCGTGTTTAGCATCACACAGTAAGGACAGCATTTCCAGACTTTTAAATAAAAGGCTTCTTCTTCTTCTTCTTCTTCTTCTTCTTCTTCTTCTTCTTCTTCTTCTTCTTCTTCTTCTACTACTAACCTCAAAAAGAAAGATAAACTGGAAACTGAAGCTTGCATAGTTTTGCAATTTGGATGACCCTGGAGTTGTGCAAGAGGCTCAAATACTCTCTAGTGCAGCTGCGAAGAGCAAGATCAGATTTCCTTGAGCTCAAAAAACCTGTGGGAAATATGAAGCCTTGTAAATCCCAAACACCCCAAAATAATTATCCCAACTCCCCTTCGATTTAAAAATTTTCTGTGTATCACTGAATCTGCAGAAGAGCAACTTCTTCACTGATTAGTGAAAGATGATTTGGTGCTCTGTTGTCAAATCTTTTTCCCAATCGGGAGAAAATGGAGGATATGTTGAGGGGTGGAAAAGGGCAGTCAGCAACATGAAAGTAATATGCTCTCACAAGGATGGGTAGATACCTTCTTTTTAGGGAAGAAGGGTGCTATGGAGTCCACAGTGAAAGACAACATTATTCTTGGTGGAAGGGGCAGTGCTGATGTTAGAAAAGCATCGTCTCCAGTTTCAAAACATCAGGGCTCATTTGGACTTTCAGGACCTCCTATAGTTTTACTGGTTCCACCCCTGTCCATGATAGAGCTCAGCCTTACAATGAACTTCAGCCTTCTGCAGCCTTGTTTCTCTCTCTCAAAAGTTCCTGTGTGTGTGAATTCCAAAGTGTGATAGTGCCAGATGCAGCCAATCACATGCAGAGAGAATGCCATTGCATTCAGGGCTTCCTCATAACATCTGTCTGGCTACTGCGAAAATGAGACCCTGGAATGATAGGCCTTTGGATAGATCCAGCAGGGCTCTTCTTAGGTGACACTTATCAGCCATCAAATGATGTACACCTGAAACGATTTAATTGGTACCACAGTTAGTCAAAGCTAGCCTAATTCAGACCCTGCTTAGGACCCTGTCACAGTCCTGATGTTGTCATAGAAAGCATGATGCTTTCCAGTTCCTTTCCACAGCCTACAAACCTACTCATCTGCCAGCATCCCTCATCTTTCCTTCATCCTTCTTGCCTTTGCTGCTGCTCCATCCAATGAAGACCAGATATAATCTCACCTCCAGGTAAGTTTTGTGCATGCAACTCAGGATGAATGCTCAATAAAGAAGCCATTTGGAGGGACCCGAGTCTCACTATGGTAGGAAGAATTCCCTTATTCTAGCACAAGCGTAGGCAACCTAAGGCCCATGGGCCATAAGTGGCTCATGGGGGTTGTTTAACCGGCCCACAAACCACCCCCAAAGTGAGCCGCCTGCTTAGCGAGTCCCCACGTGCTGCGCTAAATCGGCACAGTGCACTGGGACTCGCTTCCACGGCGCTGGAAATCGTGTCTGCGCAGACTCAGACGCTGGAAATCGTGGGCACATGCACTATCCGGCCCACAGAGGGATCTCCGCTGGAGTTAACTGGCCCACGTGAGGTAAACCTTGCCAACCCCTGTTCTAGCATTTGCACTTAGAATATATGTCATTATATTTAAGAGCTTTGGATTTCTCTGAAATGCAGACAGTTTCTCAGATTAATATAGAAAAGGTCACTTGCTTTATCTTGGTCACAAAATGAATGCGATTCAAGCTATGAGTGTGAATGTGTATTTATCTATTTTTAAAGACGACAACCTAACACTGTAATTGTCAAGGTTTTGTACGTATGTCTACCAAGTTCATTGTTGCTACTGGAAACTATTCACCATCCCACTGACAGAGCAAGGTGCAGCTTTTCAGAAAGAAAGAAACTGTAATCCATCTTTTAAAAAAGAAAATATCACTGCTTGTGCTAACACCTCCTTTAAAATATTGCCTCTTTGGTTTGGATGCATTCATCAAAACCTAAGCTGCAATGGTGTGTATAATGCGATGAATGAGAAGAGCTATGAGCTATCTGGAAGCAGGAAACTTAAAAACTGTTATCTGGCGTTCCTGGGCTTGACCTCTTGTAGTGTTTTACTGGATAAAGAACAATATAGTCCGACAGAGAGCAAGAGTTTGAGTCTAAGGCAGCTAGTATCATTCAGCAACCTTGGACAAGTCATGTGGCTTAATTTTACATTGGATGTCCATAGCCTTTCATTGAAATTACAAAGTGGGCTTGTTCTGCACACCAAAAAGGAGCCATTGGTCATCACCCACTACCTGCTTCCCAAACCACTAAAGCCACTTTACTGCTGAGAGGCACTGTAATGTGGGAAACAGAATATCATGTTTTGATTTATTTTTAACAATTTACTTCACTTTATATCCTCAATAGGTTTCCAAGAGGACCTATTATATGTTAGGTTAAAGCAACTTTACATGTCTCTAGATAGTAGAGGGTTAGGGTTTACTGCAAAACCCCCAATCTCCCCCTCCTCTTCCTCCTCCTCCTCCTCCTCCTCCTCCTCCTCCTCTTCTTCTTCTTCTTCTTCTTCTTCTTCTTCTTCTTCTTCTTCTTCTTCCCCCCGCTCTCATGCATGAAGCAGCCATGTAACCAGCTTCTACTATGCCTTAGAATCTGAAGCCTTCCTTGTAAATAGGAAGAAACTGTAAGTAAATAACCTTTTTTTGCCTTTACCAATGGGACATCAGAGTGTGTTTAGGTATTACTCTTTTAAGCAATGCTAGTGATTTGTGAATGAGACCGAATAGGCGGTGGAAGGACTGAGTAAATCCAGCTTCCAAGTTACTTAAATTGGCCTCAAACTATAAAACCAACCAATTTTATTTTTTAAAAACCCAACTAGCCAAGCTAACATAATATCAAGACTCCAAAATATTTACCATAGCATGTGTTTTTAGGTTTTTATTATGTTTCGGTTTTTTACTGGTTATGAGGTTATTTTTGTAGGTTGCTTTGGGTTACTTTAAAAAAAGAAAAGTTACTAATAAGTGCAACCACCACCTAATAATCCCAGGAACTTCCTGATTTGCCCCGCTTAGAGGTGGTCATGTTAACACTTATTAGCACTACTAAAGAGTTAGAACCCTTCAGAAGATATTTGTGCATGATACCATATTTGCACACCACATGTCTTTTCACTTATCGCCTGTGGCTGGAAAACTTAGATCCAAATAAAATACTGCAGTCCAGGTGGTGTGTTTGCACCACACCAATGTTGTTGTGCCCCTCCCCATCTCTGTTCTGGTATGCTGCAGGGACTCAGCTGGATGGACCATGCTGTCCCATTGATACTTCCAGTCACTTGCAGTTAGTTCCCTATCACTAGTCCTGTCAGGGGCTGACTTGGGTGCTTTTTCATAATATGGCACCTTGTGCAAGACCAAAATTTGGCACCTCTAAATGGATCTTCTCACTTATGGATCTTCTCATTTCTGTGCCCCCTCATCTCAGCACCCTGTGGGGGCGGGGGACCGCCCACACCACCTTAAATCCAGCACTAGTTCAAGAGATGCCATAAGCTGCAATCCCTTCAGTCCCTGCGCTTTGCTGGAGACCATTTGCTCAGGGATAAAGTATAAATGTAAACCAATCCTATATGAAACTGGAGGGGTTTTGAGTACATGGAACTGGTCTAAGAATTTATGTATTAACAGCAGCTAGCAATGCCACACACGCCTCAATTCAGGAAAACAATCTTCAGAATGTCTGACTGTGCTTATGTTAAATGTCAGTTTAGTAATGTGTGACAAAGAGAGAATTATTCCCCTCTATAGCAATGTGGCTTCACTCTGAACCCGTTTAATCACACCAGGCTTGTGCAAGCTCACAGGACACATCCAGGAAATGCACCTTTCGTAAATTGCTATCATCATTCTCTGAATCATTCTCAGCCCAAAATGTTTTGTGCTTATTCCTTACAACTGACTTGGCTGCCACCTTTATATATATATAAAAGCTCTACCAAAGGCGCAATCAGTTTGAGTTTCAGGTTAGTTCTTTTTTATGGCTATGTTGTAGAAATCACTGTGAGTCTAGCCTCAAATGCACACTGTACCTTTAAAGCACCCCCCTCTCTTAGACTTTTAGGTAGAGTTAAGGTAAAGGTAAAGAACCCCTGGACATTTAAGACTATGGGGTTGCGGCGTTCATCTCGCTTCAGGCTGAGGGAGTTGGCGTTTGTCCACAGACAGTTTTCCGGGTCATGTGGCCAGCATGACTAAACTGCTACTGGAGCAACGGTACACCGGGACAGAAACCAGAGCACACAGAAACGCTGTTTACCTTCCCGCTGCAGTGATACCTATTTATCTACTTGCACTGGCGTGCTTTCGAACTGCTAGGTTGGCAGGAGCTGGGACAGAGCAACGGGAGCTCACCCCGTCACCACCCTTCCAATTAGCAAGCCCAAGAGGCTCAGTGGTTTAGACCACAGCGCCACTGAGTCCCTTTTTTAGGTAGAAGAGTAGTATTGACTGACATTCCCAGTGGATTATGGGTCTTGGATGCCCCATGCAGATTTTCACAGATCGGTGCCTTTTGTATGACAAATCAAAGTAATAGCAAAAGTACAATTAACAAAACAGAAGCAAGGTAATTCAAGGTTACGGCTTCTGCTTTTTCCTGGTTCTGCTGTGCTTCACAGCAATCATGCATATTCAGTATTAAGAAGCTTATGTGTTACCTGAAGTGTTAGTTGAATAGACGGCCAAGCATGTAGTTGAAGTGTGAAGGCTTTTCATTTGGGTGAGGTGTGTAGCTGAACCTTCTGATCTCTTGAGGCAGGAAACGAAATTCTTAAATGACAACATCTAGGAACTGGCAATAAGTCTTTTGATTGTGCTTCATTTAAATTCTGATCTTCTTGACTCCAGAGCTTCGATGCTGCAGCATTATACACTATGTCATGAGCAGCGATTTTGAAATAACCCAAAGATGATGAAGGCTGCACCTTAATACTCTAAATGTCATTAAGTTTTATTGCATATTTCTAGCTAACAGGCTCCTTACAGCTTCATCAAATGGTTAATGTTAATCAACCATTTATGCCAATACAGAAGTGACAGGTAATGAAAAAGAAATGGCAGTTTCAGAGAATGACATGAAGCTTTCTTCCTTCAGTTGCTGGATGAGGTCATTTGGAAAATCTGATCTCAACCATCCATATTCTTCCATATTCTTCGTCCTGATGTAAAGGGTTTTCTTATTATTGCAGACATTGCCTAGCATTCCTGCCAGTGCAGAATCCTGGTCCATCCTGATTTCTATTTGTAGTAGATTATCAACAGTTATATATTTTATTCTCAGCTTGCAACTTTATTTACTTTTGTGGCAGGACTCTTGCATCTAACAAACATTTAATGCTCTTGAGGAAAGATGGTTCTGGAATACCACTAATGCATGAGTAAGGACTCGTGATAGTCATATATAAAAATGACTGCTGTTGCAAATTTATGGGATGCCTTGAATTCAAATAATATGCTGTAAAGAACAATAAAAGTGTCAATACATAACTGAGACACAATGAATGAGTGGAGAACAAGTAAATGGCGAAAACTGAACTTTTGACAGTCACCACACATTTCAGCTCAATGCACAAGAAATATTCAGTGCCAGGAGTAAATTGGATGAATACATCTCATTTCTGTGGCATAGTCAAGTGAATTGCAGAGCAGCTGTTGTCGACAAAATGGCTAGCCATATCAGCAATCCTAGACCTGTCTATTCAAAAGTAAAGCCCAATGAGTTCAGTGGGACTTAATATACCTAATATATAAAGAAAGGTAAAGGTACCCCTGCCCGTACGGGCCAGTCTTGACAGACTCTAGGGTTGTGCGCCCATCTCACTCAAGAGGCCGGGGGCCAGTGCTGTCCGGAGACACTTCCGGGTCACGTAGCCAGCGTGACATCACTGCTCTGGCGAGCCAGAGCCGCACACGGAAACGCCGTTTACCTTCCCGCTAGTAAGCGGTCCCTATTTATCTACTTGCACCCGAAGGTGCTTTTGAACTGCTAGGTTGGCAGGTGCTGGGACCGAACAATGGGAGCGCACCCCGCCGCAGGGATTCGAACCGCCGACCTTTCGATCGGCAAGCCCTAGGTGCTGAGGCTTTTACCCACAGCGCCACCCGTGTCCCTTATACCTAATATATATTTGAATGTTATATAATAGTAGCAGCAGCAGCAGCAGCAGCAGCAACAACAACAACAACAGATACCACCCAGAAACAATGTCTGTGCCTTACATGGTTATAACTTTTATGGTTATACATGGTTTATTTACTATAATTAGTATTCTCATTTCTTAAAGGTCCTTGCCTTGTGGATCCTTCCCACTTTACTTTGTTTTGGAGAGCTGCTGTGACATGAGTTCCTGTCATGCTGCTTTGGTAAAAGAGGAAGAGCTGAACCACCTGGAAAGAACCGACTGCCTCTGTACTCTGCCCATGCCAACCCTGTTCCAACCCTCCTGGAAACTGGGCACAAGACTAGTATAAGAAGCAGCTGTGTTGTGGCTTCCTTCCATGTGACCTGGAGTGTCTGATGTTACCCTTAAGTCAAAGGGATGGGAAGAAGCCGCACTAGAGCCAGCAGCTCCTGCCAACAATGATAAACATCATAAGTGGTCCTCAGTGATTGTTTTGCCATATTACTGCAGCATTCTGGAAAGCTCCATCTGTTCAACTTCTGCTGTCATGGAGCTGCTTAAGCTCATGTGGGCAACCTGCAGCCTCCACACACCCCTACTGGGCCTTCCTTATGGACCATTGCGGGTATCCAAACTGCTGCTAGATTTCCTCTCTATCTGGTTTCAAGTTTTTCTGCCTGGTATGGGGAGCACAAGGGACACGGGTGGCGCTGTGGGTAAAAGCCTCAGCGTCTAGGGCTTGCCGATTGAAAGGTCGGCGGTTCGAATCCCCGCGGCGGGGTGCGCTCCCGTTGTTCGGTCCCAGCACCTGCCAACCTAGCAGTTCAAAAGCACCCCCAGGTGCAAGTAGATAAATAGGGACCGCTTACTAGCGGGAAGGTAAACGGCATTCCGTGTGCTGCGCTGGCTCGCCAGATGCAGCTTGTCACGCTGGCCACGTGACCCGGAAGTGTCTCCAGACAGCGCTGGCCCCCGGCCTCTTGAGTGAGATGGGCGCACAACCCTAGAGTCTGTCAAGACTGGCCCGTACGGGCAGGGGTACCTTTACCTTTTTATGGGGAGCACAGTTGCTCTCAGTGGGCTCTCTGTAAATCCCACTCCCCCAGCCATAAAAACAGCTGTTGGTTTCAATAGGGAAGAGGACACTCAGGGACACATGGAAAACCTTCCTTCCCACCACAACTGCATGAGGATGTGTGAGGATGAGTGCATGTATGAAAATGTGTGTGTGAATCTGTCTTGTCCACTACTAGCTCTGACCACATCCACCATATTGTGACTTCCAATTCCGCTCCCCACCCCCCCCCCGGTGCTGAAGTCTTTCCACAAATGAAGGGCAGCAACCCTACAGGTATTTGGACTACATCTGGTATGGAGTGACTGCAGTTTGCTATCCAGACTAAGTGGATTGTATTGTCTCACTTGTAATTCCCACACTTTTTTCCAGGAACCCCTGTGGTTATGACTTCTGTTTACAAAGTTTTCTCTTCTTCCTCCTCTAATAGCAATACTACTGCTGCTGCTGCTGCTGCTGCTACTACTACTACTACTACTACTACTACTACTACTACTACTATGCTCATGTTGCTATGCCTGTTTCAGAGACATGCTTTTTACCCAGAGCTCCATCTTACCCGTCTGGCAATTCCCCTAGCAGTGGTCCCCCCCCCCACCCCAGCTTTCAGAAATGAGGCATCTCTATCTAACTTCCAATTAATTGTCAGATGCTAAAGTGAGAAAGGGTGAAATGAGAGGATAGAAATTTTTCTTCCAGCACAAATAGCTAAAATAATAACAAAAGAAACAGGGATGAACACCTGGCAAACACAGCTTTGTGAACTAATTTTCTCCTTTCTTTTCAGCCTAGTATTATATCTGTCTAATGACTCATTCACTCATGGCCTGTATAGAACAGCGGTTTTGAATCACACTGTAGGTCTTTCTCTTTTTAAAGTTTCTTTTCCTTTCTCATTCACATCCCCAGCTAGCTGGTGCGAAGTCATTCATTGATTAACTCTGTCACAGGCAACAGGATTTGAATTGCCCTTTATATTACGTTGCTCAATATCCTATTGTCTGGTAGGGGGCGAGTTGAAATCATCTCACGCTTCAGGTTATTGCCTAAAGGAGTTGGCTTATAACATGGTTCCTGATTAGAATTACCCAGGTTTGCATTAAATACAGGATTCTTAAAGCCAGCCTGTTTAAAAGCAAGTGCGCCAAATTAATAAATGTTAGGAAAAGTTATCTACTTAATTGTCTGGGAGAATCTGCAGCCTTCATTTACAAGAAATGAGGAATATTCATCATCATAGAGTAGACTTGACGGCTATTTAAGGTCTGCAGTTTTCCTGTAGGGAAGGGGTTGGGCGTGGGGGGAGAGGGGAAATGCTGTGATGGCAGTGGGGGAGCCATAACATTGAAATGCTAATGTTGTTTCATTAAATGAATTGTGGAGGCTGAGATAAAATCAGCATCCTCAAAGTATAATTTCTTTAAATACCTTGTGCTCAAGATTCCCCTCCAGGCAAGTTTTCATCTTTCTTCATTTTAAAAAAATAGCATTAAATTTTATTAAAGAGTCCCAATTAAGCTGGTAACTTGCTTCAAAGAACATGCAGGCTTAGGGGAATATGTTAAACATTAACACTGATGGGAGATTTGCCCATAAACCCATTTTTTATTTTTTATTTTTTAAAAACAGCATCTCCCCAATTGGTGCAATTTGGATCACTTCAGGCATTGTTCCAAACCTGATTGATGCTTATTTTGGGAAATGACACATAAATCCTCAGTTTTAAGGTCAAACATCATGGAAAGTTGACAGGTTTGGTTGAAAACTTTCCTGCCTGCCTTTGAAAAAAACAATCAAGAGCAGCTGTATTTGCTAGCCAGCCTGTTTCTTTTGGATACTTAAATTTTAGGTTGAATTCAAGCCCAGATGTGAAACTAATGGCATGGATGTAGTACAGGAGACTATATACATTGCAAACAGCTGTAGCTGAATGCATTTTCACATTGATCAATCAATTCATTGACAAGGTCTACATGATATTGAAGCATGATATTGAAATAAAGTATATACAAAAAGGTCAGATTTCCCAGTGCTCATCACAACGCTGGCATGAATGGCAGGAGGTGTACTTAATACTTCATATACGTAGGTATTGTTGCATGCCACCCAAATTTCCGAGCAGTGTGAGATTCCAGGGGTTCCAGGTCTTTACCCAGGGTTTATGCTTCCTTTTGGAAACGAGGCACAGTGGAGTTTGTGGTGGCTTTATGATATATGGTTCATTTGCACATATATACAACCTGAATATTACAATAATAAAGGACAAAAGTGGTAAGAACCTTAACAGAAGCAGAAGACATCAAGAAGAGGAGGCAAGAATACACAGAGGAATTATACCAGAAAGATATGGATGTCTCGTACACCCCAGGTAGTGTGGTTGCTGACCTTGAGCCAGACATCCTGGAGAGTGAAGTCAAATGGGCCTTAGAAAGCACTGCTAATAACAAGGCCAGTGGAAGTGATGGTATTCCCGCTGAACTATTTAAAATTTTAAAAGATGATGCTGTTAAGGTGCTACACCCGATATGCCAGCAAGTTTGGAAAACTCAGCAGTGGCCAGAGGTTGGAGAAGATCAGTCTACATCCCAATCCCAAATAAGGGCAGTGCCAAAGAATGCTCCAACTACCGCACAATTGCACTCATTTCACATGCTAACAAGGTTATGCTTAAAATTCTACAAGGAAGGCTTAAGCAGTATGTGGACCGAGAACTCCCAGAAGTGCAAGCTGGATTTCGAAGTGGCAGAGGAACCAGAGACCAAATTGCAAACATGCGCTGGATTATGGAGAAAGCTAGAGAGTTCCAGAAAAACATCTACTTCTGCTTCATTGACTATGCAAAAGCTTCTGATTGTGTCGACCACAGCAAACTATGCCAAGTTCTTAAAGAAATGGGAGTGCCTGATCCTCATCTGTCTCCTGAGAAATCTCTATGTGGGACAAGAAGCTGCAGTTAGAACTTGATATGGAACAACTGATTGGTTCAAAATTGGGAAAGGAGTACAACAATGCTGTATATTGTCTCCCTGCTTATTTAACTTATATGCAGAATTCATCATGTGAAAGGCTGGACTGGACGAATCCCAAGCCGGAATTAAGATTGCTAGAAGAAATATCAACAACCTCAGATATGCAGATGACACAACTTTGATGACAGAAAGTGAGGAGGAATTAAAGAACCTTTTAATGAGGGTGAAAGAGGAGAGTGCAAAATATGGTCTGAAGCTCAGCATCAAAAAAATGAAGATCATGGCCACTGGCCCCATCACCTCCTGGCAAATAGAAGGGGAAGAAATGGAGGCAGTGAGAGATTTTACTTTCTTGGGTCCCATCACTGCAGATGGTGACACGAAATTAAAGGACACCTGCTTCTTGGGAGAAAGGCAATGACAAACCTAGACAGCATCTTAAAAAGCAGAGACATCACCTTGCCAACAAAGGTCCGTATTGTTAAAGCTATGGTTTTCCCAGTAGTAATGTATGGAAGTGAGAGCTGGACCATAAAGAAGGCTGATTGCCAAAGAATTGATGCTTTTGAATTATGATGTTGGAGGAGACTCTTGAGAGTCCCATGGACTGCAAGAAGATCAAACCTATCCATTCTGAAGGAAATCAGCCCTGAGTGCTCACTGGAAGGACAGATCCTGAAGCTGAGGCTCCAATACTTTGGCCACCTCATGAGAAGAGAAGACGCCCTGGAAAAGACCCTGATGTTGGGAAAGATCGAGGGCACAAGGAGAAGAGGATGACAGAGGACGAGATGATTGGATGGTGTTCTCGAAGCTATGAACATGAGTTTGACCAAACTGTGGGAGGCAGTGGAAGACAGGAGTGCCTGGCGTGCTCTAGTCCATGGAGTCACGAAGAGTCGGACATGACTAAACGACTAAACAACAACAACCTGAACCTATGGCCGGGGGGGGGGGGGTGTTTCCATAGCATTAATAGTCCAAGATGGTCTTGTTTCTCCCATAGCCGCAGCCTTGGATTTAAACAGAAATCAAACATTGCTTTCAAATGTTGCTAAGACTCTCTCTCTCGCTTGCTGCTTTTCTCTCTAGCTCACATCACTGCAACTCAACTCTAACTTCTGGCTTCATCCTTCTAACCAACCACGAGCTGGAGAGTGTGCTATCACACACAGAGCTCCTTTCCTTTGTTTCCCTTAATAAACTATCACCCAGGCTATCACCCCAACACAGGAATGTAGCCTGGCTTATGTTTTAACTCTTGTTGTATCCAGGGCTTAGAAGGGTCTCTCACACACAGCCTGCGTCCTCCCCTGCAAACTCATAACACTATGAAACGTATAAGTTTGAAAAAAATAGGTCCCAGTTCTGGGAGCTCCATTAGTAGTAGAGAGAAGGGAAGTCACCAGAAGTCCTACTTTGATGGATGGTTTATAGCCAGTACATCAGCAGATAGAAAAATAGAAACATAGAATTGTAGCGTTGGAAGAGGCCCTGAGGGTCCTCTAGTCCAACCCTCTGCAATGCAGAAATTTCAGATAAAGAGCAACCCTAAACCCTGCAGGTAGCTGTATTTCTGCCACTCTGGGTCAAATTCCAGACTACCCTAGGATTGACTGTATAGCTTCTCTATCCGATCAGAAAACACTGTGTAGTTGAAATTTGTGCACTTTGGTAGCTGCAGATTCCAGCCGCTTCGGCAACTGGACCAGAAGTAACATGTAGTCCTTTACAGAGTTGTCCCACCATCCTAAACGAAGGGTTTTTTAAATTGGCATGGTGGAAATGGTAGCTTTTTAGGACTACCCTAAAGAGTGTATCAACCTTGATGGCAGAAAGTTAGGAAGAATTAAAGAAACTTTTAATGAGGGTGAAAGAGGAGAGAGCAAAATATGGTCTGAAGCTCAACATCAAAAAAACAAAGATCATGGCCACTGGTCCCATCACCTCCTGGCAAATAGAAGGGGAAGAAATGGAGGCAGTGAGAGATTTTACTTTCTTGGGCTCCATGATCACTGCAGATGGTGACAGCAGCCACGAAATTAAAAGACGCCTGCTTCTTGGGAGAAGGGCAATGACAGGCCTAGACAGCATCTTGAGAAGTAGAGACGTCACCTTGCCAACAAAGGTCCGTATAGTTAAAGCCATGGTTTTCCCAGTAGTGATGTATGGAAGTGAGAGCTGGACCATAAAGAAGGCTGATCACCGAAGAATTGATGCTTTTGAATTATGGTGCTGGAGAAGACTCTTGAGAGTCCCATGAACTGCAAGAAGATCGAACGCATCCATTCTTAAGGAAATGAGCCCTGAGTGCTCACTGGAAGGACAGATCGTGAAGCTGAGGCTCCAGTACTTTGGCCACCTCATGAGAAGAGAAGACTCCCTGGAGAAGACACTGATGCTGGGAAAGATGGAGGGCACAAGGAGAAGGGGGCGACAGAGGACGAGATGGTTGGATAGTGTTTTCGAGGTTACCAGCATGAGTTTGACCAAACTGCGGGAAGTAGTGGAGGACAGAGGTGCCTGGCGTGCTCTGGTCCACGGGGTCACGAAGAGTCGGACACGACTAAACGACTAAACAACAACAACAACAAAGAGTGTATAACATGACATGCCTTCCCCCATCCCAACTACTGTATTTGATAAAGGACTTATGGGATTTGGTGAGTCCATAGACTATTACTGCCCAGTCAGGATATTGTATGCAAACAGGTAAATTTCTGAAAGAAAGCAGAGCTTCACATAATGCAACAGGGAGGCATATGCCAGAATGTACCTCTGCCTTTGGACAGAGAGGGAGATCCATTCCGCTCTGGGTCCCCTGGGATGCTCTCTCCGGGACCATAAAATTATGCATTAATTATCCACTATGTGGAGAAATGTTGGCCTTGTCTGCCCTTGAATCTAATGCAAATCAATGATCTCTTGGAGATAAATTATTCCGTACAGTAGCAAGGAGTGAACAAGGGGTAACAGAACTGTATTTAGCAACACGAATCACATGTCAGGTATTAATTTACATCATGGGGTCAAATACTCTGATGATTTCCTGAAATAGGTGTTTTTTATTTCTGTTTTTTTAATCCTTGTATGTAATAATGGCTAATACTTTGGAGGGTGTTATATGAGTTTGTCACCAATGCTACCAGAAATGCAATTATGGATTCTACTTCATGCTCATGCTGACAAGGGATTTATAAATGAATCGCACATCATATTATATATAATTCTACATTTGTTGTTTGCAGGCAACATGTTCCAGTAAAGTAAACCGTATGTGCTGTGTGTAGTTTAATAATAAATATAGGCTCTGCTAGCAAGGGAAAGGGGATCAGAGTAAATCCGAGCTGACATTTCTGTCAGATGGGACTTCTGCCTCTTTCCAATATGCTTTTTGCAGCTAGCAATACACCCAAGGTGTAGAAGGAATTCAGCTATGCAGGCTCAATAGTAAATACCACAGCGAGAAGCTATAACAAGGCATACTTCAGATGGGCACATCCAAAAGAATGGCCTTTCAGTTTTTTAAACTTTAAAAACTGGTTGAGAAGATCAAATTTAATGTTTTGTTACATTTCCTTCAGCTTATTATTGTCAGCCCTGTTGCAGAGCCTGGTCCAAGGAGTCCTCACAACCCCACATGGTCACTTGTTCTGAGAGTGTCCCCCTGGTAGGGATCTTACTCAAAGAGTTCCATTGTCCTCTTCCATCCCAGGACCCCACCCTGTCTTGTCTGCCTTCCCTTACACAGTTATTCACCTGACTCCCCTTGTACCTATCCTGCCTACTTTTTTAGCTCTCTTTTTAGCATGCCACTGATGGTGACAACCCTGGTCCCTTCTGTCCTGTCACTCATCCTCCTCCCCTTCCTTGTGTTTGCTGAGACAACCCATATTCCTTTTGTACGTCACCTCTTTTCTTTGTTTGCAACTTTCCTCCATCGCTCCAGTCTCCACTCCTCCTCCTCCTCCCTGCCTGGACTCAGCAAGCGAGTTCTCAGACACTGGCCTTTTATCTCCTGAAGGGCGCTCAGCATCCTTATCTACTACAGGCTCCCACTCCTCAGCTGTGTGTTGGCTCAGCATTGGTTGGAATCTGTTCACAACTGTATCTTGATCAGCAGCGAAAAAGTGATTTCCAATACAGTGGTACCTCAGGTTACATACGCTTCAGGTTACATACGCTTCCGCTAACCCAGAAATATTACCTCAGGTTAAGTACTTTGCTTCAGGATGAGAACAGAAATCGCACGATGGCGGTGCAGCAGCAGCAGCAGCAGCAGGAGGAGGCCCCATTAGCTAAAGTGGTGCTTCAGGTTAAAAACAGTTTCAGGTTAAGTACGGACCTCCAGAACGAATTAAGTACTTAACCTGAGGTACCACTGTACTCATATTATCAGAATCTTATGATGTGTCACTTTTTTCAGCTACAGCTTGTCCTGTGGCACTCTGTACTAGGACTGTGCACAGTCCCGCCCGCCCCCCATCTGATTCAGGGCCCAATCTGACCCTTTGGAGTTGCCAACATTGAACCTGGGGCCAAGCCAACCTGGTTCTGGGCCCTCAATCAATCTGGGGTTTTTTTCACAGTCATGTGATCAGGGGTGGGCAGAGGTGACCTGCTTCTCCTTCTACCCTCCCTCTCCTGACCATAATCAGGGTTTCAAACCCTAATATGAATTGTACTATGGACAGAAAGGATATATAGGTATTCAGAATAAACTCTCCAATGAGCTCAGATTCTAATTGATGTAAATAATTTTGATTTATATATTCCATTCAAATTCCATTCTTTGTTTTTTTTAATTGAGATATATGGATAAGGACTAGGAAGAGGAAAGCAACATGCAGGCAGGAGCAGAGGAGACTAGTAGGACTAATGATCCCTGGAAAGAGAAAGTATGTGTTCAGAATCCATCTGTTCAAGGCTTGCTGTGGTTAATTTTTGGCTTCTATTTCCAATAATCATGAAGTAGATCTAACACTCAGAATTCCAGCCCCTGTGATAGACTCCAAATTACATAGCTCTTTGGGGCATGTGTAAAGCTGTTGAATACACACAGCACCAGATGTATTGTTGGCAAAATAAAAACTTTCCTAAATATGGTACAAAATATGGTTTCCATATCCAATGCTGAGTAGGAATTGCTTTACATGATATATGTCTTGCACAGCTCCTGTGATTTAGCATAAAACAAGTTGGCTTAGTGTGTTTCTTCATATTTTCCTAATGGAGATGCTTAAAACATAAAAGGACCTACTAGTGGACAAGCAGAGTCTGATCTAGTCCAAGACATTCACTCGTTTGCTGTCTTAACAGTAAATATTTATTAATGCTTCGTGAATGAAGGTTAGCTGTTCATAACAGTGCGAGGAATCTGTGGCCCTCCAGATGTTGCTGGACTACAGCTCCTATCATCCTTGACCATTGGCCATGTTGGGTGAGGCCGATGGGAATGAGAGTAGTATGACATCTGAAGGGCTACAGCTATGCTTTTATTCTGCAGGACATTTCTGTTCTTCACCAAACAACGAAAAGAAGCAGTTGAGATGAACAAGCTCTGTACTTTCCAACAGTAGTGAATCTTGGGCTAATCATTCCCAAGGGAACAAAAAAGTAAGAATTAAGCACAATGAATATGTTAGACTAGGCTCATGTACCGTGATGCCATCTGTGCCCAGAGTTTTTCTGTACAGTATAGTATTGTTACAAAAATTGGATGCCACCTCTAATCTCTGTTGAACTGTGGCAAGATTCCATGTGCTCACCCTGGCCAGGGTCATGTTTCCATTGAGAATCAAGACTCAGCAAAGGCTGCCGTAGCTTTAAGAAATGTGATTCACTCACATATTTACACCTGAATTTACTCCAGATCTTACAGCCTAGTCATCTCAAGATGGGCTTGTTCCTCACAGCAGTGCAGAACTGGAGTCCAAGTCATCTCTCCCAGCCTCCTTTCAGCCAGCCTACCAAGATCATTCTGGCCTTTGTTCCCCTTCTTCTTCCCAACACACCTCTGCTCCGACTCCTCTCCATCCACCTGCTATCCCAAGTCTCTTTTTAAAGAGGAATATTTTCCCTCTGATCACAGGCTAACTTTGGCAACCCCAGTCTGTCCAGGCCCAAGGATTTCTCTTTGATGTGGGTCATCAACACTTTTTGTCATGTTAATGCATCTATCCCAGGTGAGGCCCTGGTTTGGAAAGGAAGCTTTGTTGTTGTTGTTTAGTCGTTTAGTCGTGTCCACCTCTTTGTGATGCCATGGACCAGAGCATGCCAGGCACTCCTGTCTTCCACTGCCTCCCACAGTTTGGTCAGACTCATGTTTGTAGCTTTGAGAACACTGTCCAACCATCTCGTCCTCTGTCGTCCCCTTCTCCTTGTGCCCTCCATCTTTCCCAACATCAGGGTCTTTTCCAGGGAGTCTTCTTTTCTCATGAGGTGGCCAAATTATTGTAGCCTCAGCTTCAGGATCTGTCCTTCCAGTGAGCACTCAGGGCTGATTTCCTTAAGAATGGAGAGGTTTGCTCTTCTTGCAGTCCATGGGACTCTCAAGAGTCTCCTCCAGCACCAGAATTCAAAAGCATCAATTCTTCGGCGATCGGAAAGGAAGCTTAGCTTGTATTTTTCCCTTGGCATGGCATATTCACTTCAATGCTCTAAATATTAGCTAGATTCTGACATTCACTCATTTCTTGGGTTTAGGGGGCGGGTTTCCTCCCCCCAAAATTTATAACTGTATTCTGTAATGGTTTCGCTTTTTATTATTGAATGGGGCTCTTAAATTTTTGTGTTGGAATATGCAACATTTTCATTCGTGTGTGTGTGTGTGTGTGTGTGTGTGTGTGTGAGAGAGAGAGAGAGAGAGAGAGAGAGAGAGAGAGAGAGAAAACTGACAGCTTTCAGAAATATCCCCCCCCACACACATTTTTGACATACTAGTTTGACATGTTTTTCTCTTCTAAAACAGCCCTTTTAGGGGGGGGGAGTAAAATGTTCTCTGGCATCCCTCAAGCAGAACCAAGCCATAGACTCAATAGCTTATAATGCCATTGTTCTTTTTCTGTACAGTTTTGCAGTCAACATGGCCTTCCAGTTCATTTGATTCTGACTTTAAATTCTGTAATTAGGAAGCTATTGTTCTTGACCATTGCTTAAAACAGAACAAAAGCATATATTTCAAGGGAAATATCACTGGTCACACAGTGACTGTCATTTTCTTGCATTCCTGGCACACTCTCTAAGCCCATCTCAAGTGCCAAATTATATTGGGAGAAATAAAATTCTGCAACTACTTGTGACTTTGAAAACTAGTGAATTCCATTTTCAACTACCAGCAATGAATGTCAAGTAACAGTTTTGTTTTTCTGCAGGGGAAAGATGATGGAGGAGACTGTAAATTGTACAAATCCTAATGCAGGCAGGACAACAAAATGCTAAAAAACCCCATTGTTTGGCCTTTTTCATCCTGTTTTGCTTTCACCTCACTAGCAACTTAGTCTTAGAAGACCACCATGCATCTGAAAAAAAGAGTTCTGGTCTTTAAAGCTTGTGACATTGTTGTCGTTCATTACTCATTCTTCAGATTAACCTGGTGTCTCATCTGGAATTTGTTGCTAAAAGGCTTTGTTCTCACAGATGCAGTAGATCTGTGTCTTGGGGTTGTACAACTTCAGACTGCAGGTTTGCATGATAGAATGCTCATACAAAAGTATTGGACATTAGAAATGCTATGTGAATTGAAACTAATTAGATGTATATATTTGCCAGAAAGGCACTTGGAAAATCATTGGCAAATAAAGACGGTTGCTTGTCTTTCTGAAATAATGCTCAATATAAACAGAGAGAAGAGAGATGATAATCAGGGAAAGAAAGTCACCCTGCACATTAAAAACTTAGCTTTAGCGCTGAAAGGAACATCTGATTCTTGATGACCTCTGCCCGTAAAATAAATAAATCTATCTATCTATCTATCTATCTATCTATCTATCTATCTATCTTTATTTATGAATGACCTGGTTCAGAAATAAAGGTAAAGGTACCCCTGACCATTAGGTCCAGTTGCAGATGACTCTGGGGTTGCATGCTCATCTTGCTCTATAGTCCAAGGGAGCCAGCGTTTGTCTGCAGACAGCTTCCGGTTCATGTGGCCAGCATGACTAAGCCGCTTCTAGCGAACCAGAGCAGCACACGGAAACACTGCTGGAGTGGTACCTATTTATCTACTTGCACTTTGACGTGCTTTCAAACCGCTAGGTTGTCAGGAGCTGGGACCGCCCGTCACGGGGATTTGAACCGCCGAACTTCTGATCGACAAGCCCTAGGCTCTGTGGTTTAGACCACAGCGCCACCCGCGTCCCAGTTCAGAAATAGTCATAGGCAAAAATGTGTGACAGTTAACCAGAAGCATCACTTTTCATGATCAGGTAATCACTGCCTGCAGGGCCTCTGGAGAACAAATTAAGATATGCTCTGCTGTCTGCATGTCAATGCATAAGGGAAGGCACACAATACATTGCCAACTTCCCCATATTCTTACCTAGCCAGCTTACCTGAGCTCAGCAGCATCGCAGTGTTGCTTAATGTGATGCATTTGGAAGAAGAATCTCTGGATCTGCCTTTCCCAGTGCACAGTGGAAATCACCCAATTCTGTAGGCACAGAAATGCTACTCTACTGTGTGCTTAAAACAGTTAAGACTAACCAAGAGTCAACATCTATGTGAGGAATATACAAGGATTTGTGAAACAGATAAGCTAAAATGCTTAAAACGTATTAGAAAATTTTAATGTATAAAATCTATCAGTTTAGAAATAAGTATATAGTTTATTATGGAACTTCAGCTCATAGCATGTCTGCAACAGCTCACTCAAATGCCATTAACATTTCTGCTTTAACTTAATTTTCTGACAAAATAATAATACATAAACCACCTTTAATGTTATTCACTGTCCACTGCTGATGATGATTTCCTAGAACACACTTTGCCGTTTGTTTAAAACTCTGGAGGCTCTTTGTTTCTATCTCCTTTGCGTACTTCAGATGTGTTCACCTAGATAACGAAGCTGAAATTGCTTTAGCAATACCACAGAATTCCTTTGAGAGTCTAGGGAGGTTATCATAGAGTACAGATTGCCATCGTGGACAATAAATGCCTATAGATAAGGGCTGAGCAGCCCATAAAAGGGAAGCAATTTAACAAGTATAGCCACAAGCCGATCATCAATATGAATTAGAGTTTATCTATAGGAGCCATTTGCAGGGACCTGTTTCTCAGATATATGGTACAAGTGTAAAGAATGAGAAATTAGAAGGAACAGAAACTCAAAGCATTGCTTAAATTATTATTATTTTATCTTTTGTTCAATCTTAATGAAATGTAAATAATTTTTTTAAAAAATTCATACAGAGGATATAATGCACACAGACCTGTCCATTGCATAATTGCAGGCTGTCCTTACTCACTGAAAGTCACTGTGCCAACTATAGGGTGCCCTGCGTGTCTGGGCACCCACAAAAAAAATGTTGTACATGCTCAGCACCCACACGGTGCGGCCTCCAACATCACTTCTGGGGACTTGCAAAGTACCAGAAGTCACGTTAGAGGTCCTAAGGCCTCCGGACATGGCTTCCGGGTTTTTGTGAAGCACCGGAAGTCGTGTTTCGAGGCCTCAGAGGTGGCATTTGACATAACATGATGTCATGATGTCACGTGACACTGGGCACCCATAATCTGGGGCCCAAGTTGGTGCCCCTGTTCTGCACTGTTCTGAACCAGCTGCGCAAAATATGGGGCACTCCTGTGAAAAGAATCTAGGCGTATTAGTAGACCACAAGCCACAAGCTAGGCGTATTAGTAGACCACAAGCCATGAGCCAGCAGGATGATGCAGCAGCAAAAAAGGCTAATGCTATTCTAGGCTGCATCAACAAAAGTCTAGTGTCTCGATCAAGGGAAGTACTTTGGTCAGACCATACTTGCAGTATTGTATCCAGTTTGGGAACCACAGTTTAAGAAGGCTATTGAAAAGCTGGAAAGTATGCAGAGGAGGGCAACCAAAATGATCAAGGGTCTGGAGAGCAAGCCTTATGAGGAATGGTTGAGGGTGTTTGGTATGTTTATCTAGAAAAGAGGACAATGAGAAGATATATGATAGCCATCTTCAAATATCTAAAGGGTTGTCACATGGAAGATGAAGCAAGCTTGTTTTCTTGTGCTGTAGAGGGTAGGACTCGCACCAATGGATTCAAGTTACAAGAAAGGAGATTCTGACTAAACATCAGGAAGAAATTTCTGACAGTAAGAGCTGATCAACAGTGGAATGGACTCCCTTGGAAGGTGGTGGACTCTCCTTCATGGGAGGTTTTTAAGCAGAGATTGGATGGCCATCTGTCTTGGAAGCTTTAGCTGAGATTCCTGCATTGTAGGGGGTTGGTTTAGATGACTCTTGTGGACCTTTCCAACTCTACAATTCTATGATGATAGAAATTCACACTAAAACATTGGTGAGTTGTTTGTTTGTTTTAATTGCAGATTACTGCAATATGTGGTGAATTGAATTTAAGATTGGAAAAATGAGAAACTGACAGATCCTTCCACCTCTACTTCTGACTAAACAAGGTGGGATTTAGGCTCAAAGTCCCATAATTCAGTCAATTTTATAGTTTACTCTGCCTTAGCAATGGCTTAGTTGGGAAAGCGGCTGCTAAACAAAATTTAATATAACTTCTTTATCTGAATGAAATTGCAGCAAAAGGTGATGTGATCCCACTGGAGCTAAATTTTATTTTGCAATAAAGACGTAGCCCACCCTTTCCTGTCATCATTCAAGGACAGCTGCTTTCTTCCTAGATTTTTCAGTGTGTTTGCCCAGACCTTCTATATCCTCTGGCTCTTTTCTTGCTGTGTCACTTTGGCTACAGCAGTACACAACATGGGGCATAAGGCAGCCCTATCTGCCCGTTCTGCATCTTTCTATTGTGCTCACACAAATATTATTTTCCAGGAAGGTAGAGACAGGGATATAGGAGGTATACAGATGGCTCCTATTGCCCATAACAGGCAGGTATCTTACATCCCAGGGTGATGCAATACTGTACAAGGGGAGAGGGAAAACAGGTCTGTTGTGCACTGGAAAATAGGAAGCTGCCTTGTTTTTGTTTGTTTGTTTGTTTGTTTGTTCAAAGGCCTTTCTGAACTGCTGCTCTCCTGACTTCTGTATGGCTAAGTTGCTGCAGCGTAGCAGTATGGAGCAGAGGAGGGACACAGCAGTGAGGTTGGTGCAGTGCAAACACGCTGGTGGAGCCAATCAGGTTTGCACCACATCAACCTCACTACAAAATAACATACAAAACATAGAACAGTACAATAAGCACAGTTAAAACATCGTTATAAAACAATTTAAAATCAGGAACAGGTAAAAACAGGAACTAAGAAACAACAGCCTCTAATCTTATGGGTCAGGAAAAACTAATAGTTGATGCTTTATGTAGAACAGAGAGGATGACATCCC
This sequence comes from Podarcis muralis, assembly GCF_964188315.1. Classification (NCBI taxonomy): domain Eukaryota; kingdom Metazoa; phylum Chordata; class Lepidosauria; order Squamata; family Lacertidae; genus Podarcis; species Podarcis muralis. The sequence continues at coordinate 65,235,441 of NC_135656.1, read as the reverse complement.
ACAGTGCAGAGGCAATGGCAAAAAATGCCTGTTTTTGAGTTTTTAGTGTGATGCCACAAGAATCCCCCCGCCCCAGTTGATCCAAGTGCACTTACAGGCCTTTACAGGGCAGGCTGTCTTACCAAGTCAGATCATGGGTCTAGCTATCTCAGTATTGTCACTATACTAACTAGCAACGGCTCTCTGTGGATTACCAAGCCAGGAAATGAATTTGGAGCCATTTGCATGCAAAACATAACTACTGCGCTACAGCCCTTCCCAACAGTTACCTCTGCACTTGCAGTGGCTGGACTGAGCCCTAGGCAAAGTTTATCTCAAGCAATCTTTAATTAATAACCTGATCCTTTCTTTTAATTCAAGAAATTATATTGTACAATCATGACATACCACACATAGTATTTTCCATTTCTTCCTATGCTTGCACACCCGACAGGAAAAGCACATCTTTCTCTAATAGAAGATAAAGGTGTGCATTCAGTTTCAGAGAGGCACCTAGATAAAAACTTTACCTGGCTTTTTAGGATTTAGGAGCCTAGGGCATATTTAAAAGAAAACTTGCATCTTTGAAAAGCACACCAACATTTAACAGAAAATGGCAAGGAATCAGCAGACCCAGTTTGTAACTTGCAGGCGCATTCCTAATATTTCACCATGTTGTATCATATACAAGTTTGTTACCTACATCCTCATCCCTTTTGTATAAGCTATTAAAATGCAATCTTCACCACACCTGCCTGGAATATTCCCTGGAGAATCACTGTTGACTCTGCTTTCTAATTTGGTGTCAGTCTATTCATTTCACTTTCAGTATAGTTTCCCGAACAAACGTGTGTTCATTGATTATGGCTTTCTTCTAGCTTATTTTTCTTGATTTCTTGGGGTTCATTGGGGGTTGTCATGTTGCATATGCCCGATAATAAAAATGATCATATCCTAGCTTAATATATAGGACAATGAACTGTCAATAAATATTGGCTTTTGAGCCGCTATCATAGACTTTAATTCCCTTCCAGTAATTGAAATCCCATTTGTAATTATGCTACTCTCACTCTTGAATACATTGGTGTGGCTAAATGCAATGGTTTGGATTAAGAGAAGCACCAGTAGGAGAGGACAACCAGAAAATGATTTTCATTGAGGGCTGAGGGTCCCTCCTGAATGGGGTAAGCTGCGGTGCAATGGGATGAGGCAGAAGAGGAAAAGTGTTGCTGAAAATAGGACAGAGACACCTTCCATAATTTTCTATCATCTTCATCCTGAACCTGTGTTCTAGCATCATTAGTTTTCATATATATACTGTGCGAGGACTGCTTACCTTTGTATGATGGCGAGTGGTCATTGTGGCTTGGCGCAACTGGGTATTGATCTTGGACAAGCTTCTGGTCCCTGCATGACTGTTGGGGGATGATATTCCCTCCTCCTCTGGCCATGCTGGTTGTCGGGGGGGGGGGGGCTTGCATTCAAAGGCACTAATCAGGAGCATGCTGAATTTAAATGGACCTACATCACGAATGGAGGGACGCAGGTGGCGCTGTGGGTTAAACCACAGAGCCTAGGACTTGCCGATCAGAAGGTCGGCGGTTCGAATCCCCGTGACGGGGTGAGCTCCCGTTGCTCGGTCCCTGCTCCTGCCAACCTAGCAGTTCGAAAGCACGTCAAAGTGCAGGTAGATAAATAGGTACCGCTCCGGCGGAAAGGTAAATGGCGTTTCCGTGCGCTGCTCTGGTTCACCAGAAGCGGCTTAGTCATGCTGGCCACATGACCCGGAAGCTGTATGCCGGCTCCCTCGGCCAATAAAGCGAGATTAGCGCCGCAACCCCAGAGTCGGCCACGACTGGACCTAATGGCCAGGGGTCCCTTTACATCACGAATGAGATGAGGGGGATTGGCTTGCAGGTGAGAACGTCAGCCCTTAGTCTTCACTCAGGTCTGCTCACAGGGCATAGCATGTAAAGAAGCCTTGCCTGGACCTGTCCGCTCAGTTGGAGCAGGAAATATCCATCCACTCACCCCATGTACTATGTTTCTGCCAAATGTAAGTAAGACCTTACTATGGAGATATTCAGTCACTGTATTTAGGACTAGAGAGGAATTTTCCTGTAGACAAATTGGGCCCACCTGGAGGTTTCATCCACCTCATATAAATTGACACAATTTCTTAGCAGATAAGGCATTGGATTGGATCTGGGGAGGGGATGTAGTTGGGATCCCACCCCCACCCCACTTTAGGGAATTAGGGGGTACCCCATTAAAGTTCAGTGGGTTTTACTATGTTTTTATATCTACTGCAAGCAACCCATGGGCGGGGTATAAATAATAAACTCCTCCTCCTCCTCCTCCTCCTCCTCCTCCTCCTCCTCCTCCTCCTCCTCCTTCTTCTTCTTCTGTCCAGATGCTCAGTCGGGGCCATTAGGCCATAGCACCTATCCACCTGAAAAAAATGGTGGTCCTGGAGGGATTGCCCCTATATGATGTACATCATAGGGAGATCCTTAACTCAGGATTGGTCCAGCAGTCGGGCTGGATGATTTGGGATACATACCCAGTGCCTATGCCAAAGCCCACTTACATTCTATAATCAATAAAGTTGTGGCCTATTTCATAGAATCATAGAATTCTAGAGTTGGAAGAGACTGTGAGGGTCACCTAGTCCAATCCCTTGCAATGCAGGAATCTCAACTAGAGCATACACAAAATGACAAATGGCCATCCAACCTCTGCTTAAAAACCTCCAAGGTATAAGAGTCCACCACCTCTCATGAGACTCTGGTTCACAGTTGAACAGCAAGCTCACCTTTTCTTCACTTCTTGATCCTTTGAGAAAAAAGTTACAGAGAGAGAGAGAGAGAGAGAGAGAGAGAGAGAGAGAGAGAGATCTGGGGGAGGGGAGGAATGGGATCTAAGCTCTATGCAATGGAAGACATGTGGCCCAGGTTGCACTCGATGCATTCCATGGCCCTTCTCCCTTTCTATTATCCCCCCACCAGTTTCTAATGAAGGTATGAATCAGATGAAGTGCACTCTAGTCCCTGGAAACTTACAGCACAATAAATCTCTTGGTGTCACAAATCTCTCTGCCTCTCCCTCTCTTGCTTAGGAATAAGGGAGTCTCTTTTGCAAGTGTGATATTCCATGGAAAACATATTTTTTTTTCTTTTTTAACAGCAAGGGAAGAGTGCGATAACACCGTGGTTATCCTTGACAGTGATCACCTTAAATGCACAAGCACAATTAGATTGGCTGCTGGCTCACTGCTCAGACTGCAGCATGTGCCAATGGATATGAGATCACTGCAAAGTAAAGCATGCCAGATGCTAACATATACCAAGTTAATTAGTGTGTGTCTAACAACTGGAGGTTGCTCAGTTCCATACACTGAAGAAGGATTATTGCCATAGCAACAGCTTCATCCTGGGCCTCCTCCCCCCCCTTTTTTTGCAGCTACAGAAAATAATCTACACATTCAAAGTGTTAGTTATGTAGGGTATAGCAACTAACCCTTTCCTTTCCGATGTACAACTCGTGTCAGTCTTGGGCATACTGTTCTCTGCAGTGATGTAAATATCATGGGAGGGAAAAGTTGTCTGCATATTTTGTGGGGGACAAATTCAATTCAGTTTACATTAAAATGTGAACCTGTCTAATTCACACTTTTCAAAACAATAGGACAGCCCAAACTCAGTGATCCTTTGAAATTTGGATTTCTCAGTATTTGGTGATGAAGTTCTTCAACCAGCCAATGTTTACCCAAAAATTAAGTATTAAAGGATAGTGTGTGCTAAAATGAAAATATTAGTGAACATAGTGTACACTATGCGTAATATTAGAGAAAATTCCCTGCAAATATGAGTACATCAGTGAAACTGGCATACAGAAATGTGTTTATTAGGATAAATTTGTATTAATATGCTGCTGAATTTTCATGGGGATTTTTACTTATTATTTTTAAAAATGGCATGGTGCTGCAGAAATGTGGAGAACTTAAGACTGGAAAAATGAGAAATCAAAAATAATAGATCTACCCATTCCTGAGTTCTGTATATGAAAGTTATATAGATTGCATGCATTAGAGGTATACATTGCCTATGTATCAGATGGGAGAGGGATGCTGGGATACTGTGACACTTGTGAGGCCCCACAGAGACTCCATGCTGAGCAGAGTTCCCAGCCAACATCCTGTTGACTGTACTCCAGTGGCTGCATATTTTGTTTCTATCAACCCTGCTATGTAAGAGGGGACTTGTCCATTTCTTTGTAGACTCCAGAGCCACTAAAACATTTATGTTGACTGATGTATCACCATTCTGCATGAATGCCACTTGCTTTTCCAGAAACAGAGAAGATAAAATGGTTTATGTAAGGCCTATTATTAATAGGCTGGGTCTTTACCGTTTCTGCTAACCTGCCCCCAACTGCAGCGTAGTTGAGTAATTAAAGAGCTCCTGCAGCCAAGATTGGTCCTTGGGACAGCACACAGCAGCAAGTGGCTTGTTATGAGCTTGTCTTTGATACCTGAAGGTGGGGGATGCTGCTAGGAACAGGGTATAGAGTATGTGAGGCAGCAACTCAAATGGTGAGGGTTGACATCTGTGCCTGTGCAGAAGGGTTTCTAATTAAACTGAACAAATTGTTTCTAAATAAAGCACCATCTTTCCCATCCCACTAAAGGCTTTTTACTACTGAATTTCCATTTCCGTCTATTACACGCTATTAAAAGGAGAATTGTAATTTAAATCTAGGTAGTAACAATCTCTCATCAACATGCCTCCATTCTGTGCAAATAAAATTTAGCAGAACAACTGCATTTAATTAGACCATAAATTATCAACTGCTGCAAGTAATTTTCTCTCTCCTCCACCCGCCTCTCTCTGTGCTATGTAGCTCTCAGTGCAGTGACAAATCATGGCAAGGAGGGTGAAGTAATGCAGCTCATATTGTTAAATAAGTGGACGAGAGAAAAGGCATCATTTCATCCAGTGACATCCAACCCTCCTTTGGAAACAGAGGGCCATAATCAGTTAAACCACCTGCTAGGGTTCAAAAGGAGCAGCAGAGGGCGGGTAGTGTTGCGGAGGCCACCAGGGGGATTCTGCAAGTTGATTGGCTGAGGACAAAGAAGACTAAGAGCAGTTTTAGTAGAGGTGGGGAATCTGTGGCCCTCCAGATGTTGCTGGACTACAACTCCCATCATTCCTGATCATTGGCCATGTTGGCTAGGGCTCATGTGAGCTGGAGCTGAATAGACGGAGGCCCACTCCTGAACAGACAAAATATTAGGATAAATGTAAGTTGCACAATAGGGACGCGGGTGGCACTGTGGGTTGAACCACAGAACCTAGGACTTGCTGATCAGAAGGTTGGTGGTTCGAATCCCTGCGACGGGGTGAGCTCCCATTGCTCGGTCCCTGCTCCTGCCAACCTAGCAGTTCAAAAGCACGTCAACGTGCAAGTAGATAAATAGGTACCGCTCCAGCGGGAAGGTAAGCGGCATTTCCGTGTGCTGCTCTGGTTCACCAGAAGCGGCTTAGTCATGCTGGCCACATTACCCGGAAGCTGTACCCTCGGCCAATAAAGCGAGATGAGCGCTGCAACCCCAGAGTCGGTCACGACTGGACCTAATGGTCAGGGGTCCCTTTACCTTTTAAGTTGCACAATATAATGCTGCAAGTCAAAGAACTTCACAGTTAGTGATTTGATCCTAATGGCACCTCAAATATGATTCCTCCTACCCAAAAGTAGACTCTAATTCCACATAATCTACTGCTTTTGAAACCAAAGAGAATTTATTCTTTCATCCAGTTGTGTTATGATCAGTGATAAACTGACGAATTTTGAAGTGCAGGAGCCCATTCCGATAGCCACACCTCCAAAATGCAAACCCAAAGCCATGCTGCCAAGGAGAATAAAACAGTTCAGGCAGCCGTGCAAAGAAACCTTGATACGAAAAGGAAAGAGTAATGACTAATCTTTCAAAGAGAAGTCCCATGGCACCACAGAACTAAACTTTGTTTGTAGCCTGGCTTTAGTCCGGTGCATAGATACCCAAGAGTATTTATGCAAGTACTACTGAAGTCAGTGGCACTTACTTCTGACAGCGTAGGTTAAACTTGAAAAACACATCAAGCGTTAACAAAGATAGTCAACCAGCTGAAATGCTGCCTTTAGCTTTTAATGAGAAATTCATAATTCTACCATTTAAATTGCCATCATGAAGCAGAAAAAGGACCCAAGAGCCTTGTTATCATTTCATTCACTTGCCAGGACCAGCAGAGCCCACCAATCACCCTGGCATTTCAGCAGATGATGTATATTGCTCCTGATTTGAAAAAAGTCCTGGACTGCAATCACCCGTATTTCCTTTCCACTACTCTATGGCTATGGAAAGAGTGGGGAACCTCAAGCCTGGGGACGAAATGCAACCCCCCTAAGCCTCTCTGTCTGGCCTTTGGGACTTTCTTCAGGCCACACCTCATCTCCCCAGGCCATGTCCCTCACTGGCCTTGATATGCACTCTAAGTGGAATGTGTCATAACTCTGAAAATGTCCCTTCTTTGCTTGGATGGAGAACAGAGAGGGGTGCTTGTGTGACTCTCTGTAGAAACCAGCATAGTGCCTGTGGCTGTGTTCACAGCTTTGCATGTGGTCATCTGAAGATTGCCCCAAAAGAAAAACAACCCTCAGGTTGAAACAGTTTCATGTCTGTGGGCTATGGCACAGAGCTAGTTGTGGATCCATTTGGATCCAGGTCAAAATATTTAGATTTAGTTGTATTTGACTCCGCATTGTTTCAGCAGCAACTTTCTTATTTCTGCAAGTCACAGGAATATACCTTGAGAAACAGCACACAAGGCATGCATTAAATGACATTTTTTGGCTTATAATTTGTCTAGGAGCGCAGCCAATTTAGACGTCTTGCTAACTTGAGATCTATCCCATCAATGCAAAAGGGACTTAAACTTTTCTCTGCTGCTAATAATAGTAGTAGTAGTAATAATAATAATAATAATAAATTTATATCCTGCCCATCTGGCTGGGTTTCCCTAGCCACTCTGCACAGCTTCCAACATATATAAAAACACAACAAAACATCAAACATTGAAAAACAACATATCCTATACATGCAACAAACCAACCAATAAATCAATAGAAACCAATAACAACAGGAACAGTAATAACAATAACAACAACAAACAACAACAACAACAACAACAACAACAACAAACAGTTTACGGTTATACCCAAATTAAAATAACCACCAACCCCAACTAAACATTTAACCAACACCAGCCCAACAAAAACAAAACAGAGGCATGCTTTTCAGGAAGCAAAAGGAAGTGGAATTAAAACGGAGATTCAATACATTATAGTGCTAAATTATCCAGCAATGGGAATCCCCAGGATCAAGATCTTCCTGTATTTAGGAGTCTCCTCTTGTATGGAATTAGCATGCAGCACCCATGGGACCTGGGTAGTGCTGTGGTCTAAACCACTGAGCCTCTTGTGCTTGCTGATCAGAAGGTCAGCAGTTCAAATCTACCCGACGGGGTGAGCGCCTGTTGCTCTGTTCCAGCTTCTGCCAATCTAGCAGTTGCACTGGTGTGCTTTTCAAGTAAATAAATAGGTACCACTGTGGTGGGAAGGTAAATGGCATTTCCGTGCGCTCTGGTGCTTGTCCCTTTGTGCCAGTGGTTTAGTCATGCTGGCCACATGACCCGGAAAGCTGTCTGTGGACAAATGCCGGCTCCCTCAGACTGCATCACATAATCTGCACCCCATAGTCTGCATCCCATAGTTGCCTTTGACTGGACTTAACCATCCAGGGGTCCTTTACCTTACCCATGACTTGTATATGTGGGGTCACTAGCAATGATATGTCATAGTGCCCCTGCTTTAGCCTGATCACACCTCCTGACAGTATCAGGGGTACAGTATGCACTCGGGTAACATTTTCCAAGTTGACTTGACATCCTTTACTGTAATGAAATAGCATTTTTAGGGCAGTGTGGCTGGTGTAGCTGCACTGGGTGCCATGCTGCAGGGGATATTATTATTATTATTATTATTATTATTATTATTATTATTATTATTATATTTGTACCCCGCCCATCTGGCTGGGTTTCCCCAACCACTCTGGGAGGCTTCCAACAAAGATTAAAAATACATTAAAATGTCACACATTAAAAACTTCCCTAAACAGGGCTGCCTTCAGATGTCTTCTAAATGTCAGGTAGTTGTTTATCTCTTTGACATCTGATGGGAGGGTGTCACTACCGAGAAGGCCCTCTGCCTGGTTCCCTGTAGCTTTGCTTCTCACAGTGAGGGAACTGCCAGAAGGCGCTCGGCGCTGGACCTCAGTGTCTGGGCAGAACGATGGGGGTGGAGACGCTCCTTCAGGGATGCCACAGCAATGCTGTAGAACAGAGAGTGAGTGGCAGGGGTGCTGAATTTTAGCGTCGCACAGGGCGCCACTGAAATTTGAGAGCCCAAGTCTGCCACTGCTTTCCTCCCTCCCTAATGGAGCTTCTATCCAAGTGCTCTTAACATATTTCTATAATACCCCTATAATGTAGCCAGTAGCATTCAATCTAGCTAGTAGCATTTAATCTAGTCGGTAGCAAGTAGAGTAGTTTGTAGCATGGTTCATACACAAGTAACTTTTGGTCAAAAAGCTCCTTTTTTAAAATTGAACTCCCCCCCCCCCCGCAACCTGTGGCTCAATTTCCCCCATAAGTCAAAGAGCATCTAGAGATATGGAAACATGTCATATGCCCATAACTTTTGAAAACAAATCTACCAATGAAATGAATCCTCTTCCACTTGCTGTTGCATGGGGATTCCAAAAAGTGCCAGAAAAACCCGCCAAGCAAAGCTGTGCTTGCTGTGATTGAGAATAATTTCATTTTAATTGTGATCATCACCTTCTAGTCATCAACATCCAGTGTAACAGATGTGACCATATTGCAATTCCATGGAAAGACAGCAAGCAGAAGATTTTTTAAAAGGAGCATCAAGACACTTTGCTGACTGTCACAACTGCTAGATTACTACTGCATTATGTTTTTCTGCTTAATTAACTAAAATTGTAATTTACCAAGCATACACTCCTAGTGGGAGAATCTCTTTTTTATTTTATTCAAGCACTCCAGTTTATAACTAGTAATAGATTTTATTTTCTTGAGGATAACATTACATGAACTCAGCAGAACAATCATCCTTATTAGTATTCTTCCTCGTTTTCTTTCTCTTTCTTTTGTTTTTGATCACACAATAGTAAGGATATCAGGGAAGACAGACTAGCATTCAGGCTGTGACTGATACAGATGAGCCAGTCTGGAACTGGATTTCAGGGCATCAGACATGCAAATATTTTGAGATTCGGAAATGGGTCATGTTGCCAACAGTGGGTGTTGAGTACAACACACCAGAAGGAATGACTTCGCCTCCAGGTTAGGGGTTAGAATCTGTACATTGCACCCAAAACCAAAACACATAACTGAGATACATTATGGACAGTTTTAGAAGAGAGGGTTCCAACTCCTGCAATCCACAAGTAATCTTAAGTATGTTGTGTCAGTTCCCTGCTACAGGTCATGCCAGTTGGAATGGTAGGAAGTGTGCCTTTTAAAAGTGCCTTCTTTGCCCTGCTTGTTGTACTTAAAGTTTAGCACACAGGCACAGGACCAAAAATGTAGGATGCTTCTACCTACACACACCTTTGGGGTATATTTTTATCACAGTATTCTCTCCAGGAGTAATTGCATCAAATGCTATTCCCATGGTAACTAGTTGTTGGCAAGCACACATTCATCCCCATGAGACTGAAGGCTTGAATCCTTGCCATTCCCTTTGCCACCATACTCTGTGGGTAAACTTAGGTGAGTGTAAATAGTTTGGTAGTCTCATGCAGCCATTTAAAGCCTCTAGGTATTTTCCAGGATTGTTAAATGTAATATACAAGTGGAGAGGGCTGGAGACTCATTACATTTTCTAGAACTGCTGGGTGATTTTAATCAAACATAGGAATATGAGATGCTGCTGTATACTGAGTCGGGCCATTACAGTGGTACCTTGGGTTACATACGCTTCAGGTTACAGATGCTTCAGGTTACAGACTCCGCTAACCCAGAAATAGTACCTCAGGTTAAGAACTTTGCTTCAGGATGAGAACAGAAATCATGCTCTGGCGGCACGGCGGCAGTAGGAGGCCTCATTAGCTAAAGTGGTGCTTCAGGTTAAGAACAATTTCAGGTTAAGAACGGACCTCCAGAACGAATTAAGTACTTAACCCGAGGTACTACTGTAGTTCATTTAGTTTAGTATTGTTGATACTGTGTGGCTCTCCAGGGTTTCCAGCAGAGACTTTTTCCTTGCTGCAGATTGAACCTGTGACTTTCTGTATGTGGTACATGGGTTCTCTGTCACTGAGCTACAGTCCTTCTCTTCCTCTTTTCACATACGCAGTCATGCACATTGCAGTCATCTGTCTCTCACACACATACATTGCCATTGTTCTTTGTTCACTGACAGAGTCACTTACATACCATTATCTCTCTCTGGCACATCAATTTCTCTCAGATCAAGGACTCTTTCCTTCTCTGGCATTTTCACATAATCAGTCTCAAGTCTATAGAACGTGTTTATTAGCCCCCAAGGTTGTTGTAGCTCCACCCTTGCCCTTTCCGAATTTCCTTCCATTATTCAGCTCTAGCTTATTCAGAGGACAGGGTTTCATTTCGAGAAAGAGCAATCCGAAGGGGAAGACAGATGGGCAGAGCATTGGCAAGGACCTCAAGGTTGGTCTTTTCAAACAGATGGTCAAATTTCCAAACTGAATAGAAGCAACTGGTTCTTCATGTGACCAGGAGAAGCTGGCTGTTCACAGTGCTGTTCAAAGTGCTGCTCACAATGTTGATTCACCACAGTCATGAATCTCCCTCCTTTCCATTCAATTCCTTTCATTTCCTTTTTCCTTTCCTTTCTCTATCCAGCTACACAGAGTGCTGATTAGGTGGCGCTTGTGACAGTCATGAAACCACCTCCCTCCCGTCTCACCCTCCGGCTGTGCAGAGTGACAGTTACATAGCTGCACCAGCTAGTCGTGAGGGAGGGCCACGGGGGTGGTTGCCCCAGTGCAAAATTGTTATGGCGCAACATTTCAATGCCTCAGTACAGCCATATTCTTCCGCTGCTGGGCTCCACTGAAAACAGCTTCTCCATGTGTACCAGGAAGTAACTCTACATACAATGGAAATACCCTTCTTTTCTTATCTCTGTGTCTGTGATCTCCTGTGTCTGCATGAAATTCTCGCTTGGCCCCAGGTGCTGGTAACCCACGCTATGCCACTGATGCAAGCCGCCTTCACGCAAACCAATGTTTCAAGTTAAAAATAAAAAAAGTAAAAGTCAGTGACTTGTAAAGAAAACACAATGGGTCAACAAACATCCTGCCCATCTGAAGAAAGAAATATATTTTTTTTCAAATGCAAAAGGCTTGCCTAAAGCTTGGGCAAGGGAGGTGAAAATATCTATTGGCATCAGACCTGCATATATGTGTCTCAACAGAGGGGGTAAGGTGAGAAGCAGCAGAGCTTGTCTACAACCATTCCTGGAGGGTGGTGCACCTCTTTTCTAATTGTGTATCAGTGTGGATACATGGATGCTGTCCCAAAATGGCAGTTCTGCATCCAAGTACTGTTTAGGCATACCTATGTATTTTCCCATCCTCCCATTTCCCCCTTCATTTATTTATTTATTTATTTATTTGATAAAATTGATTTAGAAAGGAAGGAAGGAAGGAAGGAAGGAAGGAAGGAAGGAAGGAAGGAAGGAAGGAAGAAAGAAAGAAAGAAAGAAAGAAAGAAAGAAAGAAACTGCAAAGTGGTTTACAAAAAGAGTAAAGCAATAAAGCTACAGTGGTACCTCGGGTTACAAACACTTGGGTTACAAACTCCGCTAACCCGGAAGTAGTACCTTGGGTTGCGAAATTTGCCCCAGGATGAGAACAGAAATCGTGCGGCAGCAACGGGAGGCCCCATTAGCGAAAGCGCGCCTCAGGTTAAGAACGGACCTCTGGAACAAATTAAGTTCGTAATCCGAGGTACCACTGTATTGGTAAAAAGAACAGTTAGAACAACGGTTTAAAACACTCAAAAAATTATTATCACCAATCAGCAGTCTAGATAACTGGGTGAGGTTGTCTAAACAGGAAATGCTTTTAGCAAGCACTGGAAAGGGTACAGCGATATCAGTAGGCAGGAAGTTTCAAAGTGCGTGTGCCACCACACTGAAAGGTTGATTTCTTACAAATGTGGGGAAGGGTATTGTGCAGCACCTGTAATAGTGCCAGTTCTGCAGATCAAAACAGTCAAGTGGGCATATATGGGGTAATGTGATTCTAAGTTTTTAAGGGCTTTGTATACTAATAATAACAGCTCGAATCTGGCCCGGTAGGAAATCTCTGAGCACAGGTGTTATATGCTCTTCCGCTCCTCCCCTCAGTGCCAGCCAATGGAATGGAACAGGAATGAAAGAGGTGCATGACATAATTTCAAAACACATGTCATAATTCCTAAGATTGCTAACAGGATGATCAACTTGACAGGGGATCCTATTTGAATCCAGTGTGGTATCTAATTCTGCCTGAAATTATTAGAATATAGCTTCTCTTTCTACCATGAGCTTGCATGTCTAGTTTTTTGCTAAAACAGTTTCCATTCCTAAAATCAGTTTATTACTGCTTAGTAGGATGGAATTATCTGAAAGTTAGGATAACCCACATAGTTTATTTACAAAAGGAATGAAGGTGGAATTAATAAAATTAGCATTCATTATTTGCTTGTGCATGGTTAATGCCTCCTAGATCCTGTGTAACCTCTTGGAATCTCTGATTCTCTGAGAGCGCATTTATTTGTCAACATCAAAAGGAAATGATGGCCCTGCAATCTCTTTCATTTGAACATAAGAAGTTGACACAATATTGTGTCTCTCTTTTCCACGGTTCAGTTGTAGGATTAAATAGCTTGCTTTGTGCTTCCTAAGCATGGAAATAAAAACAACATGCATTATTCAGTTATTCAGTGCTTTTCGTTTAAAGTTTGGTTGCCTTTCCATTGAGCAAAGGAGGAGGTCTATTTTGAAAGAAGATGCCTTGCAAACCTCCCTCCTAGGTCATCTGCTATGTGTGCAGATGGTCATCCATCACCCATATTACAGAGGCCTTGACATCACCACTTCTATTTGACTACAGATATAGAAGGTTCACTGCCCAGTTTTCAAGAAGCAAATCCCTGAGGCAAATTACCTGTGTAATAGGCAGTTGTGTGTGTTGCATGTTTAAGGGCTAGGGCATTATGGAACAGCAGATGACTTGCTGTACAAGTGAATGTTCAGCTTCCAGATGTTACTGCGGTGTGGGGTAAATTGGAGATTTTCAGTGGCCGATTTACAGAGCACAACAGATGTTGGCTGATGTTCCTAAATGTTGGACAACTGGGGTTCAGAAGGTGAACCACTAATGCCTTCCAAGTTGAGATAATGGGGCAATTCAGATGTAAATGAAACCATAATTGATGAACAAGTACCGAGACAGTGTGCTTCCTCCCTCCCTTAGTCTCTTCCTGTGGTACTCTGGCATTGGTGCTTAGGGGCCTGCTACATCTAAAATGGGGGACTGTGATTTAATATTTACTAACCCATATATGGTAATAAGGGGTGCAATTCAATGTAGCATGCACAGAATGAGGTCCACTCATTCAATGAAACGTTCCCCCCTTTCTCCCCCCTCCATGTGCCCCCTACATACTGTGGGAGGCACACAGAGGGAAGTGAAGGGGAAAACGTCCCACTGAATGAGTGGACCTTGTTCTGTGCATGAAGCAACATAGTTGAATCCTGCCAAAAGAACTGTGGCTTAATTTAACCAGGTTTGCAAACAAAAAACAAAAAAACTGGGGCATGATGAGAAGGATGCCCAATGTTTCTCTGCTGAACCTAAGTTTCTAGGAACCCAGTGTTTGGAAGCTGGGGTCATTTTGCCAGAAAGGACCCAATGCCTTTTGGATCAGAACACATTCATATATCCCACCTTAATTTTATTAGTTGCATTCCTTAATTACATGCAATAAGCAAGCCGATAAAAGGGTATTGCAAACAAGCCTTGTTTGGGTGTTCTATATTAGGTTAAGTGAACTCATGAAGGACAGCCATGGGAATGGGCATGGTTGCTCCACTCCCAAGTGCCATTCCTGTTGTTCTCCATGAGTTGGAGGGTGAAAGTCTGAACCGGGGAGCCTTGTGTACTTCCGGAAGCTTCCTACGTGTTTTAGAACCCAGGAAGCTGCCGCACTACAGAACTTGGAATGGTGACTGAAGAATGGGAGGCAGAGCTTGTGTGCTCATCCCCACTGCCTTCCCTTGCATGTTTATTTCCCTTGTGCAGAATGTCTGAAGAGAGCCAAAGACAAAATCTGTGCTGGACACCTGAGATGGCACGATGAGACCCCTTGGGATCAATTAGGTTCTTTCTTTTGAAAGAAGGATGGGGGGGGGGGGAATAGAGCAGCTGGATGAAAGAAAAGAGAGAGAGAGAACATCCTGACATTTCCTGTCTCTGCCTTGGCTTGATATAGCTCAAGGAAGAAGCAGACGTAGGTAACATTTTGGTGGCTACGCTGTGCTAGCTTAAAGCCTTAGTGAAAAGAAAGACTTACAGGTAGGCTGAGGGAATTAAAGGCAGAAGTGCCAAAGGGAATTAATCCATGACTGAGCAACTTGTCAGGAGAGCAGAAGATGCATTATATTCCCATTTTTGACGTGCTTGAGAATTTCCTCCAGGGCAAACTACTGCGATGTACCATGTCTAAAAGATGTGGTCCAAAACAGACTGTGTTCACCCAGTTAGAACCCCAATGCATCTATACTCCTGCATTATTTATTTCCCAGCTGGTTCACACTGGTTGCAATCTGCACACACACACACACACACACACCACCTTTATCCTCTCTCTTCTCAACTTCAGTTTTGTGGTGGAAACAGCATGTTTTAAGTCAGCATAATCTTCTTCCTTCCTTTGAAAACAATAATTACTGCCATGAAGTTTCTAGGGTTTTCAAGGCAGTCTCTGGCAGTACTGTTGCTAGACTAATTCATTCACATTGTGTTATTTAATGGGTCTTTAAAAAACGCTGCTTTTAAGGCTCCTGGTTAAAAACCGAGAAGTGCTTCCACTTAGTAGGAATGTAACAAACACAGATGATTCATCCCTTTCAGAAAGCCATGCTTTGCTTTTCGTGCAAAACCTCTGAATTTCCTCCCCAGAGCAACTTGGCCTCATTCAGCAAGTGCAGCTAGAAAACTGCCTGGGGGAGTAAAAGTGTCACAGCTGCCTGACTATAGCAAAAGGTTCTGCGAGAGCTTGTTTCCACAAGAGGGCAGTCTACAGTTTTGTGGTGTGCTAGCAGCAACTTTTCAATCTAGATCACCTACTCTGGCTATATTCAGAATGTGGACTTCAAATTATATTATGGCTGCAAAAATATGAATCACAAGTATGCTGTGCACTACATGGTTTGCTCTCATATAAAGAAAACATGCCTCTCAAATCTAAAACTTCTGCTGTTCTACTACCTATAGTTTAATATCTTGAATGTCTTGTATCTGTAGACATACTTGCTATCCAGTCAATATATGAAGCACAGAGTATCCCCTGAAACAGAATGCAAGCTGATTAGGGATTTCCTGGTTGAATTTTATTTTGTTTATGAATGACATCTAAATTGAGATGACTCTTAGTAAATGTAAAGGGACCCCTGACCATTAGGTCCAGTCATGGCCAACTCTGGGGTTGGGGCGCTCATCTTGCTTTACTGGCCGAGGGAGCCAGCATACAGCTTCCGGATCATGTGGCCAGCATGACTAAGCCACTTCTGGTGAACCAGAGCAGCGTACAGAAACGCCGTTTACCTTCCCGCCGGAGCAGTACCTATTTATCTACTTGCACTTTGACATGCTTTCAAACTGCTAGGTGGGCAGGAGCAGGGACTGAGCAACGGGAGCTCACTCCGTCATGGGGATTCGAACTGCCGACCTTCTGATCAGCAAGCCCTAGGCTCTGTGGTTTAACCCACAGCGCCACCTGCGTCCCAGAGATGACTCTTACAAGTGAGCAAATGCCTGTCTGAGACGTGAAATACATTTTTTTCTAGACACTGGTGGCTGGCCCCATGGAATCATAAGCAAGTTGTCACAAATCTTTTTCCTCACAATGTACAAAAAAGAACAATTTCAAAACCAGAGAGAGTGAGATATATAGACCACTGTCCTAGGAGGGCACGCTGCCAACACTGCTTTTTTATTTTTTTAAAAAAACATCTAACACTGTGGAAATGGGCTATCAGAATTTCACTGTCTTAGGCTAGAAGCATTGAGCAGCTTGTTTATGAAAATATCAAGAAATTCATTTCTTTCATATTCCTACATACATCTGTGTTGTTGTATTTTTGACAGCCACTTGCAAGTAGTATCTGAGCAGGAGCACCAACTGCTCCGAAGTTATCTAAATCACTCTTGGGAGGAACCTGCTCCATCTAGTTCACCTGTTTCTACCTTCTGTATTCCATCTGCTCCTTCCCTGAGGTTACTAAGGTTGTAAACAGGATAGCATAGAATCAGCTGGCAAGCTGAAATGCAGTACAAGTGAAAAGGTCAATAGCAACTACTTCTTGTCTCTCATAGGGCAGAGAGAGAGAGAGAGCACATTAAAATTCTAATACCACTACCCACAGAGTACAATAAAATAGCACAACACAAATCTGTTCTTGGGAAAATAATTGTGACAAGTGAAAGAAACTATACCAGGCAGATTTTACTGAGCTTCTCTCCACCTTAAATTTTTAATCTACTGATATTGCCTTGGATAGTGTACTATCCACTCATCGCATGGGATCTTTTCAAGGACCATAGGGATGATTACTTGGGGGGAAATAATTTAAATCACTTCAAGGCCAGTCCAAACTCCAAAGCTATAAATTACCTGATAATTCAAGTAAGCAAGTTTCAGAAGTTGGAGATCCACAATTAGTCTGAACCATCTACATTGTTTTGCACTTATCCCTTGAACTCTTTGTTCATCCTCCATGATTCTCACCCATCCCACAACACAGCTGCTCTATCTATAGTTTGAAATATGCTTGGGGCAGGACCTGAAATATGCTTGGGGAGTCAAACTACACATTACCATTCATGGGCAATATGAAGCTACATATCTTGTGGTGTGGACCCAATTGCTATGAAGATCACAGCACACAAGAGTGGAGGCTCATATTCCTCCCGCCAGCAGTCCTCCTCCATAAATATCAGATAAATATTTATATCTCCAGATAAAAACATTAGGTAACAGGAGACAAGAAAGATCTTCTGCCTGAGATATTGGAGTTCTGTTGCCTGTCAGAAGGGTCAAGAGTAGGCTCTATGGACAAACAAATTGACCTAGTATAAGGCAGCACCCTTATGTTCCTCATCCTTTTTCAGAAACCTTCAAAAACAAACAAACAGCTTTTTCATGTTTTTAGTGGAACATACCACCAATTTTAATTTGGGGGGAGGGAGAGTGCAGAAAGGAATCCAGGCATTTGGGAAGCCGTGAACCAATAAATATCTCTACCTAGGCTCTCAGATTTGAAAGCTTTGTTAGGTTTTCATTCGTATCACTTAATTCTTTCAGTAATATTCTAATGTACAAGTGCCACTTTTCAAAGTGTCTGTTGGATTCTAGGATCACTTTGGGAAGGAACCATCATTAACTACCTGAATTAGAAAGCAGCCATAACTTCTTGACAGCTCCACTCTCAGGAGACCGTTTTCATTTCTCTGCTGCTTCCTTATTCATTCCTCATTTATTAAAAAACTGAATAAAACACTTAGTGCATGGGCTTCAACTTCAAAGCTGAAGGATGATGTATTTTTAGCTAATAACCTCTCTTTTTTAGATACCAGGAAAAGAGGAGGTGGTAGCATTTAAGCAGCAAGATAAGTCCGTAATTAGTGAGAATCAGATGGGACCTGCGGGATGATGTAGCTGAAGAAGAAAGGGAACAAAAGAGGCTGAAATGGGCACAAAAGAGAATGCAGAAAGGTAGTGGAAACAACACTGAAACCATAGGAATTGCAGAATTAGTTTGCTGTCACCAAACAATAAGAAATATATTTAAACCAGCAGGAAAAGGCATAACAGAGACCAGTGGCTGAAGACCACCAACAGAGGCTGTTATCTGCTTGGGCACTTCTTTCTGGCACATCTTTCTAAGAATGTGTGGAGGACAGCTGCAAATCTTTGGAAATTTGTGAGTTTGAATAACAGAACATCAGATGCAAAGAAGGGGGCTCCTTGTTAAATTCCTTGTTGAGCTTAAATCAAAAGCCTGCCCCCTCTTTTCCGAAGTAACAAACAGGATAACATAACAGCGGCTACACATGTCTCTTTCTTTTTGCAGGGGAGGACAAGAAGAAAGGAGACCGTTTGAAAACCATAAGAAAGCACAAAGCACCTTGTCCTCCCCCTTCCTTTCCCAGCTGTTGTGAGAGTTCTCAAGTTTCAAATAAAGCATTCAGATACCTTCCAAGAGCCAAACCCAGTCCTTTTGGCAGCTGACTGATTGCAGCCTATTAGCATATGTCAGTCATAGAATCATAGAATCATAGAGTTGGAATAGACCACAAGGGTCATCGAGTCCAACCCCCTGCCAAGCAGGAAACACCATCAGAGCACTCCAGTCCAGGAGCGCCTCTTGATTAATGCCAATTGTCCAAATTATGGAGGAACCTACTACAAATCATGCTGGAGATGGAGGCTTGTCCATGGCAGGGACACACTCCCAGGTTGCACCCACTCCGCCTTTCAAGTTGGCAGACACGGGCTTGAGCGGCACAGTGGGATGCAGTGAGTTCCCCAGACCCCACTGGAGAACATTGCCAGGATTTTTGCCTTACAAATCCTGGCTTTCCCCTGCCTGAACCTCCTCACAGCCCTCCACGGTAGTGAGGAGCTACCGCCATTGGGTTCATGACATAGCTGGAAATTTATTATTGTTTTATATTTGATCCTTGGTTTTTTCTTTTGCCGTAGAAATTTTTCTTTGTCTTTTTTCTATTGTATGAAGCAACTAGAGTTGAATATTACTGGTAATGATTGAAACAGAAAAATCATTTTAGGGAGGACATTCATTTTGATTACTGATATCTTGCCCAGAAGGGATAAGTTCAGTCACTCCCATTTTTGAAGCTCTTTTCTCATTTCCGTTCATACTCTATTATAATTGTATTGAAATAAGTTTAATTTTTTGGATGTGATCCACACACCTAGGTATTTGACTTTCTTGTCTACTTTATTTCCTAAATCAATTTCTAGTCTTTCCTTTATCTGATTGTTTAAATTCTGTGTTAATATTTTGGTTTTATCTTTATTTATGTAAAATCCCACCATACTACCAAATGTTGTAATAAATTCCAAAGTTATTGGTAGGCTTTCCAAAGGATTCTGTACTGTAATGACTACATTGTCCACAAAGACCTTAAGTTTATATGTTCTCTGTCCTATTCATATGCCCTTTATTCTCTCTTCCTCCCTTGTCTTTCTTGCCAATACTTCCAATACCAAGTTAAATAGTAATGGGGATAAGGGGCATCCTTGTCTTATATCTTTTTAAATTTGAAATTCTTCAGCGATGTTAACATTAATAATTATATTTGCTTTCTGTTCTCTGTATATTGCCTTGATTCCATTCGTAAAGGCAGTCCCAAAGTCTATCTGCTCTAAAGTCTTTATCTTGAAGGCCCATGAAACATTATCGAAAGCCTTTTCAGCATCTAGAAATAACAGTGCTGCCTGCTACTCTGACCTTTTTTCCAAATACTCAATTATATTCAGAATGTTCCTGATGTTATTTTTCATATGTCTGGATGTCAGAAAGCCTGCTTGATCTTCATGGGTTACCTTGTTCAGCACCACCTTCATTCTATTTGCCATGAGATTCACAAATAATTTTTAATCATTATTCAACAGGGATATTGGTCTAAAGTTTTTTTGGGTGTAAAATTTCTTAGGTCTTGCTTTGGAATTAATGTTATAATTGCCTTTCCCCATGAAGGTGGAATTTCTTCTCCCTGAAGGATTTGGTTCATTACTGCCATCAGAGGTTGTGCCAATATTCCTTGGAAAACTTTGTAGTACGTCGAGGATAGCCCACCCGATCCAGGGGACTTCCCCAGCTTAGTTTGTTTTATCGCCGTAATTATGCCAGTGTTATGCTTTCTTAATCATCTAATCACAGAATTCAACATCTGGTTTGGGAAGGCAATTTCAGTTGAAGGCCCTTGAATGCACCAAGGAAGTGAGCAAATGTTTCCTAGAGATCAGTAAGTGTTTGTGTTTATTGTGTGTACTTGCCCAGATGTGCTACTGTTGGGGTTTGTTGGTTTTTACTTTCAGCTTGAGCACAAAGTGATGCTTTTGGAATAATTCAGACCCTCCTGCTTCCCAGACCCTGAAGCAAGCTTTTTTAGACCCACACCCTCTGCCATCTAGCAGATTTCTTGTTTGTGTTTTGCATCAGCTCTTAAGGCTCCTGTTTCAAAATCCTTAAACTTTGTAGGCTAATGGAAAACACTAACACAACCAAAAATACAGTGGTGAAGGATCTTTTTTCTGCATTTCTTTAGATAGTGCTGGACCATAAACAAAAGAATTGAAAATATATCTGCCCTTCTCAGTAAAGTTATTCAGCACAATTAAAGGCTGTGAGATTTAAAAGGTGAAATATAAATCATCAAGCCACATGTAGAAATATTCATTTTGTTTACCCAGCTGTGAATTTCTGTGGTGCTCATGAATGCCCCTTGCTTTTAGCTGTTTGGATTTTTTGTCTCTGCAATCCTAGCCACTGGACACTTTTAATTGAAAAGTTCCAGCTCAGTCACAGAAATGCCCCCCTGTGGATTATGTTCCTTGTAAAGATAAGCATTAAAATTAAGAGAAGCAAGTTAATACATGTTTAGTAGGAGGAAGTGCCACATGGGGTGGGGAGGGACAGGAGCAAGAAATAATGATGGCTGAAATATATTCCTCCCCCCTTCTCCTCAAGATTTTTTTTAAAATCAAATGCCTGCAAAGTAAAATCTTTTAAGATATTCACCACCCTGCAATTATGCATAAATGTTGCAATTACTTTTATCAAAGCAGCTTAGTGGCAGGTGGGGGCAAAAAAAATTAAACTCACTTAGGTGAAACAAGCTCAGCAGATCTGCAAATGAACTAAAATTACGCCAGCAACTTCCTTTTAAGTTGGATAGCCCAGAAATCAAAATTATTTTCAAAGTTTCCTGCCTCCCCTTCCTCCTGCCAACTCCTAGCAATTAGTCTGCAATTTGTGTCATCTTTCAAATCGGCCGGTTTGCATTTACTGCCTGTCTCTGAAAGAGGCCACAGCCAAGATTGTGTATAGGACTAGCAAATTAAATTTTCAGTGAGCAGGGCAGCTAGCATTACATTCTATACATGGTGCCAAAATTGATGGGGTTACCCATGCGAATATTCCCAGAGAAAAGAAACTCCTTCCCTCCAAAAAGGAGAGGAGATACAAAAGCAATAGGAGAGAAAGGCTAATAAATAAATAATGGCAATTAATTGGAATGGAAATTGTGGTTGTTATATTCCCCACCTTCATGTTTAGTAGCCCTGAATGCAGAATTTTCAACCTGAGAAGCAAAATGGGTGGCACTCATTGATTACTTTAAAAAAAATACAGCGATTTAACATTTAATAGGATTAAAAAGATCATGCTCTAAGCAAGCCTTGTGAAAGGGAATATCTTCAATCAGCACTTTAGTAGGAGGAATAATTTTAAAACCAGTATAGCACAGAGCTACAATGTGCACAATACTCATACATACTTCGCCAACTGTAGACTAATAATATTAATAAACAACCATTGCTATCATAACCATAAAGCCCCATATATGTTTACAGCATTTTACAGAAAATGAGTTCCTTGCTTCAATGACATAGCTTTAAAAAGATACTGAAAGGTGCTACAACAGTGAACTTGCTTGCTATTTCTGTGCGTATCTATATTTAGATTATTTATTTATATTGGAATGTGCTGCTTCTGTATTGACTAATGCTGCTACACTTTACAACACTTTTCCCTGAACTGATGCAAGAGGATTGAATAGTTTCCAAATGGATGCAAATGACAAATTTTATTATCCGCATCCGTTTTGTGGGGATAAACTTTTAAACAGTAATTTTGATCTCCATTGAATGTACTGAACTTCATTGAAAATAATGCTGTTGATGACTGAGCATCCTTTTAATTTTGTTTTTCCACTGATTGTACTTTCCATAAACCATGCTTCTTTTCCTTTTACCAAAGGGCTCCACACTTTACGATAAAAATCCACCAACAAACAACAGAAATGTAATATGAGGTGCTAAGCAACAAGAACTCAGGATTCCAGAACAGTAAAATAATTTGAAAAGAAGGCAGATGCATTGTTGACACAGATTGTGGATTCTAGGATCCTGGTGGAATTTCCTCCCGATCTCCTGCTGCTGCCAAGCCATGGACCCAATAGGCAGGTTGCCCTACACCAGGCATGTCAAACAGGTAGATGTCTGTGGTAGATCACTGGTAGATCAGTCCCCCCCCAAAAGAAGCTTAAAAACTTTGGCTCCCCTAAAAAAAAGCTCAACAACTTTGAGCTTGCTATTATGACTTGCCTGTGAGGTTTGAGCAGACAGGCAGAGTTAAATGAAACTTTTTTAAAAAATGAAAAGAAATATGGAAGTTGCATGCTGTACCTAGTACCTACACAATAACTGCTAACTGTGAAGATATCTTTGCATATTTGTAAATGAATGTTATCATTTTATAATCTAAAATTTATAAATATAATATCCTTTTCCTCAGTCCATGCATCCATGTGTAAACTTGCTTCATATGCTTAATCTTTGAGGAAAAACTGATTGAGATTTTGTGCATTTAAAAAAATGCCTCCAATCTGTATTTTCTAATGTACTGTTTACATGGACAATGAGTCACAAATTGTTTTTCAATCAACATACTTGCTTACTATCTTGGCTCATTTTCTTGATTTCAATTGTTTGCCAGAAATGTGAATTCCGCCCACTTCAACATAGTGGCCTTGCTGTTGTTTGCAACATAATTCATCTCTGCTTCCTCACAGGATATGTTGAGAGAGGTATGGCTTATATTGTTCTCAGGATAATATTGTAAAAATAAGCTCAATGTAAGGAGGTACTTTCTAGACTGTAAGAGACAGGGTTATATAATTTTAAAACCTTGTATTGGATCCAGACTCTCCTTCCATTTGCAGACAGGACTGACATCCAGCAGAGGTTCTTGCTGGAGAAGGGAAAGGGGAAGCAATTTTGGCTGGTTTCTTTCTTTCCTTTTGCTCCATCTCTTGAACTATTCCAGATAGTCACCCCAACACTCCAGAGTATTATTAGGATATACAGGGGACTGCAGAGGGAAGGAGAAACTGACAAAAACACTACCACTCCCTTCCTCTGATTGGAGTGTCATTTCCCACCCCCCTCCTCTGGCAGGAGCATTCTATGTGTAGAACTTTTCTCACAGGAAGATTGGATCTCTCCCTCTCAATCATAGCTGTCAACTTACAGATTTGAAAATTAGGGACCAGCAGCCTTGAAAATAAGGGACCAGCAGCCTCACCTGTTCCAGGGACTCCAGTCTTCCTGTCCTCCTGCAGTCTGGTCAAACTCATGCTGGTAGCTTCGAGAACACTGTCCAACCAACTTTGTAACCAGAGGTTCAACTGAATAGAATCTGAATCACATGCACCACAAGGCCTATGCAGCCTCAACTTAAGATGGCTCCCCGGCCTGGATTTGCACTGCAAAGCTTCAGCAGCACGTGCAACAAAATGGCGTCCAGCATTCAAAAAACCCCTCAGCTTGCATTAACTAGCCACACACAAGGCATGCAAGCGCCACCCCCCAGTCGTTCTTAGACTTCTTATTGGGTGAGCAACACAGCCAAGCAACACAGTTGGAGCCTCCCTCCTCCCTGGCCGGCAGGGAGGGAGGGAGAGGAGCTGTTTCCTTTGAAATTTAAGGGACATCATTTAAGGGACATTTAAGGGACATCCATCAATAAGGGACAGCAGCGGGACATGGCGCTGGAATAAGGGACTGTCCCTTCAAATAAGGGACACTTGACAACTATGCTCTCAATAATTCATAATTATTTGGGAGAAAGGAAAGAATGCTTCCATATCTATACATTTTGCCAGCTTGGGATGTTTCCGGATGAAGAGTTTTCTGTGGAATGGATTTGACCTGTCCCCTTACCTTGATCATTGACTACAACACAGTGGAGAACAGTGTTTGTTTATACTTACATACTTTCAAACGGAAGACATTCTTGATAGCATAAACCTCATGAGAATCAACAAAGCTTAACTTTCTTTCTTGAATCTCCGCTGAAACTTGGACTTCTGAGTATGACCTTTGGAAAGTAGCTCTTTTTTGTGCACAAATCAAGACCCACCCCTCCCTTAATGCTCCTTCTTCCACAGCCCACAATATAATTCAGTGAGTTATTACTGCTCCAGGGATCACATGGTAATTAGAGAAGGCACCAAATAGTCCTTAAGGCCCCAGTTGTCAGAGTGGTTATTGTGTTTGCCACACTGGGTCCAATAATGGTTGAAATGGCAGTGGGGCAAATAAAAAGTAAAATAGAATGATCTGGAGACATTAACAGATTTTGCAATTAT
The DNA here is from genome assembly GCF_964188315.1 of Podarcis muralis. Taxonomy (NCBI): domain Eukaryota; kingdom Metazoa; phylum Chordata; class Lepidosauria; order Squamata; family Lacertidae; genus Podarcis; species Podarcis muralis. Next base: position 65,210,624 of record NC_135656.1, on the reverse strand, counting down.
TCAGTAATTTGGAAACCTGCAGTTCTGTAGCCTGAGAACAGAGTATTTTCATTCTAAGACCACCAGGATCAGATATGCTGGAAAAGCCATCCTGGATAAAATGAAAGCATTAACCTACCCTCAAGATACAGCGTATATAAGCAGTGAGGCATGTATGGATAAATAGGCTTCACATCTGTCCAATTTATATACTGCAATGTAGACACAAAGTTCACAATTTTTGTCAGCTTTACAAGCAATGTTCTCCTGGTCACTGTCCAAAAATATGGCTGTAAACGGCCAAATGAACAAACCAAAATTCATATTAGTTGGGAGGATCATATGGTTCAGTAATGCCTAGATTGTGATTTTGGTGCCTTAATTCCCAGGAAATGAATCAAGGCAAATAATATAAATAAGTAAGTGTCATGAAAAAGAACATGAAATGATCAAAAGGGGTTGAAGAAATGCAAATGTTGTGCATAAACTGAATTAGCAGCTTGCTTCTGTTCTAACACAAGTGGGACGCGGGTGGCGCTGTGGGTAAAACCTCAGCGCCTAGGACTTGCCGATCGCATGGTCGGCGGTTCGAATCCCCGCGGTGGGGTGCGCTCCCGCTGCTCGGTCCCAGCGCCTGCCAACCTAGCAGTTCGAAAGCACCCCCGGGTGCAAGTAGATAAATAGGTAAACGGTTTCTGTGTGCTGCTCTGGTGCCGGCTCGCCAGAGCAGCTTCGTCACGCTGGCCATGTGACCCGGAAGTGTCTGCGGACAGCGCTGGCTCCCGGCCTATAGAGTGAGATGAGCGCACAACCCTAGAGTCTGGCAAGACTGGCCCGTACGGGCAGGGGTACCTTTACCTTTACCTTTACCTCTGTTCTAACACAGTCACAGCTTGTAGCCATTTGAATTATCCTATGTTTTAAATTACATATGGAAATCACACACACACACACACACACACACACACACACACATATTTGTTAATAAGTTTTCTGTTTTGTCTTTTTGTCTTTCCCATTAGATAGAAATTGTATTGCACTGTTCGTCACATCTTCCTTCTGAACAGAAGTCAGGGATGTCTTCTCAGTGACATGAGCTCCTGGCTCTCCAAGAACAAATTTGTTCCCCTAAGGCCAAAGTGGCTGACCTAGAGAAGCTGAGAGAGACAGAGAGGTTGCTGGGGGAGGTGTCTGGGGACATTGCAGCTGTGTCCCACTCCCAAAATGATAGCTCTCTGGCTGTCATGGAGAATGAGAATGTTGAGGAATTATAGCTCTCCCCTATGCCAGAAAAAGCCTGGGTAGTGGATTGCACTGAAGGAATTGGTAAAAACCATGTACCTTGCCTTTCACAAGGAGAAGTTTTTCTGACAAGACAGAGCCACTATTGGATGCAACCCTGAGTAATTTATTAAAGAATCAAGAAAACAATAGATAAATTATGAGTAACATGACAAAGGAATAAAGCAGTATTGTCTACCTAGTCATTATGCTGGGGATAAATCCTAAAGTTAGTCAATAACTCATATGAGAGTGAAGCATCTTTAGTAGACCATGAGCCTTGGCTCCATGGGTGGGGGGATTACACAGAGTTTTCACAGGCAATGAAGACATACAAAATCTTGTACAAAACTAGCAATTTTTACACTGGGTGTCAAGAAAAGGATTCGTATGGATATTAGCCAGAACCAATTAATCAAAGAGAATTAATCTCTCCTTGGGACACTTAAGAGACATTTACAAGGGATCCACCATTAGCCTCGGTCAATGGCCCAGCGAGGTGTATCAAAATGTATGATCTGTTCTTCATGACGTGAAGAAGCAGTCCTCTGTTACAATTTTTCATTCAGAAAAATAGTGAGTGATCATGACTTCATTTCCATGTTTATCAAGTGGAACTGGTAGTATCAGAAAGCTCAGCTGATTACTTATTATGATTAAATTGTGTATTATTTGCTTGTTATAAAATACAGCTTTCATTTATCACACACCCCAGGTTGGTTTTATCTTGTATTTTACTCTTGTAAGCTGCTTTGGGTGGTCATTGCCCATAACTATTTTAATAAATAAATAGTAAAAATAAAAATGGGAAACTAAGGTCAGCATGAATCATTTGATTTCATGTGGTTCTCTGGAGGTGGAGAGGAGAAATGGGAGACAAACTTAGAAAGAGAAGTTGGATAACGAGCAAGTCACTGCTTTTAAGCAGGGATTGAAACACAACCATGCGGTATCAAATCCGAAGGCAGACACAAGCAGTTAATGGATTTGCAGGTAGAAAATCTCTTCAGTCTCTTAAGTCAGAAGATCCACTCTTCTGCTTTATCCCCTGATTTGAGGATGTTCCAAGTTGCAGCTGGAATTGGCAATTGGGAATGGATTAAGCTGAGTTGGGGCTTTATCTTTAAACCTTGAGCATTAACTGCTCAACATACCAAGGTTTTTCTGCTAGAACTACTTGTAAGTCCATTCTGTTGACAAGCTGTCCATTTAAGTTATTGATAACAAGTGTCCACACTGACCAAAAGTAGTCAACTAAAAAATAAGGGTGTGTCTTGCAGAAGGAACCAAGGACAGGCCAGGACTTTCTGTGCATAGCCTCTTATTATATAATGCAACATGTAAGCTTCATTGCAGTGGATCTTATTAGTCACTAAAATATTTATTAGCACCATTATTGTTACATCGTTTTAACAGCTGTCTTCTCTAAAGAACTGCCACAACTGTATCTTGACCCCCTGCCCCATTGTTAAGCTCTGCAAATATTACAGAATAAAAATCTGAAGTAACCTAATTTAATTCTGTATGTGTATTCATTTATGTCAAAACTGTGTGTGCATTCAGCCACTAGATTTCTGCTGCAAGCCGTCAGAAGGTCCAATGAATTAAATTACAGTTCTAAGCTATTTCAATATTAGACTGCTTCACAATTATGATTCATAAAGAATAACACGTTTACAACCATGTCTCCAATGTCATGTCACTTTGGCTTCCATGACTTTTGTAACTTGTATATAAGAAGAATATACCCCCTCTCTTGTAAAGTCTTACTTTATCCACATTTTTGCTATAGGTGGTAAGTGTTGCTTTTTATTATCTAATATACTTTCGAAGAGGAAACAATCACTTTGTAAACATAAGCAACAGTGCTGCATGAGACGAAGGACATTTGGAGGGTAAACTGTCCTTCAAGGTTTGCCTTCAAGGTCTACTTATATCTGTAACAGCTATGGGGATTTTCCCCCCAGGAGGCATTGCAGTTGGTGCATCAACTGAAGTTAGAGAAAGGGACTCCAAGTCACTGGTAAGGATGAATAAACCTGTCAAGTTTGGTTCCCCTCAGTTTCTCATTGTTCCAGTTTTAAGTTCAGCTCACTCACAAAAATTCATCAGCATTACGGTGTGCATTTCTCCTGATACATATTTTCATATGCAGTGTTACCTAATATGCACATTTTATTGCAAGCAATTCTTCTCTACTATAAAGCATTTTTGTACATTATGTTAAGTAATAAGCACATTTTTGGGTTGGCGAAGTGCATTGAAAAATTCAGAGAAATGTGAACTTCAAAGCATAACTGTGTTTCAGTTCAGGCATTGTTTCAGGAGGTCAAATTAGGTAGGTTTACATTAAAACTACATGGAACCAATTTTCATCCCTTCCCTAGCCACAGATCTTGCTTGAGCATTTGTAAATTTCATAAGCAGGAGTTCAACCCCCTCCAGAACAGATCTTACTAGCGTATACTTTCTATAGCACACACCTTCCAGAAAAGGTTGCTATTTTTAATTTTCCAGGATACTAGTGTTCCAATCCTCTGAATCTTTTAAAAAGCAGACAGTAAAAGCAGACAGTTGTCTTAGCATTTAGGTGGGAAATAATAATGTTTTTGTGCCTGAGACTGGAAGTGGTTCGTATTCCCAGATGACACAGCCATGCTTTGCTCATCACATCAGAACATATGCCACTTTTAATCAAACTAGCAGCTTCTTGTTTATTAAGCTAAACTCTTGAGCCAATATAAGAATTGTGGTTGGGAATAGGGAACCGTCAAGCCCAAAGGAAGTTTACCAAGTTGTTTAATAAAACTGTAAATCGCAAAATCAAGTGCCTTTTGGAAATTAATTGGGCACCCACTGAGAATTTGTCCTTCCCCTCTTTGCCTCCAAAATAATATTGATGATAGTTAGAAATACTTGAAATGTCCATTGACTGACAATTGACTGGATAGGAGTGATACAGTCCCATAATACTTTTGCAAACCATGGTCTGATCAAACCATTCCTCTCTTTGATAAGTGCTTTCATTCACTTGAAAAGATGAACCCAACGGCTGTGTGTCTCGTTAAACCTTAACATACCACCGTTGGCATTTCTTCATTTCATCAGCTCTTAGGTTTGTGCTGTTTCCATATCCCTTATCAAACAACTTACCTGGGCTGACATAGGAGTGGGGTTGCCAACCTTTTTAGGTCTACGAGCACTGTTGCAAACCCAGAGAAACTTGTTAGCACATGCACACACCCTACAAGCCATAATCAGGTCCAGATGACAGACATTTATATTGGCTGCAATAGAATGCTTCTTTAAAGCACTGTCTCAACAGCTGGAGGGGAAGAGGAGGGGGCCCTGTGGACATGCACTTGTGTGTGTGGAGGCATTACACTGATGACTCAAGACATAGGGTAAGGATAACAGAATAGTGCCCACTGCTGCCTTCCATGCACGGTCAGCAAAAATTCTGAATCATAGACAAATGGTGCATTCATCAATTCTGTATACCTGATTGGCATATCTGATGCCTGGTCTAAAAAGAGTTCCTATAGTCAAAGCTACATGTGAAGATGTTTGTCAAAAGGCATGCTTGTAACTAAATTTCCAAATTTTACTTCATTAGCTTAAGTACTAAAGCACTGGCAGTGGTTTATCTCAGATTGCTGTGAAAGAGTCTAGAGCAATGGTTCCCAACCTTTTCTTGGCCATGCCCCACCTAAGCATCTCTAAAATCCACCCCCCTCCCTGTGACATATAACTCTTATTATTCAAAAAGTGACCTCCTATTCACATGGAGGAAGCCTAAAAGGCCATTCACTGTTAAGAACTCATTCTCGAATTGCCCCCCTTAAAAATCAAATTGCTTCCCTGTGGGACGTGTGCCTCATGTTGGGAACCATGGGTCTAGAGTCTGGAGAAGAGAAGGTTAATTGGGGCTGAATAACTGCCTGGTCAGTTACTGCTAGATCAGACTCCATAAGTGTATATGTGAAATTAAGATATATATTTTTTTCTCCAGTGTGCATTACTTTACAGCTGTTTATATCACATTGAATTGCATTTGCCATTTTAGCTCCCCATTCACTTGTTTTGAAGTGATATTTCTGGAGCACTTGATAATCCTTCTTTGTTTTAACCACCTTGAAAAATTTGGTCCTGGGGGTGTGATGCAGAGCAGTGGATCTTCTTAATCATCATAATGCAATATTCTCTTGTGATTATCCAGGATGTTATAGAATTAAGCACTGACAGTTTTAAAGTGCTCATTAAATGTATCAGACCACATATTGAGAAGGGAACAGCAAATACCTCCACTTCAACATATATTTGATTTTACAGTGTATCAAATCAAGGTCTACACTGCAATTCTGTTCAGGGGATGGAACTGAACATTTTCAGTCAAGGGCTCTGTGCTCACATTTTATACACCTGCCGTGCTGATAATTTGGATTTCTTATGATCTGTCATTAAAGTTGATTGTTACACATACAAGGCAATATCCAACTAAATAGTTACACTACTGCAATGGCTTTTAACTGCAATGTCATTTCTCCTCTCCTCTCACTGCATGCCCCCTACACGTCCCTTAAATCTGCTCTGGTGTAACTGTTTAGTTAGACACCACCCACAATTAATTTTGCTGCCATTCCTAGGGATTAGAAGAATGGCAAGGTTGCCCTATAAGATGTTTTGATGAAAAAAAAGAATGGATCTATCCCACTCTGTGCAAATTGCGGAGTGCTGTGGCATCCACAATCGATGCCACAATCCATTCTGGGCTACCCTGCTGATACCATCACTAGCTTGCTGTGTGAATGTATTTTCTATCATGAGAAATGCTCATAATTGAACCTGAGGACATTCTGGACATCCATCAATCACCAATGTCTGGAATAGTCTTGAAACTCAGCAAAAAACAGTAGGCCCTGGGTCTGTTCCATAAATGCTTCCAGCTCAAACAGAAAGCATAGCTCCAGACCAGATTGTAGCTGAGAGAGAGAATTCTGCCATATCCCTAGTTGCACATCACATACTGAAATGGAAATTTTGCCGCTGAAAGGAGTGCAGGAACCCTGGCATTGTAGCTTCAATTTTAAAGAAAATGCTTTCTTTTTGATACAACTCGTTGTACCATGTGGAAGTTCTTCCCTTTTCTTGTTGTTTGAACCCATTGGTTCAGGTCCTATCCTCCAGAGTAACAGACAATAATCTTGGTCTGCCAGGTATATTGGGATGAGGATGGGTGGTGGGCCAGATCCTTACTTTCTCCAAGCACCTTCACAGGCCAGAACTTATTTCTGAATAGACATGGCTACCATTGCACTGCCTAGCTCAATATGAAAACTGGAAAAAGTACCCCGAGATGTTACATTACCCCCAAAAAAGTTTTAGAGGGAATACAATAAATAGTATGCACTAGGGTCATGAAAATCAATAGACTTGGCTCTTTCAAAATGTAGAGCTTAAATACTTTTTAGGCTGAAGAGTTTGTTGGTTCCCAGATCCATTTCATGGGATGTATATATAGCAAGAGATCTGAGACCTGTGTTTCTAGACTGCAAGGCATTAGAGCAGTCAACACATTTCACAGTTCATGAGCAGCGAGAGATTAAAATGATTAACAAGGACACCAGAGCTGTACATAGGATGAGCTTACAGCCTCGGACAGTGAGAAATTACGGTGATTAGCTATTCCGAATGATTAGAAGTTCACAGGGTAAATTGAGATCCATGGACATAGGGAAACCATGATTAAGTGGGACTTGTCCACTCTATGGGCAGAGGGGAGGACACTGATCCATGGACAGCAAGATGGTTATTAGCATAGCTACATCAATAGTTATTAACCTGGTTGCATCAATATTGCTCGCAGAATGAACTTAGCTTCACAGCGAGTGGAGAAAACGATGAACAAAGGAACTTAGTAGTGATCTCTGGGCAAATTAAGATCTATGGAGAGTGCCCAGGATTAATGCAAATGCATCAGCGTTGACTTCCGGTGAATGAGTTCATGGACAGAAGACTCATATTAGCATATTTCTGCCACATCAGCTCCTCCTCTTTACTGATGTGCTTATGAAGGTTCTTTCCCCCATAACTGAAGGTTAAATTAACAGATACAGCAGTCTTGAAGCTCAGCTGAATTTCCCATTCAGATAGTGTGGCAGTTCTTAACAGAGAATTAACCTGTTACATCAAAAACGCTTGTGTGCACAGTTGTAGGAAAGTACAGAAGCACTTGGAAAAACCAAATATGCAGATGTAGGTTTTCTAGGTTGTTAAATCTTAGGGTCAGTTCACAAGTGGCTGACTGTGCCATGCCTCAGTGAGCATGTAACTTTTTATGAGAACTGTAGTCTTTGAACGGTGGAACTCCCTGTCTATTGACAGTGCTTTCACTGTATTCTTTTTTGGCTCCTGACTAAAACATTTTTGTTTAGGCTAGCCTGTCCAGACACATAGAAGTTGAAGTGTCTTAATCTCTTTTTACACTACTGTTAATTACACTGAGAGCCAGTGTGGTGTAGTGGTTAAGAGCGGTAGACTCATAATGTAGTGAACTGGGTTCGCTTCCCCGCTCCTCCACATGCAGCTGCTGGGTGACCTTGGGCTAGTCACACTTCTCTGAAGTCTCTCAGCCCCACTCACCTCACAGAGTGTTTGTTGTGGGGGAGGAAGAGAAAGGAGAATGTTAGCTGCTTTGAGACTCCTTCGGGTAGTGATAAAGTGGGATATCAAATCCAAACTCCTCCTCCTCTTCTTCTTCTTCTATCTTTTCCATGTTGGTAATAACTTGTACTGAACTCTTTCTTTATTGATCATTTTGATATTCTCTGCAAATTGCTCAGAGGCTTTATTACAATCAAGTGGCATGTAAGTTTTGTAAAATAAAAATAAGAAAAGAACAAATGAATGTCCTGCTCACACATTAAAAAGCACCCACAGCTTCTTCACTGCATAGCTACTTAAGTGCATTGGCTTCTGTTGTGATCCAAAAGTAGATGGATTATAAGGGAGGATGCATGTGTAGAAAGCTCACTCCTGCTGCCTCCCAGGTGATGTAAAATGTAGGACCAGGGTTGTGTTTGTGTTTGTTCTCAGATATTATAACTTATTATGTGTATTATAACATATACACATATGAGAAAATGCTTGTTTTAGGGGGTCACTCATCAATATATACTGAATATTTTTGAATATTTTGAATATTTGAATATTCAAAATTGGGTTGGTTTTGTTTTGTTTCCACTTTTGGTATTATGGGTTTATCCATTTGTGTCCCACCACTCATAGAATAGCCTTTTCTCCAGTAGCTAAAAGAGGAAGGGATTTCCCCCTTTCTTCTTCTACCATCTGCACTACCTCCCACGCTGCTCTGGAGGAAATTTAAGAGGAGAGGGTGACAAAAGGAGGGGGTAATGGGCCTCCCAAAATCACATTACCACCTCCTGTTCATAAAAACCCTCAATGGGTTAAAGAGCCTTCTGTGAGTGAAGAGGCACAATTTGACACAACTCATGGCCGCTAGTGAATGCTTACTGTCAACTGCACTGTCAGTTCACTTTTGTGGAAATGAATCTGGACACTTGATAGATTCAGAAAGGTCATCTGGTCCTCGTCCCCATCTCCCGTCCCCCCGTACAGACCTGTTTAGAACTGAACTATTTTATTTAAGACTTTTTACTATGGACTACTTGTAATTATGTCCCAACAACTTTCATATATTGTGATTTCCTCTAGGCCAAGTATAATTTTGCTAGTTTTGCATCCTGGTAATTCACACTAATTGGCAGCTATGCTGAAGTCAAGGACAAAAAAAAAAGTAGTCTAGATAGTATTAATAAGGAGTATATTATTTATGAAACTTGCTATCTGCAGAAGGCAAAAAAAAGGATAGATTGTCTTTGTCATATGCTATCTCCTCCTCAGATATTCAGCTGTCCTAAGCAAACCACAGCAGCTAGGTTTTAATAAATTGTAGCAATGGTTATGAGATGTACCGGTAATTGGGTACAGTGCATGATATGTCAGTCCTTTTAGAATGAATCTCATTCTGTCTCTCATCCTCTTCCTCTGCAATCCCTGTCCAGCATCTGTTGAAGGGCTAAATGATCAAAGGGCTAAATTAACCACCCATGCATTTATTGGTGATTCCCCCCCCCCCCCGCTACCAAATGAGGCAAAAGCCTCTGTACACTTTTAAAAATGTGGGCAAAGGGGGGAAAGATATCAAAAATGGTAATGGAATATGGAATTTTACCCAGGAAAACAAGAAGAATGGTCCTAAGTCTTACTTCAGATTGTAAAGTAAGAAAGTGGCATACAAACAATGTAAATTAAGTGAATACATTCTTATACAATAATGCTGTGTATATTAGTATTATATAATTTAAGTGGAGCAGAAACCCAGCATTGAATATAATGTAGAAACCACTGGCTACTCAATAGTAAGGGGAAAGCACCTGGAGAAAAGTGGTCTTAATATCTTGGAACATCTATGATTTCTAACAGTATAGCAATCTGCTCTACAACCTTTAGTTTTAGGAATTCATATGTGAGATGGGGGAAAGGCTGTCTGTAATCAACAAGAAAGTCTTCCAGTATAGAACTAATAAGAACTAGTGTACCAGTCCTGCCCCACCCAAACACTTGAAGAAAGTAAAGTCAACTGGAAATGAGAAACTCTGCAGAAAACAACCTCTCCAAGGAGAGGAACCGTGTGGTTTTGTGTATACAAACAGCATGCTAATTATTTCTCTCCCCCATATCAGCAGTAGCTGACCTGATTAAAATCATAAATCACTAAACACCTTTATTTTTGTGCCAGGAGAGCCCTCATCTGCATGTATGGGCATGTTAATTAAGAGCGCACTTCGTAATCAAAAACGTTTGTTGTGGATAGAGAGAGATTTTATAACCTGACAAACAAAGAAGTATAGAAGGATAGTGCTTAATTTCTGAAATGAGAGGTTCCAGAGTCCAGGCTTGCTAGTTTGTCAGCTTGGGTTTCTCTGAGTTTCTTATTTATCCATAATTAAGTTCACTTCTCCACATCAGTTTGTGATTTTAAAAAATACCATTGTGAAAAGTAACCACCAAATTTCTCCAGCTATGCACATTTATGTGTGAAGTTTTGCCTAATATACATATTTTTTGCAAAGTAATTTTCTCTGATCTAATGCATTTTTGTTTCTGATTTTCACTGTATGCAATTTAATGCACATGTTCCTCTAGTATATGCATTTTTGTACCTATTACTTGCTGGAGAACCCCTATGAAAAATTTGGAGGATGGCTGTGTTTTAGTTTGCATATTGTTTACAAAGGGAAGGATTCTTTTTTAAAAAATGTGAACCAATTTCAAGTGGCAGATTTTGTTTCATGACCTCATTTTCTTGCACATATGACCCAGATTTGACCTTGCACTCTTAAATACAGATGTAGAGTAGGTAATACCCCTGCATCCTGTGAATTAATTCACATTGCATATAAGTTATGCCTATCACAGTTTTTCCTCCCCACAACTTCACTTTCAGCATCCTTTTCCTACTAAATCCTTATCACCTTGCCCATGTCACAGGATAATAATAATAATAATAATAATAATAATAATAATAATAATAATAATAAAATTATTTATATCCCGCCCTCCCCAGCCAAAGCCAGGCTCAGGGCGGCTAACAATAATAAAATAGTGCAACATTCTAAAACCATTTCATTATAAAAATTAATTAAAATCAAATTGAGGGCAACCATTAAGCTAAAGTTCTGTGAAGATTGCCAAAGGAGGGAGTCAGGCTGCATCCTGACCAAAGGCCTGGTGGAACAGCTCTGTCTTGCAGGCCCTGCGGAAAGATGTCAAGTCCCGCAGGGCCCTAGTCTCTTGTGACAGAGTGTTCCACCAGATTGGAGCCGCAGCAGAAAAGCCCTGGCTCTAGCTGAGCTCTAGTTGAGGATCCTTCTGTATATACTTATAGTCTGCTTTATGTTTATTTATCATAAAATACCTGGCATCATTTACAAATTTTGCCACTTGATTGTCACAAATCTATCCGCTCTCTAAAAAACACAACTTCCAATTCAGATCCTTTAGAGAGGTATTCATTATTTATCTCTGTCCATTGCCATGCTCTGTTCATCTTATATTTCTTGCCATTTGATCCAATTGTGGGCTCACAAAAGCATATTCTTAGTGGTTAATTGCACACACACACACACAAATACACACACACATTTTGAGAAGCCCTTGGTGACAGATTTATCAATGGCTTTCTAAAACTCTTAGTGATGGACATTTGGATTGCTTCCAGACAGGCCACAGCCAAGTGCAATGCCCTAGCTGCACATTTTCCACCACTGTGCTCCTGGGCTGGACTGCTAATGGAAGTCAGAAATTGATCACTGAGACAACAGGACAACACATCCTATCTGTCAGCAAGTGACCATGGCAGCTTTGGGCATTTGGCTGATAATGCAGGAAAAGTAACACTTAAGATGTGATTCTAAACCTGATTTATTTAGAGGCAACGCCAGTGAACCCAATTTCTAAGTGATGGTATTTAGGGTTGAGTCTGGAGACCTGTCATAGTGCTCTAAGTCTGGTCCATTGATATCAGTGGTTCTACTCTGAATAAAACTTAGTTGGCTGCCATCCCGTGGTCTGGATTCAACTAAACCAGTGTGCTAGCAAAAGCCAGAACAAGTGCTCCTCCCTCTCCTGCATGCTTCCTACACCTACCCCAACCCCGCCCCTAAGATGGCCACCACAACAGCACACTGAGGGATGAAAGGAAGGATCATGAATCTAGCAAACAAAAATGTTAGTGCTGACTGAATATTCAGAGGAGTGTGACTTTGAATTCCTCCCTGTGTTTCTGGTTCCAGGGACAAAGCAGTTCATGAAATAAACTATTCACATATCACATAAATGACTTTGTGAAGATCTGGATCTTCTGCCTCTATCTTTGTCACAGCTATTAACAGAGCAGCTAGGCGATTCAGAATGAGTTTGGGGCTGGGGGCTTTTTGAATGTTTGCAACATCTTATTCTACATAAACCCAGGTATCTTTGTAGAAAGCAAATGTGAAAAAGAATGAAGCATGTAGTTGAGTCAGGTTTCACTTTAAAAATGAGGCAAATATTGACAGACTTCCCCCTAATTTACTGTTTACTCCGCTCTAGCAATGAAGAACTGTCTGTAGGATGAGTTCCACTTCTGAACTGTTCTGCCCAACCATAGCAAAGCAATATTTCTGAAAAATTTCCCCATTCTAAAGAAATGAGAATAGTACATAGGAAGGCTTTGTAAAATTAATGAGGGAAAGCCAAACAGACTTTTAAAAGGATAGCAAGGTTTGTTGATGTGAAATGCCTTGCACAGTACAATACACATGAGACACACAAGTACATCATGTTTCTGAGTACCGCACAATGTATTTTGTTGCTTTTTCATAAAAATCATGTAAAATGTTAGTCTGGTCTGCATATAAGATCATGCAAAATGTATAATCAATACTTTTTATGTAAAGACAAATCAGCTTCTTGTTTCTGACCTGCTAATCTTCCAGTGAGTATAGATATATTTCTCCTTCGTTGCTTCTACATTGGAGCCGCATTGCATTGTCATGGCATTGCTTTTGCACAATTAGCTAGATGTGAGAATTAAAATAGAGGTCCCAAAGAGCATTTTATAAAATATAAAAGTCAAGTTGTGATTATGATGTCAACACAAATATAAGCATGGGAGTAAGTGTCCCTGTCCAGTGTCCCCACCCATTGAGCAAGAAGTGGGTTTCTAAGTCTATTTGTATTGACATCAAGCAGGTACTTTCACTGTATTCTCCTTGGTACCTGCCTATTTTTGTTTAGGCGACCCTGTCTAGACACAGAAGTTGAGGTGTCATACTCTCTCTTTAACCCGCTATTAATTTTAATTCTCGTTTCAATGTTTGTAATAACTTGTTCTTAACTCTTTCTTTATTGATGGTTTTAATATTTCATGCAAACTGGATTTGTTGCAATCAAGTGGTACACACATTTTGTTAATAATAATAATAATTAATAAATTTTTATTTTTTACCCCACCCTTCCCGAGGCTCACGGCAGCTAACATCATAAAACTAACACAGTATACAAAGAAAAAAAGAACATAAAAACAGGCAATTAATTAAAATACATCTTAAAATTAGTTCAGAGCAAATTAAAATCTGGACAGATGGCAGCCCATGGGTAAAATTAATAATAATAATAATAATAATAATAATAATAATAATAATAATAATAATAATTTATTATTTATACCCTGCCCATCTGGCTGGGTTTCCCCAGCCACTCTGGAAGGCTCCCAACCGAATATTAAAAACACAATTCAGCATTAAACATTAAAAACTTCCCTAAACAGGGCTATCTTCAGATGTCTTCTAAACATCAGATAATTGTTTATTCCTTGACATCTGATGGGAGGGCATTCCATAGGGTGGGTGCCACTACTGAGAAGGCCCTCTACCTGGTTCCCTGTAACTTTGCTTCTTGCAGCGAGGGGACCACCAGAAGGCCCTCGGGGCTGGACCTCAGTGTCCAGGTTTAATGATGGGGGTGGAGACGCTCCTTCAGGTATACAGGACCGAGGCCGTTTTAAATCAAAGTTCTGCTCACACATTAAGAAGCAGCGTGGTCTCTTCAGCTGCTTCATTAGTGCATTGGCTTCTGTTGTGATTCAAAATTAAATGGATTGCAAGGGAGGATGCATGTGCACAAAGATCCACTGCTACTGCCTTCCAGGTGATGTAAAATGTATGATCAGGGCTGTGTTTGAGCCTGTTCTCAGATATAATAACTTATTTTCTATATTACACATATGAGAAAATGCTTGTTTTTTTGAAAATGTTCTGAAACTTTTTCTGAACCCCCCCCCCATTATAAAGAAACAAGAGTAGTGCACAAGGAGGCTTTGTAAAGTTAATGAGGGAAGCTTTTAAAATATGTTGAGGGCAGAGGCAGGGATAGGGGAGAAAGTTACTCAGGTTCACATTTAAAGGTGAATTTACCTAATTCACACTTTCTAAAATAAGAAGTGAACCACAAGACAGCTATTCTTTGAAATTCCCACTACTCTGAATTTTGCAATGCAGTTCTCCAGCCAAGGGATGTGTACAAAAATGTGTAAAAAGTGTTTCCCAAAAGCATATATTGGTGAAAATTGCCTACCCAAAAAAGCATTATATAAGAGAAAATTCCTTTGGGAAAGGGTGCATAATAGGAAACATTGCTTACAATGCTGATGAATGTTTATTATGACTTCTTAAAAATGCAAAGAAAAACCCCAACAACATGTCGAAATTTGTTCCCATTGCCCTTTGAATTGTCCTAGTGTTTCTGTTACCATGGGTGCAAGAAAGGCTTTAATGACTGGTATTCCTACTTACAATTCTCTTTATCCACAGAAATAAAAAATATAACTAATACCTTCCTTTCTATTATTTAAATCAAAATTCACTTCAAATAAAAGTAAGCAAAGAATATTGTGGAAAATGATTACATACCAAACTGATGTGAAACTTCATTATATATCTAGATATTTTAATATGGTTCCAATTTGCTCTGCCAGTGCCAATGAAAAACACATCAAATTAGAATCATTTAAGTATGGCATTTGACCCTTGTAAAATTAAAGGAGGTCTATCTAAAGATGTTGGAAACGCAATTTCATCAATTCTGAAATTAATGATGAGATGGGCATGTGGTGCCATTGTGGAGAAATCAAATACCATAAACTGCCATTAACTAAATGATAAAATAGGAAGATTCTACTGCCTTCAACCGCCCCCCCTCCTTTTGGTGCCCCTTTTACATGTGAACAGGGGATATGTAAATAAACAAACACTGCTGCATCACAAGGCATAATTAAATTAAAATCTGATTTGTTTATTTTTAATGGCTAGCTTTTTTAAAATAAGAGAGAGCATGGTGGCCCCATAAGGGATTATATCCCTAGCACAGTGGATTGCTTGGCATCATGTTGATTCCTTTTTAGCAATCACTTTATTCTCAGATCTTTTAACATTTGCTGTTCAGTTCTGTTTCAGTTCTCCTCTTCATTCTACTGATTTCCCAATTTTGTTTTAAGTTTTGAGGTTTTACTTCATTCTTCTAATTGTTTATCCCTGCCAAATAAGCTAATAAGATGTGCAGGGGGTGGTGAAGAACCTCATAAGAAAGGAAGGCAGATCGTTGTAATGTTTCAAAGAGCTAACATCTCGGTTCACATTCTTGTCCTTTGTAGTCTATGAGCTAATTAATTTTAATTTCCAGGCACATTTTTCAAAGGACTCTGGTTTCCTTTTGTGAAACACATTGGGAGCTCAAAAAGAGAATGATCATACAGAGAAATGTCCATCTCTGTGTAACAAACCCATTTTGTCCGTAATTATTTTTCTACATGAATTCATTGGATCAAGAAAGGAGTGAAACAAGACCTGAAAAGATGCTTCTCTTCCACCTTTATCCCATCTGGAGTTTTTGTCTTTGGAAAGGGAGGATGTGGTAGAAGACTAAGCCAAGAGAGAAGAGAGGCATAACTTGCAGCAAAACAAAAGAGGGAGGAAGCAGATGGGAAAAGGATACAGACAAGAAGACACCATACTTTTCTGTCCCTTTGTACCTCCCATCTTCAGGAATGGCCCAGCAGCCAAAGCCTCAGGAGATGGTACAACATGGCCGCCAACTGCCAACTTTGCATGCCAGCCATATCATTTTTGCATAAGGATCCCATGGTTTATGAAGAGCTCAGGATGCCCTCCCTCGTGAGCAGTAATGCTATCTGATCTGAGAATCTCAGACAAGCAGAATGATCATACCCAAGACCCAACGAAGAAAAATGGCTCCCAAGTCTGTGTTTAATCACTGCG
Organism: Podarcis muralis; assembly: GCF_964188315.1. NCBI lineage: Eukaryota > Metazoa > Chordata > Lepidosauria > Squamata > Lacertidae > Podarcis > Podarcis muralis. Next base: position 65,194,464 of record NC_135656.1, on the reverse strand, counting down.
GTAGATGAAATTCTGTAAGACAGAAGTGCCACCCTGATGTCTAACTGAGACCCTGTTCTCTTGACAGCTGCACAATTGGCAGAAATTTATCCAGCCCAGCTCTCTCAACATATTTCCCCCCTTTGTGGAAGATCATTGAAAGTTTTGTTTTGTGAAAAGTTTCACTTTCCATTCCAATATGCAAAATTCATTTTTAGGAGGTCCCCGCCCCCACCCACTTCCCAAAAATGAAACTGCGTTTTCAAAAATAATCAACACAAAGCAGAATAAATTATTTTTGCCATGTTTTTAAAAATAGGCATGGCTTAACTTATACAACAGACATCAACAGTGAGAAAACGAAGGCTAGGCAACTTGAAATCTTAATTTCCTCTGTGCCAAATAAAGTTTCATTGGCAATGTCCCTGCAAGCTGCTCTTGTTTCTTTTTGTAGCAGGAAACAATAAGACATCCCCACTCACACACTGCATGCACAATGTACTCTGATGTAGTAATTTCTTACTGATGAAGATAGTTTATCATAGTGGGGAGGATATTAATCCTTCGATCGGATAAAGCCTTTGTTTACCTTCAGATTAAATTTTAAGTTTTTCTGAAAATACTCCTTCCTTTCTCTTATGGTTACTCTACTGTGCGAAGTATTAAGTCGCCCTTTCTTTCAAATGCCACATGCTGTTTATTGCTGAACATTCTTTAAAAAAGACTGATTACTACATTAAAACCTAGGACATAAAAGCTAGCAGTTGTCCTATACAAGCCACACAGCTGGAAAAAAATTAATCTATTTCTGCTTATGCTGGAAGGAAACCAATACCTATGCTGTGACAATAAAGCATAGATGCACACTGTAAAGGATAGAACTACTCCTTGCAATTGTTTCTCTCAAACCGTGCTTGAATGAGTTGACGCAAAATCCATATATGTCACCCTATTTCTGCAGCAAGAAAGAGCCAAAAAAGAAGTTGAACTGATCTTTTTAAAGAATAACATAAAATAAATTTAGAACCTTTACAGCAAAAAGTCAGACAGGATGACATTGAATTGCATGATTAGGGAGTGTATATATTTATTTAGATTTGTATCAGGCCCTATCCCAAGGACTAAGGATGAATGGTAATTCTAAATGATCAATAAATTCAGATAAAAATTAAATTAAACTCCTAATTCATTTTAATTTGGCCAACAAATGCCAGCTTGAATACAGAGGTCTTAGGCCATTCCTAAAACAATCAGAAAAACAACAGCAACAAACCTATGCTGCAATTGGTCATAATCAGTGCTAGATTGAGCTGTAGTTATCAATAATCTTGTGGGGTTTTTTATCCACTTGAGGTTCTCTGTAGAGGTTAGGGGACTGCATTGATGAAGTGGTTAGAGAGGACACTTCATAACAACTAACAATATTCTCTGTTGACCTGTTATTTCTAAGTTTAATTCTGTCAAAGATATAAGCAAAAAAGACAATCTAATAAGGTCCAGGACTGAGCCTTGCAAACAAGACCAAATGCAAATGGAGAACTAGAAGAGGAGCAAACTGATCTCAGTATAATGCCATGTTCTGCATAGATCCATTCATCAGAGCACCCACTTCCAGGACACAAGTTCACTTTCAATACTGGGCTGATTTTTATTTAACCCTGTGGTTGTCATAGCGGCCATTAATTTCTGAACTGACCCTAGAAAGCCAGTGTTAGCATTAGTGATGAATTTACTCCAGGCAATAAATATGACCCCCATCCCACCATGCCTACTTTGGGTAGGTAAGGAAATCATTAGTGCACCAGGTTTTAATTGAACCCCCAGTGAGGTAATTGCTAGAAATCCTTCTCTCGGCAAGTACAGGGGTACCTCGGGTTACATACGCTTCAGGTTACATACGCTTCAGGTTACAGACTCTGCTAACCCAGAAATAGTGCCTCAGGTTAAGAACTTTGCTTCAGGATGAGAACAGAAATCGTGCTCTGGCAGTGCGACATCAGCAGGAGGCCCCATTAGCTAAAGTGGTGCTTCAGATTAAGAACAGTTTCAGGTTAAGAATGGACCTCCAGAATGAATTAAGTTCTTAACCTGAGGTACCACTGTATATGGAAAGGACCTTAGATAACAAAGAATGAACTCCAAGAATCATTTACTCTCTACTGCTTTTTATTAAAGAGAAAAATACTGGAAATTCAGCATGAAATATGGAACAATGGGAAGCTCATAATTGCCCATAGGGAGCATGAGTGATAGCATTGTGTTTTTGTAACTTGGAGAGATGTGTGGATAACTACCTTGAAGACTGCAAGGCCCTCAGACAGCATGGTGATGTGAGGAAGAACAGCTATCACTACCTAAAATAGGTATTTACTGTTGGTGTATGGTCCCTAGTGGCATTCGCAAGTAATATTGCGTTTACGTGCTGGGCCATGTCAACAAATATTAAATATTCTCCACAGCTTTTATCTTGGAGCAAGAGGAAAGTAAAGCAAAAGAAAATCATACGGCTCCGTGTCTGCATTCAATAACCACTACATCCATGAAGAATAAACTGAGCAGTGCTCTGGGAGTCGCTATTCAAAGCCCCTTTTATTTAGATTCACTAAACGTAACATTGTTTAGGCAAATGACTTGGATTCCCCTAAGTAACAATAATAAATAATGTGTGTTAGTAATAAAAATACTATCCTCTGAAAATTACAAGGCTATTCTTTGTGGGAATAAATGGCTCTGTCTTATTGCCTTAAAATAAACACTGAAGCAATTTAATGCAAGAGTTTCTGCAGCGTGGGATCCAAGAGAGATTTGCTGCTGCTTTTTCTTTTTTAAAAATATAAATTAAGAGTAAAGCAAAACAAAAACTGATCCCTGCTTTTCTGGCTTACTGTGGATTTAAACTAGGACAGGAATTTTCACTAACAGCTATACAAATAATATACTTCATTTTATTATTCTAACTCCTCATATAAAAGCGTACAATAAGAAATAGGAGTTAATGAAAGTGAGCAGATATTCTCACTGTGAGATGTGAGGTTACAGGGAACCAGGCAGAGGGCCTTCTCCGTAGTGCCGCCTGCCCTGTGGAATGTCCTCCCATCAGATTTCAAGGAAATAAACAACTATCTGACTTTTAGAAGACATCTGAAGGCAGCCCTGTTTAGGGAAGTTATTCATGTTTGATGTTTTATCATGTTTTTAATACTCTTTTTGGAAGCCACCCAGAAATATATATATATATATATATATATGCTTTCGTATTTGTGCAAGCTCACTTAATGATGGCTATATTAAGTCACCACAAGTGGTGCTAAATAATATATATATATATATATATATATATATATATATATATATATATATATATTATTTAGCACCACTTGTGGTGACTTAATATAGCCATCATTAAGTGAGCTTGCACAAATGGGTGATATAAAATGAAAGCAAAATAAGACAGGGCAAAGAGCTAAAGCAGGGGTCAGCAAACTTTTTCAGCAGGGGGCCGGTCCACTGTCCCTCAGATCTTGTGGGGGGCCGGACTATATATTTAAAAATAGAAAGATGCAAGAGCACCACGAGTCCCAGTGGCTGCTTAGCTGTGTCTTGTGAGCGGCAGGGGCTGGCAGCGGTGGGACAATGAGCGGCGCACAAAAGGGCTTGGAGAGGGGCTGCTTAAAATGGCGGCCGCTCGAGCGCTGCTGCTGCTGGCACCAACAAAGCCCAGCCCCCTTCCTCCTCTAGGCAGGGCAGGGAGAAGCAAGGAGGGAGGGAGGGAGGGAGGAGGAGGCGCTGGTGCCGCCACCATGTGAGGGAGGGGGAGGGAGAGGGAAAGAGCATGCACACTGGCCATCCACATGACAATTCAGGGACCATCCGCAGGCTGAATCCAGAAGGCAATTGGGCCTGATCTGGCCCACAAACCTTAGTTTGCCTACCCATGAGGTAATGCAAACCAAGGGCCATTTGAGCTGGACATTTTCCTTTCCTTTCCTGGTTATCAGCTGTACAACGCTAATTCTGTTAACAAGTACTGAGCCTGGAATCCAGGATCTTCAACTGGGAAAAGCTATTTAAAACTAATGGCGTATCTCTTTTCAATCAACCAACTGATTGGCAAGAAAAATATCAGCAAAAGTCATAGTTCTTTGACAATTTCTGCCTTAAAATGCCCAACTTTCCTGAGAAAAAGAATTAGGATTGAGGGGTTGATCTAAACATTTGACTTAAATAACAGAAACATATACAAGCGTTCGAAGCTGCAAGCTCTATTTCTGTAGCTCTTTCACCAAAAGGAACATTGTGCATTCTATGTACCCCAGACAGAGAATAAATGAATGCTTAATTTTGGCGTCTATGAATAACAGGCTGTGAAAATGTACCAAGCATCCCAAAATAGACCTGGAATGGTATAGTGCCACTGATTACTCCATTAAGTTCTATATATGCCATATCCCACCACCCCAGCCCCCTGTCACTTGGTGCCAGACTTCCAAGTTCTGTGTTCTACAAAAGTTTCCCTCTTCTTCTCCAGTTCCACAGACCCTAATCACAGTTTAGAAATTGACCTCATTTCTGGTCAGCCTCCCAAAGTAGGTGGACTAAAATATAATAAACAACCCAGTATGAAAAAATGTGCTTCTTCTAACTCTTAATATAGCCTTGCAACATATGATAGCACAGCTGGTTTTCATATTTTAAGAAATGTTACGTTAAATAAAAATTAAAATGGTAGCTAGGTTCCACCCTGTTGACTCTAATTGGAAATATAAAAACAGCTATAATTCTTTTTCTTTTACTTGTAAGTGGATGAAATTTGCAGAAAACAGAGCGCCTCTAGAGTGGATTAATACTGCTAAATTCCATGTAGTTTGAGCAGGGGTTTTCATGCAGGGAATCTTTACATTAAAAAAATTAAATTAAAAAGGATTGGATGCAAATTACAAATATGGTTGTCCCTTCTGAGGAGATGAATCCTGGCAGATTTCAGAAAGGTGGATTCAGTGGAGTATTCCTTACTATGAGGTTAAAAGTGGAACTGAGACTTTACACACACACACACACACACACACACACACCCCAAATGAGGCTTTATATCCAGTTCTTATTTATTTTAATGGCTAATTCCCTAGGGCTGATTTTCTTTTTAAAATAAAAATGAATCTACTGGGGAGGTGTAGCCTGGTTTTATTTCTGCTTCATTTTCAACTGTTGTGAACTATGAAAACCTATTCCATTTCCCCCCCCCCCCTCTCTTTTGTGCAGTGGTGGTTGTTAATAAAGTAATTTTGTTCCATTCATGGCTGGACATTGTAAACAAACAGCTTCACAGTTGGAGCTCCAGATAATGCGTACCTAATTTCCACCTGCAATTTTCAGTAATAAAATTAGTCCAGGTATATTTGGAAGGCTGCCCCATAATTCCCAGTATTGTTCTTACTTTTCTTCTCTACTGCTCCAAGTCCAATTATAGATTATTTTTTATTATCTAAGCACCTAATCATACACTTTTTAGGGGATTAATTCAAAGTCAAAACCTCACCTTTGCAAATGCTGATGTTTATGAACAATTTCAGTGTTTTGTGTACTTATTCTATGCCACTGTGCAATCAGATCGCAATCAAATCATATTTTTTCCAGCTGCCTCAAGAAGTTCTAAAACTATTTACAAATTATAGGGTGAAAGTCCTTGTTGATTCTTTCTCTCCCTCTCCCCCCCCCTCCTCTTTCTCTCACACACTCCTCAGCAGTTCAGCTTGAAGTATTGGCACCTACATGGCCAGTAGACCAATCCAAAATTTATTGCCCCTTGAGGCAAGCTGAAGTGTTCAGAGGTGGCCCAGGGAAGCTTAAGGGGCTGAGGCAGAAAAATGGCCAGAGATGAACAGGCAGCGACAGCAATGACTGCTCTTTCTCGGCCACCGGGCCATGGGTGACAAAAGCACAGAAGATGGCAAGCCATTCACTCTTCAGAGCTCCAGATCTGCCACCCTTCTAGCTGTCCCCAATCTGCCGCCTCAGGCAACTCCTTCACCAAGGGTAATGGGTTCACTGGCCCTGATGGCCGCTGTCTTCTTGGAGCTGATTCCTTTAAGGTTCAGAATCTGAGATTAGCTGGATCAAGACAGGATTTGTGAATAAGCAGCAGGTAGATGACAAGAAGAGAAGCAAGTGTTCCATGTGACCTTCTGGCACGATTCCTAATATTGTTGGTTTTGTACTGTAGATAACACAATGCACCATTTCTAAATTTGAGGGCACTTTGCTATATCATTTGCTAGTTAATTATTGTTCTTCACCTCTGCTTGCTACAAGCCTAGCCCCAGGCTGGTAATTACACACAGGGCAGGTCAACTATCATGTTTCTGCTCATTCACTTCCTCTCACTGTGATATGATGACAGCTTTACATAGTTTTGGCAGTGGGTAAAGGTTATTTGTTTGTTTGTTTGTTTGTTTGTTCGTGTTTAAGGGTTCTTTCAAAGAATCAGTGTCATTTCAATATGAACTGTGCTGAAAACCAGAGGGTGTGTGTAGAGATTTTCTAGCAAATTTACCTGGTTTGAAGCTTCTTGGAAAACTACATTTTAGATTGGTTGGTTATTTAATTTCTATACCGCATAAGTGAGGGGCAGATTGGGACAACTTGAGAAGGAAACCCATCTAGGAGAAGGAAAACTCTGATGCTAAACTGAAGCAATAGCACACAACTGAAACAAAATATTACGAAAACATGGTTACGGCAACACAAAGCTACTAATATATATGTAAATCAATATCAATTCATTTCCCTTCTGACACACCTTTCCTCTCAGCCTCCAGCTTCTCACCCAAGGTGCAAACAAATTCTCAGCTCACCCACATAAGTCTCACACCAATAAGAGATCCTAGCAACCGTGGATATCACCCTAGTCTCTCACTCCCAACTTGCTTTTTAGGGGCAGGCCCAAGCTGGATGGTACTTCCTCAGGCTGCCCAGAGCTGTATCCCATTCAGCTGCACTCTCCACAGCCAGTTCCTAATACAGCAGGTTTATTGAATTTCCCAGGGCGTCCAAAGGAAGGCAAAAGGACATCTCTGTGACAGAGAAAAGCTAACGTGTGATATCCTGCCTGCTGAAAACACAGAGAATGTTCAGGATCTGGACACACACACACACACACAGTTGGGCAATGCCCATACAATGATACAATGGAACTGCCTGAGGTAAAATAAGTATGTTATTTATTTAATACACAGACTCTGGGTTCAGATAAAAACAGACACCTATATAATAAAATCATAGAATTGGAAGAGACTGTGAGGGCCATGTAGTCCAACCCCTGCAATGCAGGAGTATTTTGGCCAACGTGGGGCTTGAACCCACAACCCTGAGATTAAGAAGTCTGATGCTCTACCTGTATGGTGAGAAAGATATAATCTGTTTCTTATACTGAGAGAAACCAAACTAAACCAGTGTGTCTGATGTAAGTCAAATCCACTGAATTCTGAGGACTCTTAGTTATATTCTCTACAGCAGAGTAATCTCAAATTGTAGGATTTGTGTAACGATTATAAACAATATATCCCATCTTCTTAATTTGTATTGCAAAGACACTTAGGAATGCAAAACTGGTGATAAACAAACAACCCTGGAACATAATGGATAATTTAAACAAGGTAAAAAAAACACACACCATGAAACTCAGCATTCTCATGATGAGGAAAATGAATTAAGAATGGAGTAGCACACCCATTTCTCCCTGGGGAAAGAGTTTCCCACTGAAATCACTTACATATGCTGTGCATAAATAAAAATACAACACACAGCAATGCTACATTTCTTGACACAGTTGCCCAGTCCAGAGATTCTTTGTAGGAAAGGAACATTTCTTGTTCGTTTTAATACTGATGGGAAATTAATGCCCCTCTAGATGTTGTTTGACTACAACTCCCATTATTCCTGGCCATTGGCCATGCTGGCTGGGGGAAGTGCTTTGTAAAATTCCAATAAATGCAAATTTTGAAGGATAGTTATGTTTCAGTTCACATACTGAATTTTTCATTTACACAGTTCAAATTTGAGCAGAGTTTTGAGATAATATTTTTTAAAATTGACTTATAGTGAAATCCTATACATACATACATACATACCCTCTCCCTTTTAATTCCAGGCAACGATTTTTTAACAGTTTGATGTACAGTCAAGCCAGATAATCTCAGTATAATGCTCTTGCACTCCTTAGAAAATGATCAAGAAGAAAAATGATCAAGAAGGTAAAAGTTCCATTATGTTGAGTGGGATTTATGCCCAGGTAAGAGGATTGCACTGAAAGATTTAACATTGATGATTACAAAGAATACTCTTCTGTCCATGAAGCCAGATGCACAATCTAGGGGAAGGGAAGATGTGAAAAATAACAAGGCCGGTCTTGAAACTTTAATAGTGGTGTAGAAGAGGAAATTTCAGCTGGGGTAACATAGAAGAGGCAATTTAAGAAGGTATAGATTGCATGTCAAGCCAGATGAAATTCCCTCTTCTACATATCTATTCAGGAGCCCTGTCTTCTTTTGCATTTGGCCACCCTAATGCAATCGCATTCAGCACATAATCCCTACAGGAAAAAGCCTGATGATTTACAGGTTTATCAAACTACTATCTAGCCTAGGTGTCACCAAATGTTTTGAAACAGTGGGCACATTTCAAATCTTAAGAGTATTGTGGAGTGCCAGTCACAGAATAGCTGCCATGTGGGACATAACACAAAATGGCTGACATGGGGGGGATGTGACATAACACAAAATCCGAAACACAACCACCACTGACAGCCTTATGTATACCATGCATAGCTCAGTTGGTTAGAGCATGGTGCTGATAACACCAAGGTTGCTGGTCTGATCCCCATATGAGACAGCTGCAAATTCCTGCCTTGCAGGAGGTTGGACTAGATGATCCTCAGGGTCCCTTCCAACTCTACAATTCTATGACTGTGAGAAATCAGTTATGTTTTGCTGGTTCTAACTGTGAAGATAACAGAGAGAGAGAGAGAGAGAGAGAGAGAGAGAGAGAGAGAGAGAGAGAGAGTTGTTATCTAATAACAACAGGGAGCATTCCTCAGTAGCAGGAATAATATACAAGGTGACCACACCACATTCACTCTCATTTCACATAAATTGCTTAGAAGTTACCTGCATGCTTTGCCCCATAATTTGCTTTTTGAAGAGCAAAAGCTCATTTTCTTCAAAAGTAAGTTTGTTGCATGCTTGCACCTATGGATGCTTTCAAAGAGCAAGTACTTATATTGGATTGACAATTTAGGAAGAGTTGGCCAGTTAATAGGGATATGGCTTTTTAAATCGACTGCCACCACTACTGCAAATGTTATGTAACAGGCCCTGATCTTTTCTAAGACTTCACTAGGTGATTCTCATATATGCCACACTTTTCACTAGAGCTGAATAATTTTGTCTTAGAGTTCTTATTTTCGTTTTATTCTTAATAGGAAGGCAGTGGAGGATGCTTAATTCTGTTTACATAGATCAAATTCTATGTTTGCATGGCAAATCAAAGATTTTTCAGAACACAGAATATGGTTTAAAACATCTAGTTTAAAACATTGCAAAACTATTCAGATTGTTGATCTTACCAAGATAGTTACTATGGTAAGTAATGCACATGCCATGTGGTCTAGGGCAAGGATAAACAACATGGTGCACTCCAAATGTAGTTGGACTATAACTCCCATCATCCCTGACCATTGGTCATGTTGTTTGGGGCTGATGGGAGTTGTAGTTCAATAATATCTGGAAGGCACCTGATCTAGGGTCTGCAACTGGAATGATGGATTACAATCTGAAACTAGGTCATTCTCAAGCACCACATCATTTAGAGGAATATTTCACCTTGGAGATGAAAGCAGTCACTAAGCAGACTGTCAGAAGGGATGGGATGTTTTGAGAAATACATGAAATAGAAAGGACAACCTCTTACATGGATATTGGCAGGGCTTCCGGAGATCATTAGAATAATGACACTTTGAGAGCAAATGGCATGGTGCCTTTTGCTTTCAGTATTGTTGCCAACAGTCCTTACAATTTAGTATCAGGGATGCAATGTCCAGAAAACTGAGGGAGTGCCAGTTGATGTTCTGCCCTGTTGCTAATTCTGAGTGAAAGTCTTGACTGCAAGTATGGAATGGCTTCAAGGAGAAAACTTGATATTAGGATAAATACAAATTCAAGAGGCGAAGGTATGGGGAGCAAATGAGCCTCTTGGGCTTACCGATTGGAAGGCCAGCAGTTTGAATCCCTGCGACGGGGTGAGCTCCCGTTGCTCTGTCCCAGCTCTTGTCAACCTAGCAGTTCAAAAGCATGCCAGTGCAAGTAGATAAATAGGTACCACAGTGGCAGGAAGGTACACCTTCTACCTACTTCCTATTTGACCATGGAACTTTTATGTCTTGATTGTGATTTCATATTGTACTGCATATTTTGCTGTTGTTAGCCACCTACTGCACCATTTGGTGGAAAGTGAGGATGCAAATTGGCACATCTTCCCTGCTACTGCCCTTTTAGGTCCATACACTTATCTCTCTTCCCTAAACTACTGTAATCTTCTTCTCCTTGATTTTCCATTCTCTCACCTTGGTCTGATCATCTGAATCCTTGGTAATTTTTCCTCTTTTATCTACCAACCCCATGAATGTCAAAGAGTCTCTATTTTATGATTTGCAGTGTTTAAAGTGTGACAGCTGAGAAGTTTGACCATTTTTTAAGCTATGAGTTACCAGCTGGATTATGGTCCACTAATGCCATTAGGCTTTTGCAAGACAGAAGGCTGCTTTTCTAACCATTTGTTATTTTAATGAAGAAGAGTCACATCATAAGCCTTGTTAAAAAGTCATTTAATCAATTGCAAAAGAAACAAAGATGTTTGAAAGTGAACATTAAAAGTAATCTCTGTCCATCAGAGCAGAAATCATAAGCTTTAAAGAAGCTTGAAGGGACAATCCCAATAATAAAACAATTATCCTGCTAATGAAATTGCAGCTATTTTTTTTTTATTGTTTTGGACACTGAGAAGTCTCTTCAGACATTTTAATACTTGTTATAGATGAGACCAGAGAGGACAAGGAAAGAAACTATTGCAAATATATAGGCATATTTTTATCCTTTAGCGCTGGTCAAAGTGCACAGGATAGGATCTTTAAAGTTAGGTTAGTCCCTGAAGCAGCTGACGAGCTACTGAGATGGGATTCCATCAAAAAAATGTTCAAATGTCGACATTATTTATCATATGCAAGGCAAAATAACAATGTAACAATATAGTATTAAAAATCAAAGGAAGCTGTGTGTTGGACAGGAAGAAGAAGAAATCATAATCCAACAGTTGGGTAATACCCTTATTAGAATCAATCAAAAGACCACAAAATAGTGAGCAAGCTTTTGAGTCCTCCAGAACTCTTCAGCAGATTGGATAGTAAGTGAAGCCAGGGTTGTGAGAAGAGAGAGAGAATATCTACCTTGACGCTGAAGCCAAAAAGCCTATATTAGTCAGAGTCTTAAAATAGAGGGTACGAAGAACAGCAGAGTTAAGTGGATTAGGTGCTACTCGGTACTTATGCAGGTTTCAAGCTGCACCTAGAATTGTTGAAAAGAAGAAGAACTATTGATCCCTGTTTGATTTCCATATGGTGTATTACAAATTGACAGATTTGCCACCAGTATAAGGCAGCTTTCTATGTTCCTATGAGTTGATCTAGACCAGGGGTCAGCAAACATTTTCAGCAGGGGGCCGGTCCACTGTCCCTCATACCTTGTGGGAGGCCGGACTATGGGGGGGGGGGGGGATGAACGAATTCCTATGCCCCACAAATAACCCAGAGATGCATTTTAAATAAAAGGACACATTCTACTCATGTAAAAACATGCTGATTCCCGGACCGTCCGCAGGCCAGATTTAGAAGGCAATTGGGCCGGATCCGGCCCCCGGACCTTAGTTTGCCTACCCACAATCTAGGATGATAGGTGGCCAACCTGCCCTATATTACATCACCACCTCCTCAGGTGGCCTTTCTTCCAGTGTGAGTTTTCAGTCTGGAGGGCCACAGGTTCCCCACCTCTGATTTATGCTAATTGATTATATCTAACACAATTAAATTTGGATGAGATTCTTACTTGGTTTGTCATTCTATTGTAGTTATGCACTATTTTTGGTAACCGGTAAACCTGTTCTATGCATTAAAAATTCAAATGAAGAGGGCTGGAGTGTTTTTCTTTCTTTCCCTTAATGCATTATTTTTCAAAACGCTACTTGAAATGGCTTACTTCAGTCTATCACAAAATCATGTCCATTGAATCTGGTCAGCATATGCCCAAAAGACAACAGTCTCATTTGTTTCTGCACAATTTATCAAAAAGATGACAAACAGATTGAGACAGCTCTGAAGCCAAGGACTGAAACACGCACCCCCTTTAAACACACATTCATAAAAGCTCTTCAATTTGTTCACCCAGGCTAGCAACATCTTCTGCAACGTGATACCCATTTAATGAACTATACCCGCATTAACTATTTGTAATTGAAAGGTCAAAAGAAAACGAGTAAATCTTGGTTTGCCAAGAGAGAATTCTTCTCCAGTTGTCTGTTTCAATCTGGAGAGGTAGATTTGTTTTAGCTGAGTGAACTTGACAGAAGTGCTTGCTTTGACCACCAGGCAAGCAACTAGCTTGATGACATATTCTTGCCTTCACCTCAAGAATTGCTTCCAATTGTCAGTGGCGGCAGAAGCGGAAGTAGATTGTTGCTGACAATGGACTGTAACATCATATCGACTTGTGTAAAGATTTCCAATTCATAAGGACTTTTGTCATGTGTCACTGTTACTTATATTAAGAGATCCGAGAGGGGTGCTGTGATCAGAGGAAAGGTCAGCTGTCACGCTAAATACAAGACGTGTCACCTTCATTTAAAGGGAAACAGCACCAAACTCTTAAACTAACTAGGGGGGATGACATCTGTATTTTATACCCATTGGACATAATTGTTCTGGCATGCGTGCTTAGCTCTAGTCAAGTGTGCTTTATTTTCTTTTTAAATATGATTCCTGTTGCACAAGCAGCAACAAGTGTTACACTCTTAATTTCAACAGGCATTGAGAAGTTCAGCAATGCTTCCAAGTTGCTGGAAACCACAAGAGGGGAGAATGATCTTGTGTTCATGTTCTATTTGCTCATTTCCTATAGGCATCCTGTTGGCCACTGTAAGAACATGATGCTGGACTTGATGGACCATTGGCCTGATCCAGCAAGCTCTTCTTATGTCCTTATGTTCAGGAGAAGCTCTGTTGAAAGACTGGAAACTGAAGTGTCTCAGTAAAATATTTTTTAACATAAAAACTTGCAAGCTGGGGGAAAAGCAGCTAACATAAGCCACTTACTTAAGTCCCATTGAACTCAGTTGGGCTGACTTCTGGGTAGATGTGGATGAATTTGTCACTTTAAGTTTATCTCAGTTTTTAATTTTTCCAATCCTAAATCCATTTCTCCTCATGAATATTCACCAGCCATTTAGCATTTCTCCTAACTAACATGTTTTTGTATGCTGTTTTGACTAATATACACATTTTTAAGCAATTTCCCTTATTATAATTCATTTTTAATGTTATTTTCACTAATATGTGCATTTTATTCACACTTTCCCCTAATATATTATTTTGGTCCACATTCTTGGCTGCAGAAGAGCATTGCAAAATTTACAGAGGTGTAGTTTGCAATGGATAGCTGTATTTTGATTCTTGTATTACTTCAAGAAGTGTGAATTAGGTAGGTTGTCACAGGATTGCACTGTGAGTCTCAGATTCTTTGGTGTCCAGACCAGGCATCTAAGCAGTAGAGAATAACATGGTGGGCTGGCAGCACTTACCTGAGCTCCCAACAGCTGAGTCGCTGGGCGGGGAGGTTGATGTGGTGTAAATGCACCAGCAGGAGCACCATACTAGCTCTGCCAATGTGTTTACATTGCACTGACCTCCTCCCCACATTGTTCTTCCCTTTCTTCCTCCCAGTAAGCAGCAGTGACTCATCTGTTGGGAGGTTAGGGAAGTGCCCACCCACCCCTACCATGCCCTCCAGTATGAAGCTATCCCACAGGCTGGCATCTACAGGTATATCTCTGACTGCTGCCAAAACTCTGTGCATTCTACATAGGCAGTCAGTGTAGGATAAAAGAGCATAATTCTTTAGCCCTTCTTCAGTTGACCAACTTGAATTATTCCTGCAAATCTTAAGAAGCATTCCAGAAAGGTGGTGGCTTTTTATTCATCTGCCTGTTTCACCAGGAAAGACTCAAATACTCAGGCTTGAAATATGACTTCTTTGAAGGCCAGATTTCAAGGTCCTGTGAACAACATATCCAAGTATTTCTTTCCACTTATGCTAATGTATGTGTTCAGTGGTGCAGTTAGGCAATTTTAGAGCCTGGATTTAATGGTTTTGCTTGCACTCACACCCCACCCACCTTAGATGTAAAGTGTGTGACTTCAGTTGGGAAGTATTTGATGTACCGTACATTTCTCCCCCAACCCATTCCACTGCAACAAGCACATACAAAGCCAAATAAGGCAAGCGCCAAACATGCTTTGAGTGCTACACTCCACTCATGAGAAATCACACACACAAGTAGTTTCCCAACCTTGAAAAGCAAAACATACTCTGAGTATGTGCAGTTTAACATTTTAATTCCACTCAACACTGTTTTTGCTTATGGCTTTGGGCCATTCTTCAACTCTCAGCCTCACTTACCTCACAGGATTATTGTGAAGATAAAGGCGGAGGGGAATCCTGTACATTGCCCTGAGCTCCAGGGAGGAAAAATGGAGTGGAAATTTAATCTAGCATTTACACACACACACACACACACACACACACACACACGGGTGAAAAGGCAATGTACAGTGGTACCTCGGGTTACATACGCTTCAGGTTACATACGCTTCAGGTTACAGACTCCGCTAACCCATAAATAGTGCTTCAGGTTAAGAACTTTGCTTCAGGATGAGAACAGAAATCATGCTCCGGCAGCACGGCAGCAGCAGGAGGCCCCATTAGCTAAAGTGGTGCTTCAGGTTAAGAACGGACCTCCAGAACAAATTAAGTACTTAACCCGAGGTACCACTGTATTAGAGACAAATAAACACATACAAAGCCAGAAGAGCAAGCACACCCATCCCGTTGCATGCTTTGATTGCTACCCTACACTTCTGATATTTAACAGCAAACCACAGTTTTTGCCTAGCTTGACTAACAAACAATGCAATTTCACATTTCAAACTCACTTAACCTCTCTGCTATGAACCTACTTGGACCCTTAGATCTTCATCCTCCAGATGCCTTTCTGAGGGAGGTTTGGTGGGTGCCACAATGGAGAACAGCTCTTACTGTCAGGAAGTTCTTCCTAATGTTTAAGAAGATTCCACCTAAACATTAGGAAGAACTTCCTGACAGTAAGAGCTGTTTGACAGTGGAATTTGCTGCCAAGGAGTGTGGTGGAGTCTCCTTCTTTGGAGGTCTTTAAGCAGAGGCTTGACAACCATATGTCAGGAGTGCTCTGATGGTGTTTCCTGCTTGGCAGGGGGTTGGACTCGATGGCCCTTGTGGTCTATTCCAACTCTATGATTCTATGATTCTAGAAGGCCTTTTCAGTCATGGCTCTCTATCTGTAGAATGCTCTCATTAACATATTTTCAGCTCCAGGTAAAACCTTATCTATTCTGCCAGGCATTTGACTGATTATGATTATTTTGCTAGATAATATGTGTTGTTGCCTTTTTTTTTTCTTTTTTTTTTTTTGCTGCTGTTTAACTGGGTCTGTTTTGTAGACTTTTGCTGCTTTTTACTGTAATGCATAGTTCTTTTTTCCCCTGTCTGATTTTATGTTATCCTTTATGTCCTTAGCTTGACTCTATGTAGCAAGTGACTAATGAATTGAATGAGTAAATGAATAATAAACAGAATAGTGTTGTGAGATAGAACACAGAGTGAAAATGTAACATGTAAGAGCAAGCCAGCAAGATCTTTTGGAAGCAATTCTCTAGGTTTCTTTTCAATAGTTAAATAAAAAAAAAGAAAATGTATCTTTCCAACCCATCTGAGATAAAAATTCAGATATGCTTGAGGGTAATGGGAGCGGAAAACCACATTTCATTCTTGATTGATTTTTTTCTAGTCAATAGAATTGCTCATTTAATTGTTTTTTAGTATTTGACCTTTCTATTCCATTTGGTTAATCTCCATGATTATTAAATAGCATTCATAATATGCACAAAGAGTAGCTGTTAGGGAGCTGGAACATGAATGCTGATTTCCCTAGGATACCTTGCTATCATCTGGTGTGTGAATGAAAGTCAAGGGAGAGTAGGGGAGAAGCCACCGCCTGCGTTTGCAGCATTCTAATGGCTCTAAAGAGGGAAATAATTGATGCCTACCCTTTCCCATGGAAGATTTCTGGCTCTCGAACTAGGGAGGGGACACAAGGGTGCTGGCAATTCTAAACATGAACAGCCTTGCACATGGTGACTATGCAGATGGAGCTGTGCTTAGTGGGCAGTTTTCTTGAGGCGAAATTCTGGTCATGTTTCTGATCTCTGGGCCATCCTTTGTGCAGAAGAGCTGTAATCTGAAAAGTCATTTCATTAGCATAAGAATGTCACACTTCGTCTGTATGGAGCTAGAGCTTTGTTGCAATGGGAGTTGCTGAAACGATTAACACAAGAATAATCAAAAACATTTTTTTCCTGGCAAGGTTTTAAACAAATCTATTAGGTTAAGCAAAGACTACCAATTATTTTCAAACAGTGTGATGGTTTTACTAATGACTGTACATGCTGGATGAGGAGCAAAAGCAAAACTTGCATTGTGAAAATCAATATCTCCTCTTTGTCTCTCTTAATATACAGCCTTAAAGGTAACTCAAAAAACTCAGACAACCATGAGAATTACAAATAGTCTTGCAGAAAACTACCAGATTCTTCACCTATGCAGTAGTGGTACCCAAGACGTGAGGAATGGGTCGCTTGTGAGATCCCTTGGTGTTACCTAAGGAGAGGAGAGGCTCTACAAATGCAAAAATTATATCAGACACAGTTTACCCAAACTGCCTCAATGGAATTGCATCCTGCTTTTGAAAGTCAGAATAAGTGCAGCAAAAACATACTGATATTATTGTTATGAGTTTGAGGGCACTAGAACCCCCTAAAATCCTGGATCCAGTAAAGGGTTAGAGTTCAATCAAGCCTCTTAAATCCCTGGATCCAGCAAGGATTAAAATATAAATCAGGCTAGTTTCGTCAGGAGATTGCCTAGGAGATGGGCCATTAAAGGAGAACAAAGGGAAGGTAATGGGCTGTTAATAAAGTGAAGACTTTTTGGCAGACGTCATAGGGTGAGATAGTTAGCAGAGACAAGGCAAAGTTTTTAGGATTGCAATTGGGGGTGATGTAGGAAAATGGTTGCAGGCAGTAAGCATCAGCAAGTTGGAGGAGGTGGAAAGAGCATGTTTGTTTTCCTTTTGAATCTGGGGCTGCAGCCATGGGAGAAGCAAGAACCTCTTGGAGTGCCAGTGCTTAAGTCCCTCCATCGTGGGCTCAGGTGCTATAGATATGTAAATAACTTCTGACCTGGGTTAGAGGAAACATACAGGGAAATAAAGTGGCAGCCAGCCAACTGGACAGCCCCTTGCATGGCTCGCCTACCCATAATGGTAGTCATGGCAGGAGAACAGTAAAGCTTTTCCTTTAGAGGGCTAGTATTGCTACCCCCTTCATGTTCAAAGGATGGAACCCGTTCCCAAGAGCACCATGTAAAGGCAGCTGGAGACATTCCTTTTTCAGTAGGCAGCCATTGTCTAATAACAAAAAGAAGATGAGAACGTATCCTCTGACATGGTAAATGCAAGCTGTCACTTTGTGCAGATATTTATTTTATTTAACAAAACGTATATAAAGCAATTACTAGAACAAAGGCCTCCAAGTGGTTTACAACAGACAGCCTAAAACATTTGTTCAAAATACCAAATATAAAAAAACAAGTTATATTAAAGCAATTTTTAAAAATATCAAAGAAAATCAGCAATTTTAAAACACTTACTAAAAAACAATGTGTCAAAATCACATGCTAAAATTATATGCTTGTGTAGTCGCTGGAACAATAAAGCCTTTAGCAGCTGGTGAAAGCGATATAGAGAAGGTATCTTCATAATATCAGTGGCCAGGGAGATGTGCTCATAAAGAAGTGCCAGTCAGTGTATTGAAGCCAACCAGGGTTTGAGGCATGGGAGTTGTTAGGAGCTTTGCTCCATACCTAAACACAGTTAATAATAATAATAATAATAATAATAATAATAATAATAAATGAGGTGCCAGTACTCCTGTAGGAAGAGTTCCCTGGGAAGAGAAATTGGTTGTTAAATAACTCTGAGAATTTGCCAGTGAGTGTGGATCAGGGAAAGGAGGGCTGTAATCAGGAGAAGGGGTCAGTGATTTGTACCATCCAGGAGTCAAGAGTTGGAGGCAGGGGAAGCTTCAGAGCTGGAGGGTGGAGCACAGGATGAGTCGGGAGAAGAGGAAGGTCAGGCAAGGGAAGGGCCAGGTACTTCCTCACCCTCTCCTGCACCAGTCTCCCAGAACCAGAAGGGGTTTGAAAAGGGATGAGCAGAGGAAGCTTGCATGCAGGTGTAGCCTCCAGATGCAGGTGTGCATCCATTTGGGGGAAGGTAGAGGGGAAGTGGTAGAGGGGAAGTGATTCTCTGTTGCTGCAACTGCTCCATAGACTGTGGGCCTGGGAATAGCTGCCTAGATGCTAGATTGGTGTACATGGGTATCCATTGCTGTAGAAGTGACCATAGGTGTTATCTTTGACAAGAAAGAGTTAACTATTGGCTGTGTTCATTCCTTTGGCTGGGAAGCCAAATTGTCGTTCTGTGAGGGGAATAGGGGTCTCCTAACAACTCTCAGCACCCTTAACAAAATACAGCTCACATAAATCTTTGGGGAGAAGCCATGAGTGTTCAAAATGTTACCACAGTGCTTTAAATGCATGGTGTTAAATTATAATCAGAGTAGACCCATCAGGCTCCTCATGATGCTGGTTCAGGGTTTGTGTCACTGTAGTGCTATGGGAGAACCAATTCCTGGTCCCCCCCCCCCACAGAAACAACCATCTGTACCCATCCCTAAAAGCCTCGCTAGCATTTATTTTTATGCCCAATATACTTTTACATGCAACAACAAGGAGGGCTTTTATTATCTTTATTATTATGTGTATACAGGCACTTGACAGAACGGAATGAAATAAAGTGACAGTTGGCTGACAGTCCTCTTATATACTCCCTTTCCACTTTCAAACTCAATTTGAAAACGAAAACAAAAAAGACATCAGTGACTCAAACGACAACACTGACTCCACAGGCAAATTGTGGATTTGGAGAAATAGTTACTTTGCAAGAAATCACTTTTGACCCTGGAGAGAGTCAAAGAACCAAACTGACAGCTGTGGAACTTGGGGCTTTAAATGCTTTCTTGTATCTCTGATGTGACACATAATGGAGGCATGATTATGTTTTTATATATATTTAAAGTGTCAGATCTACTGAAATTCATTCTTACATTGCTTGCTTGGAGACTGCTTTGTGGTCACAGGTCGCTTTAGCTTCAAAAAGAGAAGATAAAATAAAATAAATGTTTATGAAAGCAACATGGCATGTAGTTCCTAATATCTGAAATTCATCAACAAAGATATGCGCAGTGAAGGATGAAACTTGTAGCCTTGAGAAAAGAACGTGGTAAATATGACATGAATGCCACTGTTTCCTATTCTAAATAAACAGGAGTTGTTGTTGTTGTTCTGGCAGACACCCCCCCCCCAAAAAAAAACCCAGATTCCCTCAGAAAGGAGAGAGCATCCTCTTGCCTAAGTTTCTCAGTTGGCAGGAACTGAGTACTCATAGCAGATGCTAAGGCCCTTGAAGAGTCTGTCTGCAAACAATGGCTCTGTTTCTGGCAGGCTAAAAGTTTCTACTTCTCAACTTCGGGTTACTGAGAAGAGTTTTGTCCCAGGGTACTCGAGTTCAAAAGGGTGAGACGAGACAGCTGCTGCTACCACTTCCCAAACTCTCACTTCACCCAAACCTCTGCAGCACTTGTGAGTGAGCTTACATTCCAATACAACATTTGCATTGTATTATAATGGAGCAGCCATCACCAAAGGAACTTATTCTGCTGTTCTTGAGAATCAGGCGAACCTTAAGGCCAAAGCCACCCTTGAATGGAAAGTGTTTCAGTGATCACTTGGAAAGGGGGCACATAATAAAGTTTGAAGTTTTTGTAAACACAACAAAGAGTCTTCTGTCACCATAAAGATCAACGCATTTATTGTGGCATAAACCTCTGTGGACTATAGTCCAGAGCAGTGACGGAGCTAGCTGCTCGGGCACCCGAAGCAACACATTTGCTGTGCACCCGGGGGGGCGGGGAGATCCGTCAGGGGGGTGTAATCGGTGTGGCGGATCGCCACCGGGGGGGATTTTGTCCCCCCCCCCAGGATGACACCCTTGCTTTTCCTGTTTTAAGTATCACCACATCACATTCTATCGTGCTAGCTACTGTTAAAGGTAAAGGTAAAGGTACCCCTGCCCGTACGGGCCAGTCGTGTCCGACTCTAGGGTTGTGCGCCCATCTCACTTAAGAGGCCGGGGGCCAGCGCTATCCAGAGACACTTCCGGGTCACGTGGCCAGCGTGACGAAGCTGCTCTGGCGAGCCAGCACCAGCGCAGCACATGGAAACGCCGTTTACCTTTCCGCTATAAAGCGGTACCTATTTATCTACTTGCACTTAGGGGTGCTTTTGAACTGCTAGGTGGGCAGGAGCTGGGACCGAATGACGGGAGCTCACGCCGCCGCGGGGATTCGAACCGCCAACCATACGATCAGCAAGTCCTAGGCGCTGAGGTTTTATCCACAGTGCCACCCGCGTCCGCTGCTCAACTAGTGTGGTAGAATTCCACTTGCACAATTGAACATTTCCAAGTCCTAGGCACTGAGGTCTTACCCACAGTGCCACCCGCGTCCCATAGCTACTGTTACTGAGCTCATAATATGCAGAGTTAGACACAAATAAGCTTCTGCCCTTTCCTGTATACAACAGCTTGCCCACAGACAAAAATGGAAATCACTTACCAACATTTAAAACCAAGGACATGGTTTTTTTTTGACGTTCACAAAGATACATGAAATAAGAGGGGCACAAAACCAATGCATGGTGCCATACATTGGGCTTGTTTGCAGAGAGGCCCCTGCCCATATGTATAGGTTAGCTTGGCAGTAAGCAGTCAGAAAAGTGGAAATGCCACCAACAGAGAAAGAAGACTGTTCTCTCTCTCTCTCTCTCTCTC
Source organism: Podarcis muralis (assembly GCF_964188315.1). NCBI lineage: Eukaryota > Metazoa > Chordata > Lepidosauria > Squamata > Lacertidae > Podarcis > Podarcis muralis. The sequence continues at coordinate 65,173,068 of NC_135656.1, read as the reverse complement.
TCAATCTCTCTCTCTCTCTCTCTCTCTCTCTCTCTCTCTCTCTCTCTGTGTGTGTGTGTGTGTGTGTGTGTATGAAAAGCAAATCTGGGAGAAGCAGGTTCTTATTAGGAAATTGGGTCCAGTCTGAAAAGACTTCAATCTGTTCCACTGAAGGGAAAAAAACCAAACCATGACCAGCTTTAATCAAAATGCTGATGAAAAGAGAAGGATAACCTTGGGGCAAGATGCTCTTTTCACTTAGTTCTTGGAGCATAAAATGTGAAACCAATTTAAAAACAGACAGATTTTTTCCCCCTTCAAAAAGGAATGTTGGACGACATCACAAGAAGGCCTCTATCCAACATGGTAACCTACCTAAGCCCCAGTTCAACAGAGTTCTATATGAGCAAAATGCCTGCACCCCTGGGGTGCATTGAGGAACATGGGTGGATTATTTTCCTACACTTTGAAACAGAAAACACTGCGTGTGAAGCCCCTGTATAATGTGGTGCTGTGGCTGGTGTGCAGTGAGGAAGCCTTCATGGTTTGGAAGAGAATGAGGTGGGGTGGTGATACATACCTCCTGTGCCCTGCTGGGTCTCATGAAAGAAGAACTGGTAGCTGATTAGGTGTGTCAATCAAACTATATTTGAATATGTAAAGCCTGACTGTGAATGTAACAACCTGTGGATAATAAGGGGTTGGCTTCTACTCAGGCCCATCTAGCTCAGCACTCTGTGCTCTAACTGGAGCAACAAATCTCCAATAACTCATGCAAAAGTCCTTCACAGCCCTGCTAACATGAAAAATAAGAAGTGAGGGCATAGTTTATGATGGACCACATGCATTGCATGCAAAGTAAAGCATGTTTTCCACCATAAACTATGCCCTCGTGTTTTATTTTTCAGTTACATAGTTCTATGTACAGAGTTTTTTGGTTCCATCTGAAATATAAAAGCTATTCTATATTAAATTTTGTGAAGAGGAGATGAATGGTAACAGCATCAGGAAAACAGCATTGTTGTGTACATGTTATTGTACATGTATATACTGGGAATTATTCATGGTTCATTAGAAACCAGAGTGTACCCGGCACACCGATGTACCTCTTCACACTCCGTTATATATAAGAATGTGCCCTCACTGTACAGTGTAAAGGAAGAAAAGGCATGGGCCAGCTGCCTTGGTGTCTCTATAACATTTACAGTACAGGCACGGTCAGGATAAACAAACAGGAAAGGCTCTGTGCTGTGCGAAAGCTCCTAGGCAGAAGAAAATAGACATGAAGTGCTCTATGGAGAAAATATTATTTAATGCTCCCCCCCCCCCACTCCCCAGAAAGCAGAATAAGTATCCTGTGCTGGATTCAACTAACTGGCTAACACTAGCCTCCCCTCCTCCCACCACAATGGGCATTGGGGGCATTGGGAAAAACCCCAGAAACATGCACAAGGGACATCAACCCATCAGTGCAGAAATGCATACACTGATGGAACATTTGTAACAGAACAGTGTTGAATTCCTACCACTGCTTACACTATTTGAAAAGTGGAAGCTGCAACCCATTCCCCTTTACCCAACTACAGTAGGCGTTAGGTAAAGGTAAAGGTACCCCTGCCCGTACGGGCCAGTCTTGACAGACTCTAGGGTTGTGCGCTCATCTCACTCTAGAGGCTGGGAGTCAGCGCTGTCCGAAGACACTTCCGGGTCACGTGGCCAGCGTGACGAAGCTGCTCCGGCAAACCACCACCAGAGCAGCACACGGAAATGCCGTTTACCTTCCCGCTATAAAGCGGTACCTATTTATCTACTTGCACTTAAGGGTGTTTTCGAACTGCTAGGTGGGCAGTTCGAAATTTAATCAGTAGGCGTTACTTCTGATTAAACATTCATTAGATTACCAAAGGGGTTAAACCCTGCACCCCACCAAAGGCACACTCCTCCAATGTCTGTCAAAACAGACAGATGCCAACATAAACCATATTAGGCTGTGATCCTCTATTCACTTTCCTGAGACTAAGCCCCACCGAACAAAACAGGGCTTCCTTCTGAGTAGTCATAGAATCATAGAATTGTAAATCTGGATATATAAAGGATTGCAGTATTAGGCTTTTGCAGCAAAAACAACAGAGGACAATCGGGCTGAATCCTGTCAAAGACAATGCCTGAACAATGCCTCAGTTAACAAGTAACACTAAGCCAAACAATGGCTTAGCACAAACATACTAAGGTGGAAAGGCGATCTCCTTCTCAGATTTTGTTGCTGCTGAACTGTTGCCAGAATAACTTGATTGGCCTGGGGAACAATACACCTTGGCTAATGCTATGGAGGAGCACCATTTGCTGCTCCCCAGTCAGGTAGCAAAATATCTTAAGTTGGCCCTGACACCAAGGATTCAGTGTTGAAGCACTCCTGAGCCATTAATCACCTTACAATAGGAGAATACATTGAGTATGAAAGACACAGCTTGGGGGATGTGTGTGTGAAGTTTTACATATTTTCTGAGACCTATGAGGACCACTTTTGATGACCCCAAATGTGTAGGATGATTAAAAACAGATTTGTCGCCCATACCACTGTACCAGAAAACAAGTTAATAAAGAGCAAAGGGTGCAATAAATCGTCGCTGTCTTAGTAGCTGTCTCATTCCCTACTGAATCTATCATCTCTCTCTATAGTATGGTTACCTAATCCATCTACATCTGCCAGCCTAGTGTCTGTAATTTTGTCTCTTTCTGAGCATATTTCTATCAATGAGACACCAAGGGCTTTAACTATGTCAAATGCAAAATGACTTGATAGATGATGTGCACCGCTTCTCTCTACACAATGAAACTTGTGGCCGGACAGACTAAACTCTATGTGATGTATAGTTGAATTTAACTTGAACCCAACATTTATTGAATGAAATAAGCCAAGAGAATGCACTCTTCAGCGAAGGACCTGAGTGCGTGGAGGAGAGCTCAACCTTTAAAAAAAAACACCAAAAATAAACCCCTATTTCCTCTCTCTTTTTCCTCCCTTCACAAAAGAGGTACTTTTTATCATACAATAATTTGAGGGAGGGGCAATCCTGATGATTAAAAATGGTCCGTGGGGGGGGGGGTAGTATGCAGCTTAACCTTGACAACAGATTTTCATATTTAAATACTCTGGTTTATCTTTAGATTGCATCACTCTTGCTTTACACTAAATAAATAATAATAATGATGATGATAATAATAATTCAGCATTGTACTGCTTCTTTTCATTGGAAAAACAGGAAATATGCATTGGAAAAGCTACATACATCATAGGTAGGCTGCCCCTTGAAAGACCATTATTGCTGATACAGGACATCACCCTCACTCCATCTCCAAAAAGCTTAGGAAAAGAGCATGCATTTTTAACACAACTCTCCTTTCTTGGAGGTTTTTAAGCAGAGGTCGGATGCCAATTGTCAGGGATGCTTTAGTTAAGATTCCCACATTGCAAGGGATTGGGCTAGATGACCCTTGGGGTCCCTTCGGACTCTACAATTCTATGATTCTATTTTAAAAAAAGGTTACCAGAATGCTGCTATTTTATTTTTTAATCAAATGGTTGGTATCTTCAGTCAATTGCATTATTCTCCCCAAGAGCTACACTGTTGAGTTAAGAAGCAAACCTCATTAACCTCTGAATGCGGAAATCAATAGTTTGCAATAAATTTAAGCAAATTTGATGCCAATAAATCTCAAACACACAGTAGGCTTTATAATATCACATGCTCTGGGACTTTTCCAGAGCTGTGGGATGTTGCAAACAATCACACACACCAAAACCAAATAAACAGTAATTACAAATCATACCTGAAGACTGTATGCATACGTAAACAGTGCCACCGCCATACAACAGCGTACAATAAGACAGCATAGAATTCATAATAATTTATATGCATGGTCGCAATTCATTTAATTTACTACATCTTCATTTTCCTTGCAAGTGAAACTGGGCACAAAGCTTTGCCATGACTTAATTCCAGTTTGGTAGGCTAGATAAAATTGCCTCAGGGCCAGATACAGACCATGAAGCTTCCAATGCAGAACTCCACACCTATGGCCACACAAATTAAAGGAGCCTAAGAGACTGCAGCCCTATGCTCTCTGAGTGGGTGCCCCAGGGCCAATAAGATGTTTTGGACCTCCCTCTCTGAGGGCAGAGACAGAGAGGGGTCCATCCTTGGAGTGGGATATCCAAGCCTGTAAGGCCCTTCTGCTGCAGTGCAGAAAGTTCTGTGCCCCTTGCCTTACCAGTGGCAGAGCTCCAATGTCAGTGGAGTCAAAAAGGGACATTCCGGAGGTGGATTGGAGGGAGGCATGAATCCAAAGGATACAGAGTTTTCTCATTCCCCAAGTAAACCACTGAAATGCAGGGAAATATACGCCAGTCTTGAAGCTCGTTAAGAAGGTGGTGGTGAGGAGGGAAATGCCATTCCTACATTCTTTCTGCCCTGCTACGAGAAGCCTAGTAGGACTTTGAAAGATACAGATCCTCTGCTCTTGGTTCCCCCTTTGACCCACCGGTAGGGGAAGCCCCTTTAAAATCATTGGGACTTACTTGCAAGCTGACATGTATATGATTGCACTGTTGCAAGATGATAACATAGATGTCACAATGCTACTGTGTGTTTTAAATGGAATTTATTTGATGTGGTACTTAAAGGACTTCAAAGAGCACACACACACATAACTCTAAAAATGCTTTGATGCAAAACAAAGTGCTTTCCAGGAAGCTCCCAAAGAGGAAGGAGAAGAATTTGCATGCCTGTCAGCTCCTTTCTAAACATGCTGAGTGAAAACATACAAACAACAAACAACTATGAAATGCCGGTGGGAGGAAATGATTCATGCTAAGGTGCTAGCTTTGCCTAATTGCTCAGCTAAATAATATTTTGGTTCAGGGCTCCTATGATGACAAGGTAGTCAGCAGCTCTCCCTTGTCAAGTTTGAAGAGAAATCTCATTCAAGTACCACAGGGAACCCACCCCTCTTAAGTAGCAGACCAGAATAAAAAGCACACAATTCAAAAGCCTTTGAAATTGGGATAAAATGTTTTGTTATAGATTCACTTCAAAAAAAGGGGGGAATGGGAAGCTCCTGTGTCTTATTATTGGTGGTTTCTTAATAGTCATTTTAAGAATAGCAAAGTCATTTTTTTCAAAGAGTAAATACAATGCAGGCACAGCAAAAAATTCCCCACATACACCTCTGCTTACCATTAGCACTTTCAAATATTATCCTCTCATTGCACCACAAGCACTTTGTAACCTTTGGGCACATTCACAAGATTATGCCTTTTAATTCTGCCTTAATTAATGTAGAATATTCACTGCCTCTAGGTTCCGTGCCCATGCTTACTAAAATAAATTAAAAACCAATGTGCCACACACAGCAGCACTGAAAGGACTTCCAACCTTTGTAACACTGACTTTCTTGATGTATATTTGAGGGGTTAGTTAAAATGGATCAAGAGGTGATCTGCGCCAAGTAATCTGATAGTGATCTTTACAGCCTGATGCTTTCCATGTTTACACACACATTCCCAGTGAGTTCAATGAGACACAACCCACAATGATTTATGACTTTGTATTTTATCATTTGTAGCTATTTTATTTTGTATTCACTTGCAGGGTAGAAAGATAGGACAAAAACTGTTTAAGAAACAGATAAAGGTAAATGAGTTCCACTAGCCAAGGAGCAATGGGGACAACTATTTACTTTGTAGTCAGTCCTTTACCTACTCCATACCTTATGTCAGGTGTTGGGCATGTAGGGGTGGTTTGGGGGGAAATAGCCTATGGGGCCTACTTATACCCATGGACCAATTTCCCCCCACTGCTGCCCTATTCTCTGCCCTAACAGGCAGGTTTGCCACTTTTGACTGGCAACTTATTACTGTGTCCTTAACTACATCTTCTCCTTGACCTCTAATATGCTGCCTCCTCTTGATTATTACCTGATTATTACCCTCTGACCACTCCTCCTCCGTCTCTTTTAATGCCGGTTTCTCTTTTCTGTTGCTCCCTGTAGGCTCCTATGCACCTCCTATTTTCCTTTCCTTTTGCACATTTGGTATTTGTGCATTCATCCATTATACAGCCGCCTTGACAGTTTTTATTCCCAGCTCTTTATTTTTACCCACAACTTCCTTCCAGTCTTGTGCACACACACACACTCTCCCTGGCTCTGCATCCAGGGTGACCCGGCCCCCATCCTTTATGTCTTTCCTCAAGCTATTTGTCATGTCAGGGCTGTGCTGCTGTCTTTGGCTGAAACAGCCTCCCACTCTGTTACTGTATCTGACACTTACTGTATCTCTCCACTCCCCATTCTGATCTCCCTTTCTATTCCTCACACATCTTGGCTCATCCTGCTCATGTTACAATAAGAACATAGGAAGAGTCTGTTGGATCAGGCAAAGGGGCCTTCTAGCCCAGCATCCTGTTCTCACAGTGGGCTTCGAAATGCTTATGGCAAACCCAAAAGCAGAACCTGATCACAACAGCACTCTCCACCCTTGTGATTCCCAGCAACAGGCATTCAGCGTCATATTACATCTGTCAGTGGAGGTAGAACATAGTCTAGTGTTACCAGACGTCCCCGGTTCCCTGGATTTGCAAATATGCCCCCGGGAAACGTGGCAGCGGCAGCCTCAGCATCCCAGAGCCAGCCTGGTAGCACAGTTGGCTCTGGCTGGCTTCAGGAGCTGCTCGCTGCCATGGTGCCCGCCATTTTCCCTCGCCGTAAGTCCCCATATGATGTGTCTTATGCACATAGGATGTGTCTTGTGTGATCTCCTCCCCCTCCCCCTTTGTTTTGACTGATCGGGGGAGGCTTGGGAGTCACGGGCAGGCGGCACGCCATTGCCCAGTTTTTTTAAAACTCAGAGCATTTATGTTTCACAGGGCGCGAAAGAAGGGCTTTGCACCTTTATACAATAGGCATGTGTGCTTGGGCCCAGGGTCTTTTGCCTCACCATCCCCACTACTGACTCCCTGTTGCTACTCAGCTTCAAAAAAAGGGGGGTGTCCCCTGATTCATAGAAAAAAATCTGGTAACCATAACATAGTCATCATGCCTAGTAGCTGTTGATAGCCTTGCCCTCTGTGAATTTGTCTAATCTTCCTTTAAAGCCATACAACGTAGTGACCTTCACTGTCTCTTGTAGGAATGAATGTCACCATTTAGCAATGTGCTGTGTGTATTTTCTTTAGTCTGTCCTGATGCTTCCAACATTTGACTTCACTGGATGTCCCCAAGTTCTAGGGTTATGAGAAACGGCTCTGCTACTATGATATGTTGTTTCCCCCCATTTCCATTTCACTGCACAAAGCAGTTCTTAGTTCCATCTAGTATTGATCTTTTTCCAGTATCTTCCCCACTACCTAACTGGCCCATGCATTGAGATTGGCAGGGAAGGTTCTGGTCGTGGTCAGCCCATTGGGTATGGGACAGTGACACAAAAGAGAGTGGCTATGCACTGTAGTGATGGAGATCTGGTTATCCTCCCCAACCCCATGCTACTGTCACTTAGGTGACAACTTAAAATGTATTGCCTTGTTTGGCTTTGGTACCTAGCTGGAATGGAGCTTAATAGTATTTCTGTTTGCAGAATTATGTCATTTTTAATAATTGTTTTCTACTAGATGTATTTTTATATTTGTTGTTAGCAACTCTGGGCTTCAGTGTGTGTGTGTGTGTGTGCGTGCGTGCTCGTGTGTGTGCATAAGTGTGATCTCTATGTGATCTTGAGAAAGTACTGCTGTTACTTGCAAATGCATGTACAAGAAGAATCTATATTGGCAAACAAATGCCAGTTCTTGAATACAACAGGGTACTATGCTGAAGCTTCCTCAGTGGTCTTTAAAGTTCTACCTATCTATCTTTCAAAAGATATGTGTCTTATATGAAATAATGGAATGGTGTTTTAGTTATTAATCATTTGGCACATTGCAAAGGAGTTGGGTATGAAAGAATTCCAGTTGCCAGGTCTACTTAGCTTTGATAAGGACACATTCTGGCCCTGTACTTATTCCCAGCTTAGTTCTTGAAATCCCATATCTGACACATGGATGCATTGTCACCTGATGGATGATACATTCTTCTATGTGCTTTCAAGCATAGAATAGGCCATTAGTTTGAATCCTAATGCATACTCTACCATTTCTCTAATTTATCATCTCAGTGCCTCACCGTTTTTCCAATTTGAAAAGGAAGAAGCTTCCATTAAACGAGCTTCTTTTGCTACCCAAGGCAACTAATGTGGTACACTTTAAAAGCACATCAGGTCAAATTAAACTAACAGACTCAACATCATTTTCAAAAGAGGTTGTTGGGGTTTTTTGTTTTTTCCTCCATGCATCATTTCCCTCTCTCTCCACTACCCCTTTTTCTTTTACTGCAGGAGCCATAACAGGTGACTGAATGACTTGGCTTTACAACCAAGTTTTCAGGATTATTATGCTGCTACTACTCTCCATAAGTAGCTTATAATATAGCACCTCCTTTAGGCTTTGCTTGAAGAACTTGGGCAATGGAAAATACTTTTTCAGTGACATATAAATCTTCTGTTAAGCAGCAAACAGCTATGGATCTAGAAAGTGGGAACACTTAACTATTTGAGAAGGATAAAATAAGGCAGGTTTAGGTTTGTGATCAGGCCCTTTTGTTTCAGAAATTTTATGGAAGGAATATAGATACGTTAATCAAGAAAGGCTGTTTCCTAATTAGTTGGGGTCCTTTAAATTTCTGTACTGTACTGATAAAAGAACCAAAAATCTAGAACTCCCACTACCCCCATGTGAAAAAGAGAGAGATGCTCAGAATATGATTCAATTTCCTGCCCAGAGTCTCATAGTCTCTTGCTATGTGTGGCAGTATTGTTTGTACCCATATGAATCAGAAGCAAGGGGTTGCGGTGAGACTTGGCAATTTCTCTGTCACATCATGAATCTCTGCACCTGGAAGACAACACATTTCCCGGGATATCCTGTCACCTCCACACACTGCTGCCTCAGCAGGGATTCACCTACCAGTACCACACATTTTTTTCCTCCTATGGAGAGTGGCATGAATTATTTGTTGGATCAATCCATCAACCTATGATAGATGATTTAGAGAAGGATTGGGTCCGGCATCACTTTTGCTGTGCGTGTGTGCCAGTATCCAAACTCAGCAGAGTTACAACTCAATGCAGGTAATGAAGGTACACACAGCAGGCACTAAACACTTGTATAAGGATTCAGTCAAGTGTAGAGGTTTACTCGACAGGCATAAAAGTATATTGGTAGCAAATATATACAGACATTCACCACTGCCATGGTCAAGGCATGCTCAGAGTCCAACAAGAGTCCAAGACTTTCTCCCTGCTTCTCTCACCACAAGGCGCAAGCAAGAGACTCACAAAAAGGTACAACAGGTTACACAGATCCATTGTTATCAGTACTTCCTGTCACACTGCACATGTCCAAGGAACAGTTCCCACAAAAAATGTCTTTGCATAGACAAAACAATCTTCTGCTGCTTCTTGAAACTTCTTCTCTGTTCTTCTTTGAACAAATGATTCTCAAACACACAGAGAGAATATCCAACATCATTCTGTACACTGCACCTTCCATAGTCACCGTGGTTTGTTCTGAGGTCTGCAGCTGCTCTCCTTGCTCCTCTGGTCCAGAATCTATCTCTGAGGTGAGGGCATGGAATCAATTTTGCAACTCCAGCAACACAGCATGGCTCCTGTCAGCCCTGCTTCTGTGTGTCACGTCCCCCAAGTGTTTGTCTCCTGCAATGGGTGATCTTCCTCCTCCCTAGAGGCAACCCACCTGCATTGCTGTCCACTCTGCTCGATCAAGAAATTCCACTAAATGGCCACACAAACGCCCCTGTTTACAAGTCCTGGTCATGAGCTCCCAGAAGCTGCATTCAGCTCAACAGAAATGCTGCTGACTGTGAGCTCCCCCACAAACTTGTTCCCACATTCAGCCTGACTTCCTCTCAGCAGTAGCCCCTCAGACCATGTGCTCTAGCAGAGCAAATGGCCACACCCACAAACACAAAATCAAGACTCAAACAACTTAGACAAGCAACCAGCTTTAATCCAAAATACACAAGCTTACTCTCGTCAGTCTCCACCAAACCCCCACAGACGCTTCTGTTTATAAGTCCTGGTCATGGGCTCCCAAAGGCTGCAGTCAGCTAAGCAGAACAGCTGCTATCTAGGCGTATTAGGAAAGCTGGCATGGACATTGAAAGCTACTTCAAAATTTGGTATAATTCAGGTATCATATGGAAGTTACATGGAAATGCAGGGATGGGAAACACTAGCCCTGCTGAATTTCTGACACTATCACCCAGCTGTTAAAGGTGCAAGAGTTCTTCCAGATAAAGATATGGCAGCTTGTGTCCCAATAGCTGCAATTCATTCTTCTTTGGGCTTAGAAATTGTCTATTAGAGCTTGTCAGAACAAGAAGGTCTTTTTTTTTTGTAGAAAAGAAGATAATAATAAAGCTAATAAATATCTAAATTTCAGATCTTGCCTAGTATGTGTTCTCCTGTCAGAAGCAAGCTGCAACCAACCTTAAACGGAAATAAGAAAGCAATGAAGACATTTTAATGGGCATTAGCATTTTTGGTTTAGCATTCCGCCCCATCCTTGGAGCTTCAGAAGCAACAGACTGTGTCCCAAAGCAGAATTAGATTAAAATGAGCAACAGAGATGTTCTATCCTCCATGCCAACATATTATAGCAAAGACAGCTGCAGTTGGAGAGTCTGTGAGCTATGTACATCTATGGCAGATGAATGGGGCTATAACAAGTACCAATCCATATACTATAACCTATATCACATGAAGTAAACATTGCTCCCATAAAATGTTGTGAGACAAGTCTAATGTCTCTACCTCATTACATAGAGAGTCTCCACACCAGAAGCCACCTAACATAGTGATGCTGATATGGAAACCTGGCAACAAATAAGGGTGTTACACCTTAAGAAGTGGAGAAGTGAATATGCAAATACTGCTTCCAGCTCTAAGCAGCAGTGTGCAAAAGAAATGAAATCAAAGTAGTCAGAGGACCATTTCATTTAATAGAGCATCTCCAGCTTTAGCAAGTTATTTCTCATAATGTCCAGGAAAGTATCAAATTGCCTATTGATCATTAACTTTTTTGGGAGGTGGGGCATGTTTTGCTCTTGTTTGCTTTTTTTCCCTAGTGGGAAGTTCTTCATGCCACACAAATGCTAATAGCGGTTAGGGAACTTGTCAAAAGCAATAGTTTTTCAAATAGAACTGTAAAGCATTATGGTAATTCTATGCAAATTGTATTAATAAAGGCTGGTGGCGACTGAGCTGGCTTGTTTGCCTCACATGTCGCACTAGGTTGCAGGCTATTAAGAGTCCTTTTCATACCATTACACTGGTAATTGTGAAGATTTAAGCGGTCAAAGTAGGCATTTGTGCCCATAATCTACAGCAGTGTCAGGATCGCTCAGTTGTGTCCTTTCCACCATTGTATGTATTTGACTTGAAAGGGTGAAAAACAGCCTGGATACTTAGCTCATTCTTTTCCCATTTACTATCCATTCTTGCCAGATGGAGAGAATATATGCTACAGGGAAGGACTCCTCAACAGATGAAATACCAAGTATTATAATATTGTGTGGAAAATCAGAAGTAATCCCTCCCCCATTTTTAAATATCTCTGAAATGTGGAGTCATTTATTTCCAGTAATTCTTCAAATATTTGGGTACAACTGTAATCCCACTTGAAGGAAAGATCCTGAAGCTGAGACTCCAATTCTTTGGCCACCTCATGAGATGAGAAGACTCCCTGGAAAAGACCCTGATGTTGGGAAAGATGGAGGGCACAAGGAGAGGGGGACGACAGAGGGTGAGATGGTTGGATAGTGTTCTCGAAGCTACCAACATGAGTTTGACCAAAGTGCGGGAGGCAGTGGAAGACAGAAGTGCCTGGCATGCTCTGGTCCATGGGGTCACGAAGAGTCGGACACGACTAAACGACTAAACAACAACAACATAATCCCACTTACTTGGGAGCAAGCCCCATCTAACTTAGGGCATGTATCATGCTGCAAACCTTTAGCCGTTCTCAGCAAAATAGTAGCATCCTGCACTTCTCAGGGAGTAAGTTACATTGAACTCAGTGGCAGTTATCTCCAAAGAAGCCCTTAGAAGGCACTTAAACACAGACTTAATTTAAACCCTTGCAGCCTGTTTAGATGCAGAGCGACTCTTTGCCAGGTCAAAGAGCACCTCCAGCACAATCATTTTCAAACTGTATGCCAGGGCACACTAGTGTGACTTGAGACTAGAGTACCTTTAATGTGCTGCATGAAATAAATGAAACAAATAAATGGAGCCTCTGGGCATTCCTCCTTCCAGTCAGGAGAAATACCCAGAAGAGAAACACAAACAGAGATCCAGCAGGTGACCTCTTTTGAGGGATGGCAATTCTTCCAAACCTTAGCATGCACAGTCTGAACAGCATGCCCAGGGTGAAATAGGTCTCCAAGTTTTTGTTCAGAAAAACAGTGTGCTGCAGCTCTCAGTCACTGGGTTAACAATACTATAAGCAGAAGCTGAAGGCAACTGTGCACAGTTATAATAGAGTCAAATTCAAGAGAACAGGGCTCTGTCTATTGGTGATCAGTGAAATCATATAAAAGAGGAAGAGCTTCCCACTAACTCCATAAAGTGAACAAGCCTATTCATGCTTATTTAACCCTGCTTGCATCCTGGGCAGGTCACTTCGGTGCTGCTAACACAACAGAAAAAACGCAGGAGGCAGCAGTTACGAGTTACAGATCTCTGCAGTCACAAGTGCTGTGATTCTCCAGTGGTTTGACTTCATTCCCGGAGGTGCACTCCATTGTCTCTCAAGACAGAAGGATGCAACATATATTAAAACACTAAAGTACTCCAAGATCAAATACTAACACGAGAGTATAAATTGCCAATGAAAGTCTATTGTTGCCTGCCTAGCATCCAGCAAGATCACATTCTTAGGAACAAGATACAAAGTAGATGAGGTCTTCTTCACCTCCATAATTATTTTCTTCTAGCCAATATCTTTTCAAATTTTGTCTGAGGAAACAGGGACATAGAAAGCTGTCTTATACCAAGACAGACCCTTGGTTCATCTAGCTCAGTGTTATCCTACAGTGTCTGGCAGCTGTCCTCAAGGACTTCAAATGGTTTCTTCTCCCAGCCCTGCTTGGAAATTCTGGAGATTTAATGTAGGACATTCTACATGCAAAGAAGATGCTCTACCATTGATGCGGGGAAAATGGCAAAGACTGTAGAGTGGCAAGCTGCCAGTCGGGCATGTGTCTCTGCCAGGGTCCTACTTGAGAGTAGGACGAGCTCCTAACAAAGGGGTGGGGGCTTAGGGCCAGTGCTGAGGACCATTATGCTCTTCAAGTTGGACTCCCAGCTTGGTTATGTGGCATATCCAGATTTAATCTTCTGCTGTCATTTCTACACAGTACCCAATTTAATGCAATTTCAGTATGTTTATGAATACTTTGCCAAGGAGTGGTGATGTGTTGCTAAACTGGGACCAGGCTGCAAGGAGTTTCAGAGGAGCTTTTTGAATGAAAAACAAAGGAGCTCACTTCGTGGAGGTCAAAATTCTTTACATAAAAATAAAAATTTATTAGATCTCATTTAAAGTTGTTGGAGGGGGGAGGGGGCTATCAAAATAACAGTGTTCTAGCATTGTTTCTGAAAGCCACAGGGTGCACTATCAACATAATTAAAATGAAAGCATCTCAAGCTACTTCCCTACCTCCTTTTCATGTTATTGTCCAATTGTTCAGAACGTCTGTTTGTTACGGCAATGAAGCAATTAAGCACAGCACGCTGTAACAATAGGGATCGTAAAGTCAGAGTCGGCTACATTAGGCACGCAAGCATCAGCACAGGAAAACGTTAGTGAAAAGATCATGATTGCGATTGAAAATAATTAGATGACACAGCTCATTTGGGCAATCTTGACATCCACTGTGCACTTCGGTGCTCTCCAACATGCAGCGGCAGCTACCTCTTCACCTGAGCCCCAGCACCCAGCCTCTCTTGTTTCTTCCAAAATAGAAACCCACAACTAATCATTATGATACACTGTGGCTTGATAGTTCAAAAGATGTTGAGAAGTGATTTGCAAAGGATCTGTAATTAAGGCCATGAACTACAAAGAGAAATAAATCTCTGTACTACACTTAGGAGGATCTGAACTACATTTTTTAAAAAAGAAGAAGACAGAAAATGTTACATAAACTAACCCTACCAGAACTGAAATCTGGGACAAGTCTCCCATTCGTTTTACTAAGCAGGTGTCAACACAGTTCTGTCTTGAGAATACACATGGAAAATGCCTGACTGACAAGAAATAATGCTAAGAATACTATAGCCACCTAAAGATTTTGTTCCCTCACATTGATCTATTTTTAAAAAAATCAGATTTCTATGAGAACCAAATGTAAGCATTTCAGTGTTTTTACTAAGAATACTCAACCTCACAGCTACAGGCTGTCAGGATCATCTGTCCTACTTTACCCATTTGATTTTTTTAAAACAGAGACTATTCTGAGCAACAAATTCCTTTGGTACAGATGATTGATATTACACTGTGCATCTGCTTGCATAGAGCTTAGATAGATAGGTCATATTTATATTTTGTTTTATGTACATAATACCATCTCACCCACACACTTGAATATTTTGCTTTAGCACCAAAGTGGCCCCCGAGGTACTGTACTGATGACCCAAAAAGGTGCCAGAACATTGATGTGCAATTCAGTCCCATTCCTAATCATGGAGGTCTGACGTGGTTATAGCCTTGAGCAGCAAGAAAAATAAAACATCAAAATCTTATGTAGAGAAAAAGCTACCAGCCATAAAACAAACATGGAGTTTACTAAAAATGTGCTGCTGTAGAAGTAGCCTGTTTGCGAAGCTAGCCTGGAGGTAATACTACAATGGTCCACCGACTACAATGACCCCACAAACCTTTCTGATCTGAGATTATTATTATTCTTTTATCAATGGACTGACTAGTTTTTGTTGCAAAGACTGTAACCTTTCAGCTCATTATACGCTTTTCAAGCTGCCTCTAGATGCTTCACCTTTTGATTTCACTGGGAGATGAAGTTACATTGCTTTAAGTGCAATTTTATCTTAAATGTTGGGATTCTCTGACTGAAGAATCTGTTAACACTATATGATTGCCATCTTATGCAGGAGCAGAACATGCTACTAAGTAAATTAACAGAGAACCAAAGCTTTTAAGCTATAGAACAGAAATTTCCCATAGGGAATGATCACAAGTTTCAATGTGTGAGAAATCTCCAGAAATAAAAGTAGTATTATTATTAATGAGCTAGTATGTGCATTTTGCATACAATTTCTCAACTGAACATTCCAAGGGATGCAAAAGGGCATATGACAAAAAACAAACAAACAAACAAACAAACAAACAAACAGGAAACTGAATTTTCAGTGCAAAATTATACAGTGTGTGCCCACATTCTCTCAGTCTGAGAAGGGCAGTTGAGGAGAATGAGAAACAGAAATGAGAGGCCATGGGGGTCATTCAATAATGTATGTGCTTCTGTTGGAAGGTGTTCTGTTTTGGATGGATTTTCTTTGCAAAACATAACATCCTGAAACATATTGTCTCTCGCAGACTCTTATACTCCAGGGTTTTTCTTTATACTGCACTGACATATACAGTTGGATGCTGCAATGAAGTGCACAGTTGTATTCAATAAATGGGCCAGTAAAAGAGACTTACCAATGAAAAACCTATAGTGCAAATCTCACAATTCAGCCTACTCTCCTTTCCATCCATTAAGGGATGGGATGAAGAGCTTCAGTGCTTGCCCATTATTCATAATTTGCACAGCCATTGCTTTATTAAAATTGGAGAATATAGTGTGAGGGGAAAAGAGTGCTTGCTTGGGAAATTATTTAACAATCTTAAGAAGTTCAACCTAGGCATGTCTTTTTTTAAGTTCTTCTGTCAGGAGGTTATTTTCAGTTGACAGGTTCTCTTCAGAGGAACTGGACTGCCTGACACGTCACTCTAATTAACATTCTAGATGGCCACTAGCAAGTACAACTGCAAATAATACAGGTATAGAGAAGAAGTGCAGAAAGCAATACCTTCAAAAGAAGATACAGAATATTTATGGAGCACTGCGATGACCTAACCCCACTGCCCTCCAATTTGCTATGTGGATTTTTGGGATCAAGTGTGGGAAACAGTGCAGCTGTCTTATGGCATGTGGGGAATGGATTTTCCATATGATCACACACTTTTTAGACTCCTTGGAACTCTGTGTGGTTATGTCCTTAGCAGGAATGGGGGACCCAGCAACCCTGCAGAATTTATGGGACTCCAGCTCTCATCAGCCCCAGCCAGCATTGCCAATGCTCAACAAAGATGGGTACTGGAGTCCAACAACATCTAGAGGGTCACAGGTTCCCCATCACTGCCTTAAAGCCAGACTTGATATAGGATTGTTTTACTGCACAGAAATGCAAAGTTGTGTTACCCATCGGTTTCCTCTTCTGTTGAGACATCTAGTCTAGACAGCTTATGTTGAAGTTTGTTTCTGTGGTATGTTTCTGTGGTATCTGCCATACAGGATATTCTGCTATGTACCTGGCATGAATATAATGCTATGGATAGAATTTCCTTTAAAAAAAACCAAAACAAACTCAAACTGCCCTTAGACATGTTTTGCCTTCAGATACTATGAATTATAATCAGTCTTCACAGCGAGTACATGCACGTTTACCCCTCTTTCCCAGTGAGAGAGTTGATGTCTTGGGGCTCATTTGCACATGAATGTATGCCACTCTACTTATCACTGATTATTTATTATAAAATGACTCAACAGCTAACATGAGAACTGCCTCCACACACCCACAAAGGAACTGTCAGGTGAAAAGATGAAATCTATCAGGGGAGGGGGGAGAATTGCAGTAGCTGCAATTAAACCCTCGAGCAGCTAAACAATAGGTAGCCATCTTCACATAGCAGGGGATGAGCATTGAAACACCTGTGAAACAGACTCTTGGCAAAAAGAAGTGACTATTCAGGGTGGAAGGGCAGCTCATGGATCACAGAGCTCTGTGCCTCAGTCACCCCAGGCCTGATAAAATGGTTCGTGTTTAAATTAGGGGCAGTACTTCCATTAGATTAGACAGAGGAAGGCACCCACTTGCTGGAGGGCAGTGATGGCAGCCCCACAACTGTTGCTCCCATAGCCAATTCCCCTCTGCCAGATGACAGGACTGCCTGTACATAAAAAGACACAAGTGTGGAAGTGTGTGTACAAATCCCCTCTTTGTGTAGTGGCTTTAGGCAAGTAAGTCCCTCAGCTTTTACAGGATACTTGTGAAGGAACAGCCTTGTGAGTTGCTTGCAACAAGCTCTGCAAACAGCTTGGTAGCAAGCATACTCACTGGCTTGGCTTTCTTCTTTAAAATATTGCTCCTGTTACCTAAGAAAAGGAAGATGAAAGCACACTCTGGAAAATACTGTGCAAGTATTCCAAAGAGGTTCAGAATGCTAGAGCTGTGACAGCACATTCTGAGAAAAATGCCCAGTGAAGACAAAAGCCTGAATCAACAGGAACAGGTGAATGGTGCCTTCCTTTGTCCTGTCACAACAGCTCATGTTGAAACTGAAATCTTCTCGATGCTTCCGAATGTGCAAGAAGTAAAGGAGCAGAAGAGAGAAGATTAATACCTGCCCACTCATTTCCACTCAATAAGTAATGATACCAAATAGACAAGTAATAAAGTACATCAAGAAAACACTACAGAGTGTTTTTATTGTGCAGGGCAGTTTTATGGAACTATTTATCTGAACGATGCAAAACAGCGGTCCATAAACTTGCATTTATTCACCCATCTGCAACATGAAAACAGAATATGTCAAGGCCTGGCATGCCAAGTTTCTGCATGAAGAGTGAAAACCAACCAGTAAAGGAATCCAGTAGGTGAAATATTAAACAGAATCCATGAAAACTAATTAACGCAAATCCAGGGAATTCAGCAGGCAAAATATTAAGGAAGTGTAATCATGCAGCAGCAGTTTCAAAGCCAGGCAAGGAAACTGGGATGGTTGATATCCTGAGGAACTGGACAATGAAGCATGTTGCACTGATTGACTGGAACATACTGGGCCAGCCCAATCATGAGGCAAGGTGATGTGACTGCCTCAGGCATCAGGCTCTTCAGGGGAAGCAGATCTCAATGTAGGTCTTTATTCCCCACTTGTTCCTAATGTTTTATTCAATGCTTTATTAAAGAATGTTTTATTGAATGGTTTATTCCCCACTCACCCCTTCTTCCCTGGTGGGAAGGGAGTGCTATTCTGTGCTTCCTTGGGCACCAAACTGTCTTGTGCTGGTCCTGGGGACATGCAGCAGGGTCTCCTGTGAAATCATTCCAGAGATATTCTGCTTATAGATGACTTTCTCCTCCATTCATTAGACTCCATTCACAGTCTAGAAAGCTGGACTCTTCAGTAATGAATGTTTGAAGCCCATGCGCTAACCCCCCTGCCCGGGAGCCAGCCCATAAATAATGAGACACGACAACAATGTATGGGATTAAAATAGGCCACAACTTTATTGATTTCAGATGTAGGAAACCTTGGGCTTAGGCATTGGACGACATCCCTCTCAGCCCAGTTGGGTCTGAGGATACGCAGGGCTGACAGGTGTTGTGAGGGAGGCTGCAAAACGAGAATTTACGTAGCATGCCCCCCACTTCACCTGATGTAGAGTTTGACCTAACGCCGCCACTCAGGCAAGTGGACTTCCACAATCAACCTTTTAACAGGCCCTACAAACACTGCCACATGGGGGTGCATAATAATGCTACCCTCCCCCCAACATTCTGAAGACCGACTAGGAGAAAGTTGTCTAGAGCCTTCCCTTCCCTGGTCCTCGCTCTGCCCCCCAGCCTGCAGCCGACTGGCTAGCTGAGGAGGGGGCGGGGCGACAGCCCTGCAAGCAAGGTGGGTGTCACCCAGGCTTGAGAAGCCTGTGCCGGGTCACAAACCCCACCCATCGCTTAGATGGATAAGAGAATTATCGCATTCTCAGCCCCTAATCCTGGCAAGCACTACAGCAGAAAGAGCCAGTGTGGTGTAGTGGTTAAGAGCGGTAGTCTCGTAATCTGGGGAACTGGGTTCGCGTCTCCGCTCCTCCACATGCAGCTGCTGGGTGACCTTGGGCCAGTCACACTTCTGTGAAGTCTCTCAGCCCCACTCACCTCACAGAGTGTTTGTTGTGGGGGAGGAAGGGAAAGGAGAATGTTAGCCGCTTTGAGACTCCTGAAGGGGAGTGAAAGGCGGGATATCAAATCCAAACTCTCTTCTTCTTCCTTCCATTATCTAAATATGCTTATCAGCATATTATGCTTATCAGTCAGTATCTAAGCAGTTCTTTGCAGAATGACTAAACGCCAGCCATCAGTGGAGTAGGAAAGGATCCCCCTATGTCAACGTTAGGGAATGTGTGACCTTCCTGAATTCTATTTTTGAAAATTTATAAACTATATGTAAACTATATGTACAAAAAAAATGAGAGCTGTATAACATGTTTGAGAGCAAAGTATGTAAGCGTTTAGATTCCAGCTACCATCATTCCCAGCCAACAAGAACAATGCGTTCTGTAGCTGTAGAAAAACAGGAGGCCACAGAACTCAAAGTACTTTGCTCTTCAGTGTGATCCACAATAGCACCAGCAGTAGGTTAGGCACCTCATGGTGGAAGAGATAGAATCAGTAATAAGGCGAAGATATGACCAGGGCTGGATCTAGACATATGAAAAAAGCGTTTCAGAAAAATGTGTTGCAAACTTCATAAAGGGAAACCACATTGGCGAAAGACGGGACTCCACAGTGCCACTGGTGACACAATGTTATAACGCATATCAAGCACTTTTCCTTTACTAATGTAGCTGAGTCCCAGGTGTCTAAGAGCAGCACAAGGTGTAGCAGCAGCAGCCACAGAATCTAGAAACTCTGAAAAGAAGAAGAAGAAGAAGAAGAGGAGGAGGAGGAGGAGGAGGAGGAGTTTGGACTCTTCACTCCCCTTCAGGAGTCTCAAAGCGGCTAAGAATCTCCTTTCCCTTCCTCCCCCACAACAACACTCTGTGAGGTGAGTGAGGCTGAGAGACTTCAGAGAAGTGTGACTAGCCCAAGGTCACCCAGCAGCTGCATGTGGAGGAGTGGAGACGCGAACCCGGTTCACCAGATTACAAGTCTACCACTCTTAACCACTACATCACACTGGCTGTTAAAGGGTCAGGGGTGACAGAAACATTTAAATAGCTGACACCATCGGGTCATTTCCTGCAACAAGAAATAATAAACTGATGAGGAGCTTAATGTATTGTACCAGGATCTCCTCCTCCTGAGGATAGTGTTCATCCCAAATAGAACCTACTTTTCGTGTACAACCTTGCCAGTTGAGCTGTCCGGCATCCAAACGGCACTTTTCCTGGGTATTTGGGCTTCCCATCTGATCCACTATTGTATATGCTCCTGAGGCCAGATCAGTGATGGAGGGCGAATCAGATATTAAGATGTTGTTTGGGTCATTGGGGAGCCCAGGCAAGGTAGGGCTGTCCAGGCTGCCTTCTGGAATGCTGAGGGTTTCTGTATGTCTTCAGTGAGAGTCGAGAGGTACATGGGGCCCCAAGTTTCTTGCTTCTGAAGAAGTCTCTCCAACATTTGGGTCAACCAGGATCCTGGCAACTGGGCAGCGGTGGAGCCATCAGTGGGAAGCAACTGAATCAAAACAGCCAAGCCTACCCTTCAGTTGTTGCTGGTGGTGGAATGGACAGCAGGTTTTCAGAAATACTCTTAAAAAAACCAAAAACCTGCATGCTATCCGCCTGAATGCCTTTTCTCAACTGCAATCAGCCAATCACTTCACAATAACCTATCATTTGAACCAACCTTGTCAGAATAAAACTCTGATGCAAAAGAATAATCCTGTGCAAGAAAAACAAGTGATTTCCCAACTCTCATTTGCTAACACATAAAGTTATCAGCAGACAAGCAGTTACCGAGTTGACTCTGCTGTGAAAGGGCCCTTAAACCCAACTGCTTCAGTCTGCGTTCTGGCAGAGGATGCTGGACTCTCTCCTTTTGCATTACCATGTAATTTTGTTTCAGGAAGCCATTACACGATTCACTTTTCTTGATGGAAGCAAAAAGAGCCTGGATAGTGAGAGGCCACTATAAGACTTAATTTGTTCATTTGACCATGGAGGATTTGCAACTGACATGGCTGGTATTAGCAATTCAAACAGGCAAGGCTGTGGGGGTGACTCACACTGAGTTGATTGTATCAACCACAGGCTGGGCCTGCATAAAATGGAATCTGTAGGTGACTTGGAGTTTGTTTGGTGTGTGTGTGTGTGTGAGAGAGAGAGAGAGAGAGAGAAACCATAACTAGAAGCTGAAGTGTGCAACATAAACTGATAGCAATAAAATCTAGTAATGTATTTCTGTCCTCTTGTGGATCTCATTGATGTCCAAATAGAAGAATTTAATTTCTTTCAAGGTTGGACTATTTCTATTTTAGCTTATTGCCAAAGGCATCCCTTAACTAATTAGTGCAGTCATAGCAACCAACCTCTTGGTATCAGCTTGTCAATCTATACTACTTTAAAAACTATAAGTACCTTCTTCTGCTCAATTATTTAAGTACATTTTCTCCAACTGCTCACATGGGTTCATATTTGTTAAATGTATCTTTATGGGAGATAGAATTAGTGAACCTGTGAGACGAGTCCTGCTAGTAGCACTATGAAGTCTCACAAAGGTTAAATCAAAGTTAAACTAAGGCATTTATATTAAAGGAAAAATAAATGCCAAGTGGACTATTCCGTTGGCTGTCATCTAGCTAAGTCCCCCCCCCCCCCGATTGTAAAAATACTGGGACAAACACTGCAGATTCCCTTAGCGCCTCACTTAGTAATCAATCAATTAAATATTTATACAGTAGTTTTCTGGACCAAGTTCACCCAAGGTGGTGGGGAAAAATACAAGAAACCAACAATATAATTAAACCAGCATAAGAAGTATGGCAAAACATCAATAAAGCAGCAGCATGACCAATAAAACATATCCATTAAAAGCTACATAAAACAGGTGGGTTTTCAAAGTCTTTTTAAATATGGCAGCCAAGGGAGTCAACAGCATATCCCTTGGGAGGGAATTGCATATAGTGGGGGCCACTATAGGGGGAGTAGTTATACCCCAGGACTGGGGAACCTTTGACCTTCCAGATGTTGTTGAAGTACAGCTCCCATCATCACTAGCCATTGGCCATTCTTGCCCCATGAGGCCAATGGGAGCTGCAGTTGAGCATCATTTGGAAGGCCAAAGGTCCCCACATGTGAGCTATACACCAGGGGCAAAGAGCGATCCTATTCAAGTGATAACATTGAAGGGAAGGAGTTGTAGCAGAGAGGTAAAGAGGTAACATGGGAGAACATATTAAATGAGTTCAATCCTTGGGGGCCAGATAAATTACATCCTACAGTAGTAAATGAACTTGTAGGTATAATCTCAGGCCCTCTGTCCAATTTCTTTGGAGAATTCTTGGCGAACAGGTGAAGTACTGCAGGACTCTTTCCTGTACCCCATGAAGAAATTCAGCACTGGTTTCTCAAGAAAAAAGTCATTAAATTTATTTCACAGTTTCTTGAAACAATTTTGCAGTACAATAGAAACATATATAAAACAATTATATATAAAAAATGTATTTCAAATACATTGCAGATTCTGACCAAGATAAAAATTTCCAATGAGTTGGCTTGTTGAAAGAAGAAAGCTTTCAACAGGTGCTAAAAGACCATAGAGACTGTCAGCCTGATCTGTAACAGGACAGAGTTCCAAAGGGGAATTACCACTACAGTAAAGGCCTGATTTGAGCACTGGGCAGAATGGACCTCCTGGTAAGAAGGTATCTGTCTCCTGCAGTGAATTATAAGTATATGAGAGATACAGTTTCAAGAAACTGTGAAATAAATTTAATGACTTTTAAGATATCCTAGTCGTGGCAGCCTGATCTTTCTTTCTTTCTTTCTTTCTTTCTTTCTTTCTTTCTTTCTTTCTTTCTTTCTTAAATAGAGCTACTAGTTTGGTAGTTCAGGGAAACACTTTGGACATATCTTGATTGCAGCAAGGCTTTTGACAAAGACCTCAAAAATTCTCATTGACAAATCTAGGGAAATGTGGGCTAGACAATGCTACTGTTTGATGGACTTGTAGCTGGTTGATAGAATGACCCCAAGAGTGCTCCTAAATGGCTACTCAATCCTTGATGGCACAGCTTGAAAACCTGCTGGCACAGGCTGAAGAGATAAATGTCCTATCAGAAAAAAGACATTAAATGCTGAAAGGTATCTGGTGAGAGTGTGGATGAGATCTGCAAAAGTTTTTTTAAAAAATATAAAGTTAAACTTGATTAATTTGGGCAGCAGGTGGGCAGGGAGGGGTGAACACTTTTGACAAGCTGAGGCATTTGTGCATACAGAAAGTTCTCTTGCTGATCTGTCACCAACACAGGACGTGTCCACAGCACATTCCTTGCTATTAGAGAGTCACTCGCCCTTTTGGATCATGACTACACAATGCTGAATCCTCTGAGCTGCAACTGATGATTTTGCAGCTAGGTGGACTTTGTTTAAGATGTATTGTTTTTCGAAAAGCAAGTTTTTAAAAAATAAAAATCACTTGCATTAAGCAGTCAAAAATGTACGGTATGTCTTCGATTTCAAAAGTTATTAAATAAATGTTTGTTTTACTCCAAAAACAAAAAACTCAGAGCAATCCTCATTGCAGCCCTGTTGGGGTAGGTTAAGCGAAAAGATAGTGACTGGCTGAAGAGCACACAGTGAGCTTCACAGCTCAGTATAGATTTGAAGTTGGGTCTTCCTAGTCTGGTATTCTAACCATTAGATCATCATAGTGGTAATAGTTGCTAAGTCATAGTTCTTAAGCCTCATCCTATGTGTTGCCTCCCAAATAAGCTTTCTACACACACTCATTCATGAGTTATCATGCATTTCTGTTCATTTGCCAGCCAACAGAATGGGCTACCCAAGTTACATGGGCCCGAAACACATACAAATGCCAAGATTCTCTGCACATCTATTTTTTTTATAGGCATCTATGGGAGATAGTAGACTAAATGCAACTCTGTGCTGCATCAACAAAAGAGTGTGTCCTGGATCTCAAGAAACAGCAGTACTACTCAATTATGCTTTGGTCAAGCCTCGCACAGATCACTGCTCAGTTCACCACAGTTTAAGATGGATATCAATAAAGTGGAACATGTTCAGAAGAATGCGACAAAGGGAGGGAGAGGCTGTAGAAGTTGATTGATTTATCGATCCGGCATGACCCCGCTAATTGATTTACGATCCTCAATTAGCTACTTATGTCTGGCACACTTCCCTGCCACACTCTGCTTCTTGTCAGCAGCTCCAGTCACGCCGTAGCAGAGATAACACAGCGGGAACTATCACGTAGCTTCACTTAGTTTCCAGACAAACACACGAAGCCAGGTTTGTCTATTTACAGTTGTTTATTCCGACATTTCTCAGAAAATTCCTGGACTCACTGCAGCCATTACAGACTACGTCTTTCCCCCTCACAGCACAGAGAGGAACAGACACAACTCCTCCCAAACTCCTCCCAGCTTCTAAAGCTGACGTCAGAATGTTGTGGCATCATGGGAACTATTTAACTTGTTAAGTTCCAAACTCCACACCCCCCTTTGCCGCACATTCTGACAAGACCCTTTTGAGTTCAACACCTTTCCCTTTGTCTTGTGCCTCTTTCCAGCATCTTTCCCCGGCACCTGTTGAACCCCTTCAACACTCTCAGAATCACACTGTGCGAAACATATCCACGCACTTGTGGCCTGATATCTTTCAGGTGGAATACCCTTTGTTGTGCGACTGGACCTTCTAGGCACAAACTCAGATGTTATCTCTGACTCACCGCCACCAGAAGGTGTGTCCTCAGCATCACGGGATTCCCCCTCTGACTTAAAGCGTTTTCGAATCCTCTCCATTACACTCACAGGAGAACTAGGCTCGCTTTTGGGTGTTCCCTTAACATCTTGTGGAGAAGCTACAGATACCTCCTCCTGTTCCTGACTTTGGTCAGTGACCTGATCGTCATCATCGGATTCTGAACCCTGATCCTGGACCTGGTCCTCATCACCGGGATCAGCCTCTGCTTCCCTTTCCTCCTCAGAATCAGACAGACATTCTGAGAGCACATCACGCATGACAGCAGTTTTTGACCTTTTATCCTGCTCATAGAACTCAGCGTGTTTACTGATCAGCACCTTACTCTGATCACCTGATGGATATGCAAACCTCCATGTACGTGCTTCTGGCTCATACCCGCAGAAGATCATTTTCTGGAACTTGGATCCATCTGGCCCCTGCAAAGCAGTAGGTACCGGCACAGATGCACTTGAACCAAACATACGCAGAAAATGAATCTGGGGTTTCCTGCCATGCAACAACCCAAAGGGTGTGTCACCTACTAGTGAATTGTAGGTACGATTCCAGGTGAAGCCCACATACTTGATTGCCTCCAGCCAAAACCTTGGAGGTAACCCAGCATCTGCCAGCATCACCTGTGCAGCCTTAACCAAAGCCTCACTTCTCAGCTCTGCCACCCCCCTCTGATTGGGTGAAGTCACTGTGTGACGTATCCCTTTCTCGTGAAAGAACTTCTGCAAAGCAGACCCTGTAAACTGAGCTCCTCTGTCACTGGTGACTGCTTGCACTCTGGTGGAAAACCTTTGTTCCACCTCCTCAATCCATCCTTTGATCAGCTGTGCTGCATCATCCTTGGATTTGAGACCATGGTTCCAGGAGTTTTGCGTAAAATTATCCTGCACCGTCAGAAGAAACCTTGCACCTCCCAGACTTGCTTCCCTTACAGGACCCCACAAATCTATGTGGACCAGTTCAAAAGGTTTTGTGGTTACCCTCTCCACTTTTGGATAACTGCACCCCTTTACCTTTGCCAGCCTGCAAGTTTCACAATTTACAGCACATCCACATTCTGTAATTTTACAACCTTTGGAAACCTCAGGCAGCACCTGTAGTTCTTCTAGAGAACCATGAGCTGTTTTTGTATGCCACGCATGGGCACATGTCACGTGGTTGTTGAATTTTAGCACGTAGAGCCTGTGCTTTCCCAACCTTCCCCTCACCCTCCAGAGGTGTTTTAAGAACAAAGAGATCATTCTGCCCCTTTTAAACCTTGGCAATTATCCTCCCTCCTTTGGAGATTGTGCAGACAGCATCTTCGAAACAAACCTTAAACCCCTTTTTCAACAAATAAGGCACAGATAAAAGACAGTGGTGCATCCCAGGAACGGTACAAAACTCCAACGTCTCCTGTAAGACAAACACATGCACATTTACAGAATTAGTTACATTCTTTTTCTGCCCATTTGCAAAGAGTACAGTTTTTCCAGCCGGAATTGCCGTGCAATTCCACATCTCGACAGCAGGGGTCTCTGGAATCAAATTGCAGTTCGCTGCAGAGTCTATTACAAAACAAAGCTCTGAGCCTGTCCCACAGCTGGTTGAGCTGTCCTCAAACAAAGCCAGACTAGCTGTAAGTTGATAAGACTCCTCACGCTGTTTGCCACGTCCTTCTCTTGCGTTCCCACGCTGGCCTCCTCTTCCAGACTGGTTACCATGGAAACCCGACTGATTCCCATGAAAAGTGTCCTTGAAGCCTTCCTGTGCAGCTGCCCTCGCTCTTTGTGGACAGTCTCTTTTGAAATGATTGTGAGATCCACACACGTAGCATCGACGAGTGGAAAAACACTGCCCGGGGCTCCTCCCAGCTGGCCTTCTTCCGGAAAAGTACTCCTTGCCAGCTCCGCCCCCCCTGAACCGCCACTTCATTCCAGCAGGTTCAGTGGAAAACTTTTTAAACGTGCCTTTGGAAATCTTGGCCCCCCCACTTCTCACAGAGCTCCCAGGACGCTTTCCTGCGCCCCTTCTGGTGGGTAAAGGGCTCCCAGCAGCTTGCCGCTTTCCCTGCTCCTCACGCAGACACGTTGCAGCATCCACGCAGCTTTTAGACCCTGCAAAACTGCCAGCAACAGCAACAGTGGCAATAGTCCCTTCAATCCCCTCTGAGGCCCCACAGCCCTTCCCAGCTGTGCACCGGCTCTCACGAAAGTGATCAGCGCCATCTTGCCTTTCCTGTTCTGATGCAGCCATCTCCCGGCCCTTGCTTCCGCCTCCAGCCTCACAAGCTTCCTGGAGCGCTAGCCAAGCGGCCTCTGGCTTCCTGGCACCCAGAACAATAGACTTCAGATCAGCAGCCATGTTGCCCAACTTCTTAAAGTGAGCTTTTCAAACGGCAACGTCCTCCAAGACCTGGCTGTCTGCCATTCTCTTCCGTTCTCCCAAGGGGCCCCAAGCTTACTCACAGCTTATCCAGCACCCGTCCGGAGAAACGATTTCCTGCTGCTTTCAGCTCCCAGCACTCAGCAACACAGCACAGGCGACCTTTGCGTCTTTCAGCCAGCTGCTTTCAAGCTCCGCAGCTACTCCTTTGCCTCTTTACAACAGGCAAATCTCCGACGCGTCCTTCCGGCTTTCTCTGCCTTAGACCGCAGACTTCAAACGCTTTCCATCAGCCTCCCGTGATAGTTTTACGATCGGTGATTAAGGTCCATAACCTGTAGAAGTTGATTGATTTATCGATCCGGCATGACCCCGCTAATTGATTTACGATCCTCAATTAGCTACTTATGTCCGGCACACTTCCCTGCCACACTCTGCTTCTTGTCAGCAGCTCCAGTCACGCCGTAGCAGAGATAACACAGCGGGAACTATCACGTAGCTTCACTTAGTTTCCAGACAAACACACGAAGCCAGGTTTGTCTATTTACAGTTGTTTATTCCGACATTTCTCAGAAAATTCCTGGACTCACTGCAGCCATTACAGACGACGTCTTTCCCCCTCACAGCACAGAGAGGAACAGACACAACTCCTCCCAAACTCCTCCCAGCTTCTAAAGCTGACGTCAGAATGTTGTGGCATCATGGGAACTATTTAACTTGTTAAGTTCCAAACTCTAGGAGACCAGTTCCTATGAGGACAAGCTGAAGGAGTTCGGTAAGTTTAGATTGGAAGAGGAGACAATGGTAACTATCATCTCAAAATATTTGAAGGGCTGTTAGATAGATGATGGAATTCATTTGTTTTCTGCAGAGTAGGATCCAAACATAAATGTTACACTATTATTAGAGGGGCCCAGGCTGACAAGCATCAAAGTATTTAAAAAATACTAAGTATTTAAAGCACATAACTTCCCTCAAAGAATCTCTGGGAGCTGTAGTTTAAGGGTTCTGGAAATTGTACCCCTGTGAGGGATAAATACAGTTCCCAGGAATCTTTGTACGAAGTCATGTGTTTTAAATGTATGGGCCATCCTTCTTTGTAGTGCAATGCAATGAATTTAATTTAAATTCCATAGTGACATAAAGCTGGGGTGGGTATTTTGATATGTATCAAATTTTCATTGGGTTATATAACCAACCTTTGGCTGACTGAGGCAATAGTACTGTTAAGGAACAAGAAAAGTATTATTATTATTATTATTATTATTATTATTATTATTATTATTATTTGTTGCTGTTGTTGTTGAGATCTGTATACTGCCCTTCATCCAAATATCACAGAGCAGGTCATAACATAAGAATACTAAATGAGAACACAGGATACATAAGAAAAACAAAAACAAACCAATAACCCTCTTCCCAAAAACACATTTAAAACAGCTAATAAATATTGGAAAGGAGGGCCTTGGAAGTCCCATCTATACACAGCATGGGAGTAGCCAAGGGGGATGGGGAGGGCCAACTGCCCCCCCCATCAATAAAAGTCAATAAAAATGGATAGGTAACTGAGGTTCTGGCCCCCCTAACGAAAGACCTGCCCCCCTCTAACAAAAACCCTGGCTACGCCCATGATACACAGAATGATATTGTGAAAGCCCTGCTTTGTAATACACCTACATTAATGAAAAATCACATATTTCTATGGTTGCAATAAAACAAATGAATTAAATATCCCAAAATAGCACAGTAAATATAAAAAACCTTGGTATTCCCAGGAGCTCCCCCACTACATCCTCTTACCTATAAGGCAGATTAGGCTGAGAGATAGCCACTTGCTCTGTGCTGCCCACTGAATTTCATGGAGGCATGGGATTTGAATCCAGAGCTTCCAAGTCCAAAGCTGTAATCCTATATGTAACAGGCCAGAATTACGCCAGAATCAATAAAACGTAATCACAAACATGTCTAGAATTGCAACCTAAATATTTAGCTGCAGCCACACTAGTTGTTTTTGTAGTGTTGATTATCTGAAACAGGCCTCCGTCATACAATGCTTTCAGGTCAAACAGTACCCTAACAAGAAAAATACTTGGAAGACAAATCTTCATTAGAACAACTGACATTACAAAATAAAATTTATCTGTATTCTGCGCCAGCCAGTCACATAATGTGATGTTCCCAAACACCAAGTGTAAAAAAAAGCATTAAAAAGGATGAAAAAGCACAACTCCTATAATCATATAGAAATTCACACAGAAAAGATACGTGGGACTGAAGAAAATTAACTTTGGCTTCGGTTCAGAAAGGCATACATTTCTTTTTATATTCGTTGATTTGGAGGTTAAAAATCTTTCAGCTATAGGACAAACAGCTGTTACCTGGCTGGCATTTCCTCTCCTTGCTGTGTTATAGATATCAGCTCTATTGAGCTTTATACAACTTCAGTATCCCCAGGTCCTGGGTGCATTATCTGTCAAACACAGCGGAACCTGTTTTGCAATATTTCCCTCACAGCTTATCCAAGCTTTTCAGGCCTTGAGAGAAATGGCGATATACAGCATAATGACTTTCCAATCATCTCTCCCTCCCTCTACATGCACACACAAACACACACACCCTACCTTTCCTGAGGCAAGAAAACTTGTACAAAATGATACCACTCTTCTCTTTAAAAATGTTTAAATTAAAATGTTAAATGCCTTTAATTGAATCACGTCCACTTCCAACACACACCTTAAGCCAAGATACAGCAGCTAAAGATGGCACATTGTCAGATCACCAGCATGGCATACAATATTATGCTCCGTAAAATATGTTTTTAATGAGATATACTGCCCTGAGATCTTTTGATAAAGGGTGGTATATAAATTGAAATAACAGCAATAATAGTAACAACAACAACAGAGAAATTGATAAACATACTAATTTCTTGTTGTTGGTATGCCAGTGTTATGTTCAGTATAAAACTTGATTGCTGTGTAGTTTCTGATGAGACAAGGGTGCATGTGGTTAGATTTGTGCTACTGTGTGCCAGTCCAAAACAGGCAAATGATTCTATGTATGGCTGCATGCTCCCTGCCTTATGGGGTAATCACATAGTAAGCCACTGTCTCTAGCTGCTTAATGAAAGCTCTGTTACATGCACAGACATCCAATACAGTTTCACACAGCTACTCCCAGATTCATTTGGAATTAAGTACATCCAACTGTACACTGTTTGAGAGCACAGACCACAGTGAATGAAAACGCAATTTTATCCTCCAATCTTTGTTGCTCTTTGAAAAGCAGTTTCACTTCACCAGCCTAGGCAACAGATCATCTGCGACTTTAATGGCATTGTTTCCGTTGTGTTATGTCATCTCATTTCATGTTACTAGTAGGTAGCAAGAAATATGATAACATGACATGCTGTACCGTGGAGTGCTGTTGAATAGGATGCATCACGTCAAAAACATCTTGGGGAGCAGGCTCCAAAATGAATGGGGAAGGTATATAAATGGATGCATAACTGGTGGAGCTTAAAATGTTCAGAAGTTCATGGTGGGGGGGAGAGAGAAAACAATAGTCAAGAAGACATCTCAGAAAATTACTGTGCCATCTACCCAACAGTCTTCTTTTCCAGTATGTTTCCAAGCATAATTCAAAGTGTTGATGCTGACTTTTAAAGCCCTAAACGGCCTCGGCCCAGTATACCTGAAGGAGCGTCTCCACCCCCATCGTTCAGCGTTGAAGGCCTTCTGGCAGTTCCCTCACTGCGAGATGTGAGGTTACAGGGAACCAGGCAGAGGGCCTTCTCGGTAGTGGCACCCGCCCTGTGGAACGCCCTCCCATCAGATGTCAACTATCTGACTTTTAGAAGACATCTGAAGGCAGCACTGTTTAGGGAAGTCTTTCATGTTTGATGTTTTATCGTGTTTTTATTATTCTGTGTGGTCCTTCAGTCTGTTGGGACCACAACTTCCATCGTCCCTGACTATTGCACATTATGGTTGCGGTTGATGGGAGTTGGAGTCCAACAACAGCTGGAGGTTTCCCATTTTGGATATAGTTACAATATATAGAGGGGCGCGGGTGGCGCTGCGGGTTAAACCACAGAGCCTAGGAGTTGCCGATCAGGAGGTCGGCGGTTGAAATCCCCATGACGGGGTGTGCTCCCGTTGCTTGGTCCCTGCTCCTGCCAACCTAGCAGTTCAAAAGCACGTCAAAGTGCAAGTAGATAAATAGGTACCACTCCGGCAGGAAGGTGTTTCTGTGCGCTGCTCTGGTTCACCAGAAGCGGCTTAGTCATGCTGGCCACATGACCCGGAAGCTGTATGCCGGCTCCCTCGGCCAATAAAGCAAGATGAGCGCCACAACCCCAGAGTCGGTCACGACTTGACCTAATGGTCAGGGGTCCCTTTACCTTTACAATATATAGAAACATCAATGCAAGATCCACCTTATTAAGACTAACAATCCTGCTATGGAAGTTAAACGGTAAAAAAAATACTCATCTACCTATGAGAAGTAATAAACATGATAATTATATAGATAAGTCTTTAATAAAATATGTATGCATAAGAACAGTTTGGATATCTATCAGCAAAATACTTATTTATTTGGCCCAGCATATGCAGATTACTCATTCTTCTAAGAACATAACCTGTGGATTGGTGTGGGGGTGGGGATAGTGAGACAGACTGAGAGGGACAACAATTTAATATTTCAGAAATCCATGAGGCTTGATATCATAACCTCGGCATTTGAAAGTAGCTGGAACAAATGCCAAAGGTCATAGGGGTGAGAGAGTAGCATATCACAATATAAATTGCTAAGAAAGTAGGTGGAAATGGAGCTGGAATGCAGCCCAGGAAGCCATGGAGTGATGTAATAGAGAGACAAAGCAGCCAAGGTTGTGCCTTTCTTGAGCAAGATGTAACTGAGGAATCTGCAACGGAACTAGAGCTGGGATATATGTGAAATTTGCTTACAAATATGTGTATTTCCTTAATAATGCATACATGACCATTGTTCAATGCAGGCATTAGGTGTTTTTGCTGTATGAGAAAAGTGTCAGCAGCACTACAGAAAACAACCCACCATGAAAAAGCTTTTTGCACTTCTAGAAAATGACAGAATTCTCAACTTTGGAATAGTAGTCTAAGACATTTCCCTGCATAACAAGGCTCTCCATAATCCGATTTCTATTTTATTTTGTACTGGGGCAGACCATGGTGGTAAATAACTTGGTGGCACTGTTTATCCATCACTTTAAACCATAGTTTGAATTAAACTACTTTAAATGGTTTACATTTCAATTAAGCAGTAAATGTCTGAAAATTGTGCCTCGATATGCAGGAGACTATAGAAGAACTTACAGTGGTATCTCGGGTTACAGATGCTTCAGGTTACAGACGCTTCAGGTTACAGACTCCGCTAACCCAGAAATAGTGCTTCAGGTTAAGAACTTTGCTTCAGGATGAGAACAGAAATTGTGCGGCGGCAGCGGGAGGCCCCATTAGCTAAAGTGCTACCTCAGGTTAAGAACAGTTTCAGGTTAAGGACGGACCTCCGGAACGAATTAAGTTCTTAACCTGAGGTACCACTGTAGTTTGCTTTATTATTGCTTTATTATTTCTGAAAGTCAACCTCTGAGGGTGCCTAAGTACATAGTGTTGAACCAAATTTCTGACAAGTTCTGGGGAGTGGTGTAGAGTAAAGCTGAGGCAAAGTAAACTAAGGCAAAATCACTGTATCCTGGCTATCCTCCTGTAGTATACCCACTAGGTGTGATTCTTGCCAATTGAGCAAAGAAGTGTCTGCCTAGTCCTAACCCAATGCGGTCAGCAAAGGAATGTCATCTAAATCTTCCATGCTTCATGCCTGAAGCACTGGGGGGGGGGACCCTGGCAGACAACATATTGTATTTCACAATCAGCACCTTTAATTTGCTTTCTACCCCAATATTTCAACAAACTGTAGAATATCTATTGGGGCAGGGGTGGGAGCAGCTCCTCGGGTAAAGTCCATGGCACATATAAGCTTAACTTGCCATCCTTACAGGCAAGTTGTAACTGCTGCAACTTAATGATGGGACAAAAGTCAACAGTGGTGAAAAAGGCTTCTAAGAATTGCCTGGTCCCTTGCTGCTCTTGTTTACCTACAACAAGTATGTTACTTGCCGATAAATGAAACAAAACAGAGAAGAACTGGGCACGTATGCCCCACATTTACTCACCAGCTTCATTGTTGACAGAGAGGCCCGTGGGCAAACAAGAAACCAATATAGCCTTGCATGCTCAATTGAAAGTTGACAACATCAGTAATATTTTTTTGTCAGCCGACTGAATGTGAATGAACCAACACACTGATTACATAAAAATGCTGTGCACAGTAACAGAGTCATTTCCTAAGGCAAACAACAAAATAAAACACATACCCTTGATTCCTTGTGGGCAGATGTAACTACAGGTACATCGTAATAGTTCTGGTTTGTTTTTAGTGTGGTTAACATCACCTGAAAATCAATGGTCTTTTAGTATGATTTCTTTTTTAAGGATGTGGAATTCACTCCCCCAAGAAGTAGTGATAGCCAGCAACTTGAATGTCTTTAAACTATCAAAAGTTATCAAAGGTTACTAGCCACAATAGCTATGTTTTGCCTCCACTGTTGAAAGCAGTATGGGGGACTCACAAGTGGGGAGAACGCTGTTGCACTTCCCTGAGGCATCTGGTTGGTTGCTGTGAGTTTAGGATGCTGGTCTAGATGGACCTGATTCAGAAGGCTTATATAACGTTCTCAAGAAAGACTCACATTCAATTAAACTTGGATTTCATTTCACATCTTCTTCTTTTTTTGAACTATATAGGAAATAAAGAGTCATGCTTACTGACCTTTTCCCAGTGTCAAGATTATCTGAATAACATTTCTGTTTTTCACTTCTTTGAAATTGACTTGCCATTATTCTTTCCTTAAGGTGCCTTTTAGAATCCAACTAGATGTGACATTAAATGCACCTGTATTTAGCAGGCAGTTTTTTAATACTGAAAATAGCTGTGAATGGACTGGTAATTATTGAGAGTATAGCAGACAAGGAATGGGAACTTTAAGGCTACCTCCTTGTCCTGCAGTCCTAACAAGGGAGGGGGAGGGGTGGGAATATGACTCAGTACACATTTGAAGCTAAGTCTAAGAAACTCGCACTTTATGAAACAATATGTGAACTGAAACAAATCTATCCTTCAAAATTTGCAATTATCTGAATTTTGTGATGCAGTTCTCCAATCAATTTTTACAAAAGCAAATATTTTAGGGAAAGCTTTGCACAAAAATAAAGGTTTGAGTGAAAACTACATACAGAAAAGCATTATATAAGGGGAAAGCATTTGCGAAAATGTGTACATTGGTCAAAACTACATATAAAATGTGTTTAATTGGGAGAAAATCATGCAAAATGCTGATGAATTTGCCATAAAGATTTTTAAAAAATCAAAAATTGCTGCAAAATGTGGGGAACCAAATCTATTATTGGAGCAATGAGAAACTGAGATAAAAAAATACTCATTTGAAGCTCCTGTATGCCTTGGAAGGAAACACTCACACCTGCCTCAATTGGCTCCAATGCAATTTTCATCATGATTGCATTTTTGTCAGAGCTGTGACAGGAAGGGAAAGCCTGCATTCCTACCAATCACTATTTTTATTTAAAAACATGTACTGTACATTGCATGTCTACCTTGGCCCTAAGTTGGCCTCAAAGACTTCCGACTTCATTTTATCTAAAACAGATACATAATTGGTTGTACAGTAGTAATCTCAATCTATGTATTCGTAAATGTTTACAAGTGCCTCTTTTTCATTATACATCTTAGAATGGGCAGGCCTACATATTGTAGAAAACACTGTCAGAGCACATTTGGCACATTAGGTAGATAGTGTTGTCTGGTTTCTCCTCTCTGCTCCCTCAAAACTCTAGCCAACCCCAATCCACTCATTGATGTTTTTGTGCCACAAATCCATTCAAGCCTAGATTTTGATGCTTTTAACAGCAACAACAACAACAACAACAACAACATGCTTTTGTACCCAACATATCTGCTTGGGTTGCCTCAGACACTCGAGGCAGCTTCTAACATAATATGCAAAAATGTTTTAATTTTTTTATAATGGGCTCTTTTCTAATGCTATTTTAAAATATGAAATAACCACCTTCAGAATATACAATATGTATGTCATTTAAAAACTGCTAGGTTAGGGCTGCCATACATCCTGGACGTTACTGGGACTTCAAAGGTGGAACTGATGTCCAGGGGAAATTTCCAAAATCTGGTGCTTTGTCCTGGATCTTAGGCAAGTCAATTAAAAAAATGACTTTTGGGTTTGTCTTTAAAAATCTCAACAGCTTTTGGGGTGTCCTATGCAAGTGGGGTGAGAAAAAATGGCTGACTAAATGTTTTTATGAGGAGGGAGAGTGCTTTGTTTGTGGGAGAGGGCAAAATGGTGCTTGAAAGTTTGACAATAAGCCAGCTCCCATCAAGAATAAGCAGACATTCCCTAAAGTCCAGCAGGTGCTCATTCATTCCTTTGTGTGTCAGGAAGAGGTATTTAAGGTTTAACTTGGGAGACAGAAATAATCTCTCTCCAGACTAACATTCTATTGTTCCATTGATTTACCTGAGAAAAACAAATGTTTCCTCCTTACCTGTGGATTTCTTTCCTAATTAAAATGCATGAATCACTTTAGATTATATTTACCTAAGGGGATATCAACGGTGCCCTTTAGTATTATGAAATTTTAAAATAAAATACAGAGTTTAAAAAGTTGTCAAACCCAGCATTTTTTTCATTAATATCACTTGGAAGCAATATCAGAAAAGACACAGGATATTAACACTGCAAGCCCATCAATAAGCACATGTCAAAGATACTTTATTTCAGCAGCTGCTTTTGTGAGGATGCTTAAGGAATTGAGCTCTGAAATTTAAGACTTTACACTTGAAGATTTTATCATGCCAGAAAACTTGCAGCCAAATATCAACATATGAAATTCAGAACCTGAATAGGTGACAACCGACTGAAACTCTCAATCACTTATATAAGCTTATACACATACATTTAAATGGTATCATCAACTAAACACTGACATGGAGTGTGTATTTGCACTGTCAGAATGTAAGGGCCCATACAAGAGGATTCCTAAATCATCAAATGTGTGTGTGTGTGTGTGTGTGTGTGTGTGTGTGTGTAGTACACAATGAAATCATTAAAAATCATAATCAGATATCTGTCTTTCAAATGCTTAGTATACAAAGCAGTGTATGAGACTTGCTTATTCTGCATTGAGAGATGTTCACATCAGGATCCAGGACTGGTTTTGTTATGGGGGATGGAATGCACACACACACACGCACACACAAACACACACACACACACACACACACACACACACAGAGGGTTCTGGACCCTGATCAACTTGGGAGGTGGGGAAACAGGTAAATAAAATCTTCCACATGACATACAGTCAACTTGCCACTTCACAGAAACTTTAGCATATCTACAGTGGAAATGGACAGACATCTTAAAGTGTGGTCGTGGAAGTGGTTTTGACACGTTCTCTGCATTCCAAGGCATTTGTTTTCAGGGCAGCGGGTGTGTGGCAAAATTACTGCCAATGCATTCAGAGTGTCTGTCTGTCATTATGACTCATCAATCCTCAGGCAGTTGGGTGCATGCCATCCTTATTCAGATATTGCCATTTTCTTTCTGCAGGCATTAAATTTTCATTGTGTCCACCACATGTCCTTTCCCATCACCTGGTCTGTCGGGCTTTCGTATGTCTGTCTTCCTCTGTCTTCTATCAATGAGTGATTTTCTGATAACCTTTTAATGATGAATTTTCTGGTGGCTGCATCGTGTCCTTCCTGTGTTGCTGAAAATATTGTTGTTACTCTACATACCTGTAGGTTCCGACCAAACCAGTGCTGTGGACTTCTAGATACAGTGGTACCTCAGGTTGCATATGCTTCAGGTTACAGACTCCGCTAACCCATAAATAGTGCTTCAGGTTAAGAACTTTGCTTCAGGATGAGAACAGAAATCGTGCTTCGGCGGCGCGGCGGCAGCAGGAGGCCCCATTAGCTAAAGTGGTGCTTCAGGTTAAGAACAGTTTCAGCTTAAGTACGGACCTCCGGAACAAATTAAGTACTTAACCTGAGGTACCACTGTAGTTGTCTTCAGTAACTATCTCTTCATTTCACAGCTGCATAACAGCAAAAGAGATCAACTATTATTTATGCTGGTATATACAGTAGTTTTCTTTGGAGGAGGAACAAGAACGAAATCCATGGAAGACTGGACGCTGAAGAAAGATGACAAGATTTATAGTGTAATGGAAAGAGACCAGCACTATGGGTTAAATATAGTACAACTCATTTGTCTAGATGTACTGGAGACTTACACAACACTATCAAACCTATAGTTATGTAAATTTGTTAGATGTACTGGAGGGCAGCCAAAACATCTGAATAATCAGAAGGTTACAGCTTGATTCATATGGTTGCTTTCTGACTTCACAAGGTGATTTTGAGCCATTGGGTTACATCTACATAGAGAGTGGTGGCGGCAGTGGGTTGGGGGTCAGGTCTGCATTGGACTACCTTGGCATTAAGCAAGCAAAATCTTCTGAAGACCAGATTTGCCAAGCAAGTGATAGAGTGGATCCAGTCATAGGACTGCTTTGTTATGCAATTTCTCCACAGCAGACAGAAAGA
Source organism: Podarcis muralis (assembly GCF_964188315.1). Lineage (NCBI taxonomy): Eukaryota > Metazoa > Chordata > Lepidosauria > Squamata > Lacertidae > Podarcis > Podarcis muralis. The sequence goes on along the minus strand of NC_135656.1, from coordinate 65,134,863 downwards.
CTAATAACGTAGTTTTTGGCAGAAGACAAACTGCAGTGGAATGGAAGCGGTGCTGCAGGCAGCAAATACAGGACAGAAGAGGGAATGATGCATTCCTACATCTCTACATCTAACCCAGCATCATTTTCCCAAAGTGACCAACCAGATGTGCATGGGAAATCCTCAAGGAAGACCTGAGTGCAACAGTGTACTCCTCATCTGTAACTGCCAGCAACTGGTATTCAGAAATATGCTGCATCCTCTTTTCTTATATATCCCAGCTCCCCAACACAGGCAACCAGAAAGCATTCTGAACCAGCTGGTAAGGAACTAAAACAGATCCACTTCAGCAACAATTCATTTCCAGTTCAGAAAATCAAAAAGATGGTAGATGGCCCAGGCACCTGCTCAGAACAAGGAAGAGCATTTCTGTTAATAACGAGAGAGAGAGAGAGAGAGAGAGAGAGAGAGAGACAGACAGACAGACAGACAGACAGACAGACAGACAGACAGACTGACTGCTGGTACTTTTTGAAGCTAGAATATGGCCAGAATATTTTAAGATCCTCTAGCAACTGTTTTCCCTTCCCACTGTTGAATTGCTTTGGACCAAATTTCCATAGAGTCCCTCCTGCAGTCTTCTTAACAGAAAGGATTTTTGTTATTATTATTTAAGTCCATTTATTACACTAGTAACAGACAACTTGTTTCCTCCAGTTCTTTAATGATTCAGACATATAATTACTAATGGAGATAAATCTGCCTGATGAATGTCATCTTTTTAATAATTCACATCTCTTTGATCTGTTTTCAAAGGGTTACTTACTCTTCTGTTAGAATTACAGGTTTGAGTAGGTCACTCTGTTATTTAAAGACACATTTTTTTCTTCCTCCTTTGGTGTCATAGCTGTGTTAGGATAATGACAACCACCCAACTGTCAAGATGGCTAACCTTTTCAGAAAACTGCATTCCAGAGTTGGCTCTCACCTTCCTTCACCTTCCTACAATCTTCTCTGAATTCTGCAGGAGTCCCTGTTGCTCAAACAGCATAAAAATGTTTCCAAAGGACAAATGCATCCTTGCAGGTAGCAGCCCACTGTGTACATTGTGCACCCTGTAGGGAAAAGATGAAACAAATGAAGTCTGCTTGGACCAGCATGAACTTTTCTTCCCTCCAGGTGAGCAAAAAACAACCACCACCACACAGTCGACCAAAGCATAAGGTACCCATTTCACTACTGGGATTTTGTTTCTCCTCTGGAGGCACAAAGCATATTGTTTCAAAATCCTGTTGCTTCAACAAGACATCCCTTCACAATTGTGAGGCTGTTAGCTCTGCTCATACATAGCAAATCTGAAGCACACTTAGGAGCAACAATAGCAAGAGAGAGCAGATCCACACCATACATTCAAGGCACATGATTTTCCCCGGAACTTGTAGATTCCCCCCCCCCCCGAGATACAGTTCCCAGCGTCCTTAACAAACTACAGTTCCCAGGATTCTTTGGGGGAAGTAGCATACTTTAACTGTGTTGGAGATGCTTTAACTGTATGGGGGTCCATATGCTCAAAATCTTGTGGCACCTTAAAAAGTAACACCTTGGCAGAAGTGGCTTAGTGATTGACAGGTGTCTCCTCCCTACAGCACATAGATAAACTGACCTGCTGGGAGCCTGAAGGGCCCTGCCCTGCCTCTCTCCACCTGGCTTTGGGTGGGGCCTGGAGGGCTCCATAAAGGGCGGCTGCTGCTGCTGCTGCTCGACAGAGATGGCTCCTTTTTAAAATTGTTTTTATTTTTTAACTGTGTCATTTTAAATTGTTGTTGATATTAATGTTGTCTTTTTTAGTTTTGGATTTTATGATTTATGTGGAAATTGGTTGTGTACCTTTTGATGTGCTTTATTTATTGTTTATGATAATTATATAAAACTTGTCATGTTGGTAGCCACCTTGAGCGTTGTTTTAACTATGGAAAGGTGTATTGGCAAAACCTATTTGGTGTTTCACAACTTTCTGACTAGTTGCAGGACCTTAGCCAGACCTAGCAGAGTACATGCAGAATCCACAGAAGCAATTGGCGACTTGGCTGCAGACAGGATAGACGAAGCAGGAACCAGGAACTTGTAGTTAGGTGTTTATTATATACAGTGGACTATTTACAGGAACAGAACATGGATCTTTTGCTAGCTCTCTCATACACGACTCACAACTCCTACACTCACTGACACACTGACACACTGAACCACTGAACTCTGAACTACAGAACTAACACATTCCAGTTAGTAGGCCATTAATTATCACTCCCTTGAGAGAGCTTGACCAATCAGGAGCTGCCTCCATGCCTCTGTTATCACCAGGCAGACTAACTCCTTCAGATTGCCTTCTGGCTGTCTGCCAAACCTTAATTGACTCTGTGTGAGTAGCTGCACGTACACAGTTTCCCAACAAGGTGGCATACAAATAAAATGATGGTGATGGTGATGATGATGATGATGATGATGATGATGATGATGATGAACTATGATCTTCGATCCCACAAAATGTATCAATGTTCATCAACATGAATGGCATCAAAAGGGGATTAAACAAATTCATGTAGAATAAGGCTATCAATGGCTACTAGCCAGGATAACTCTGTACTACCTACAGCATTGGAGGTGGCATGTGTATGAATAATACTTGGTGGGAACCAGGGCTGGCCACCCATGAGGCAAGTTGAAGCTACTGCCTCAGGTGGCAGAATCCACAGGGGTAGCAGATCCCAACCCAGATTTTTATTTTTTCCCTTTTGTTCCTGATGTAGATCTTCACTTGCTCCTTCTTCCCTAGTGGAGAATGGGGGTGCCATTTTGTGGTTCATCTCAGATGCCAAAATGTCTTGGGTTGGCCCTAGTGGGAATTGTAAATGAGCAAAGTGCTCTTGCACGCAGATCCTGCTTGTATGTCTCCTGTAGGCATCCAGTTGGCCACAAAGACAAGATGCTGGACTAGATTGGTCTTGGGTCCAAAACTAACATGAACACGCTCCTAACTAAAATGAGTTAACAGCAAGTTCTTATATGTGCCTATTCAGAAGCCAGACTCATTGAGTTCAATGGGACTTAATCCTAGGTCAGCACGATTGTAGCAGAATTAGCAACCTGAATATAGAATCAGGGCTTGGCCGTTATCGTGGCTTAATTAACACAGAACATAAAGGTTTGATCATGCATACTTGCATGGAGTATGATGAGTTTGGGCTCAGATATGTTACACCGTTATTTCATTCATTTCCAAGTTATGTCAGTTTGGCCATCTTTGTCTTGAGATGAGGTTGACTTGCATAGATTTGATGAATGCATCTAATAAAGTAGTCTCTTATCCATGGAATCATATGCCACAATATATCTATCAACCTTTGAGATGCTTATTGTTTCCCCCCAGAAACAGACTAGCACAGCAGCCCCTCTGGAAGTCATAACAAAATTTGGGGGGAACAATATCCCTTCCTGTTATTGCCTGTTTTGCGAGAAATGGCTAGTATTGCAAATACTCTAACCATGTAAGTCCCCTCACTCCGTGTTTTGTGCCTATGAATTCATGCCTCTTTAGAAATTATGCTGCAACATGTATTGATTATCCCTCGTGGGCAGGTTTTAAAATAGCTTGCCACTCATAACTTTAAATACTTCAGCTTCTGTATCTGAGGCATGCTGAGCTCTTCCATAAATCCAGCCCTAGATGATATAATGGCAGCAGTTAGATGCTTAGCACCTTTCAAAATCTGACCTAAAATTTCAATGCCTGAGAGCAGAATCCTTTTGAATATTTAGTCTTTGATCTGTTTGGCCTGAGACAGACAACACAATCTGCCCCCTTTCCTAATCAAGAATATTAATGTAGGAGAAGTAGAACACAAACCTACATTTTGATGCCACTCATATATCGGGCTGCTTACATTTTAGCAGCCTAGCCTTTTATAGCAGCTTGGCATTAATCAAGTAGTCAAAGCTTTCCCCATAACTTCACGCCAGGAAAAACTTCACCTGCTAAATTTATTTGGATTAGGCTACTAATTAAAAGCACAGGAACAGGGTTCTCTTTTTTTAAAGATAGTCCGGACTGTTATCAAAAGGTATGATTTGATGAAGATGTAGGGAAAGTAGCATGAGACCACTGAATGAATTCTGAACATCCAGTACATTTAGCACACATTTAAAGCCCATGGTTTCCACCAAAGATTCATGGGAACTGTACAGAGCTACTGTTCTCAGCACGCTTAATAAACTGAACTACCCAGGATTCTTTGGTGGAAGTCATGGACTTTAAATGTATGTTCAGTATGTATGGGGTGGGTGAATAAGTCAAAAGTTTCAAACTGTTTCTATTTATGGTTGCCAACTTTTTAAATAGCTCAGGTTCTTGTGCCTTTAACAGCAGCCTTTCAGGCAGGGTGTCCAGATGTAATACAGGACAGGGCTCCTGTACCTTTAATAATTTTGTTCTGAAGGCTAGAATTGCCGATTCTTACAATGCAGGCGAACAAGCCAGCTTTTTTGCTTTCCAGGGTGTGTGTTTGTCATGGCTGAGTAGGTATATGATAAGGCTAGCCAGGATGGTTCTTTATTTTAGTGTGTGTTTATTCTAAACTGCTGGTTTATTTGATTAGTCAATGTAGATTGCTTTTTTTATTCCAAATAGATTTTTGCTGCTATAAAGGATTAGCACGAGTTCTTGAGAAGGAACTCTGATTTCCAAGTCTAGTGCCCAGGCTGCTGGTCATTGAGTCTGTTGGGGAATGAGTTTTTCCCTTTCTCATGCTAGCTGCAGGCACAGAAATCTGTGCTTAGGCATGTGTGAACATCTGGGCTTTCTCAGGGAGCTACGATTCTGTTCTTTAATTCCCACTGGCTGGTAAAGGCAGTGGGTGGGGTAGGGTCCAGATGGCATTGCAGCCAGGAGGGTCTTTAATTGATTTAGGGGCTCTCATCCTGTAACGTAGCATGGAGACAAAATGAAGGGGGAAATGTCTGCAGGTTAATTTCTGAGTATCAGGCTGCTGTCAAAAGCATAGCTTTGATAAAGGTACCATATTTCCATGCACAACTGGATGCAAATCAAAAGAAAGAAGAAAGCCTGCATCCATCTACATCAAAAGCAAAGAGCTCTGTTAAAGGGCACAGTGGGTTTTCTGCACCCCTGGTATGATAGCCATGTGGAAATAAGGATACCACACAGATAAAAGAGCATCCCACAAGTGATTTCCATTTCACATCTTCATCCACAATCCAGATCACCAGTAATAGAATAAAATCTACTGCAGGCTCCAAGGCAAGTCTGGGTGGCAGTGAAGAATATGCTTTACTACACCATAAAATTTAAAAAATGTCATATCCAGTCAATCGGTTATGATTCCAACTTAAATGGTTTTAATGTACAGTTCTTAGAGGGCCCATCAGAGTCTAGGAAAAGTTGCCAGGAATTTATGCAAATCAGCCTCGTGTCAAAGAATGGAGGCCAAGCTGACAGGCTGCACTTTCCTTGAAATAAGCTCCATTAAACACAATTTACTTACTTCAGAGTAAACATGTATAAGATTCCATCATACAGATCCAGTTACAGACTAGCTTTTCCTTCTATGTGATGCCTGCTGTTGGCTGACACATCAAATACTGACCTATTACTGACCTCTTGAGTTAAAAGATTAGTGTTTGTGCAAACTGAAGTCACTGGTTCCACTGAAGTGCTATAGAGACAATATCTAAAGAAAGTGAACCCAAAATGTTTCCCTCTCAATCTGCTGTTATCAGAAGCTGATAAAGTACCCCAGTTAATAGCCTTCAGAGGCACTGAGCAACTGGTGCTTCAATAAGATCACAATTCTCAGATTAAGTTAGGGGTTTTGCCCCAACGTGTATCGTGTTGCATAAGCAATGTGTTCATAGTATGTGCCCAAGCTGTGTTGCAGCTTAATTTTGCAAGTGCTTTACATTTTAGGCCCCACCCATCCATGCAAGTTAAATGGTCCTTCTGTCAATTTTCCAGGTGATGTCTCTTTCCCACCACTAGATTGGGGTGGGGGGGGGGTTGGGTCTTTCCATGAGATTTGTAGCAAGGTTTCATTGCCACAAGCACAATACAATTTGAGACATATTCTCTAGTGTGTATCAGCGGAGACAGGCGTTCTTTGGGAAATGGTAGCACAAATGGCATGGAGACCAACAGTAGGTTGGCCACAAACTTGACATGAGCCAACAGTGTGACGCGGGAGCTAAAAAAGCCAATGCAATTCTGGGCTGCATCAATAGGAGTATAGCATCTAGATCAAGGGAAGTAATAGTGCCACTGTATTCTGCTCTGGTCAGACCTCACCTGGAGTACTGTGTCCAGTTCTGGGCACCACAGTTCAAGAAGGACACTGACAAACTGGAACGTGTCCAGAGGAGGGCAACCAAAATGGTCAAAGGCCTGGAAGCGATGCCTTATGAGGAACGGCTAAGGGAGCTGGGCATGTTTAGCCTGGAGAAGAGGAGGTTAAGGGGTGATATGATAGCCATGTTCAAATATATAAAAGGATGTCATATGGAGGAGGGAGAAAGGTTGTTTTCTGCTGCTCCAGAGAAGCGGACACGGAGCAATGGATCCAAACTACAAGAAAGAAGATTCCACCTAAACATTAGGAAGACAGTTCGACAGTGGAATTTGCTGCCAAGGATTGTGGTGGAGTCTCCTTCTTTGGAGGTCTTTAAGCAGAGGCTTGAGAACCATATGTCAGGAGTGCTCTGATGGTGTTTCCTGCTTGGCAGGGGGTTGGACTCGATGGCCCTTGTGGTCTCTTCCAACTCTATGATTCTATGATTCTATGATTCTAGGTGGCGCCAGAGCAAACAACTGTTAGAGCCATCATTCTGGTTTTGTCCCCATTCTCCTCCCTGCTGAGTTCTTTGAGGGCAACACTGAGACTAAGGAGGAGGAGGCTGACAGCCAGTGCCACTTTAGCTGTAAAAAGACACACAAGTGGGGGTGGGGTGGGGGTGGTGAGGAGACTTAGCTTTTGCCACAATTGAGCAGCCTCCACTGGCATGTATGTAGATAGATGTATTCAGTGTACTCTTCTGAATTGCAAACAATATCAACTTACAAAGTAACCTTCTCATTCCTACAGTTCAATCTATAGTTCTCACTCATGCAATCCTTTTTAGGCCTCGTCATTTCTTACGGAAAAGTTTTCTTCCTTGTAATGCAGGATACGTCAGCCATGAGAGCTGCTCTTCTATTCTAGGCATGTTCCAACGAAGGCAGGGGACAAAAATTACCTCCCCTTCTTTGGAGGATAATTTAAACGACGTAACACAGCTAATTAAATGTCTGCTGCTGTTATCTTTATTCAGATCTTTTTGCAACATGGAAGGCTGAGAGATGGGTTTGTGGAAGCTTGTAGCTAGATTGCTTTCTTTGGTTCCCTGTGGCCTTTCAGCAGTGATGTTCATCTAATAACAACCACCTTTTGCACTGCTAGACTGCGGGCTGTTAATTTTGTGTCGGTAATGGTAAATCACTAACTAGATGGGCGCCTTTCTGCTTGATGAAGTAATGGGGGGAGTAGAAAGAATACTTCTCAATTAAGTTTGTCAAGAAAGTAATCCTGTCTTCGCTTACTTTGGAGTCCCGTTCAACTCAGTGGGACTGACGCAAGGAAACATACATAGGATCAGGCTGGAAGTGCTTTATTCAATACATTTGCATTCTCATATATAGAACTTGAAAGCAGAAATGAATACCTAATCAATTCCTGCTGCATCAGAAGCAAACATGACAGAGATTTTCTTGGTCAGCAGACAAGCCAATGGCTTTGGCCCTGTATACATGAAGGAGAGTCTCCAGGCCCTTTGTTCAGCCCAGACACTGAGGTCCAGCTCCAAGGGCCTTTCTGGTGGTTCCCTCACCATGAGGTGAAGTTACAGGGGTTGGCCCTCAAAAGCTAGTGACATGTAGGTGTAGTAATCTAGGGACGCAGGTGGTGCAGTGGTCTAAACCACTGAGCCTCTTGGGCTTGCCGATCTGAAGGTCAGCGGTTCAAATCCCCATGATGGGATGAGCTCCCGTTGCTCTGTCCCAGCTCCTGCCAACCTAGCAGTTCAACAGCATGTCAGTGCAAGTAGATAAACAGGTACCACTTCGGCAAGAAGGTAAATGGTGTTTCCGTGCATTCTGTTTTCCTTCACAGTGTTCCATTGTGCCAGAAGCGGTTTACTCATGCTGGCCACATGACCCGGAAAACTGTCTGTGGACAAATGCCAGCAGAGGCGTAGGAAGGTCAGGTGGTACCCGGTGAGGAAAATTTCTTGTCACACCCCCCCCCCACACACACACACATTGATATTTATTTATTTATTTGCCTGCAAAAATGGTTTTACATTATTTCATATTTTCTTACAAAGGAATGTGGATTCTGGGCCTTTGATAACAAGTAGGCGACTATGGACAGATACTTAAATCTACAGGATGGGTTGTGTTTTGGCTTGTGTTATTTTATTTATATTTATTGTTTATTTATATAATAAAAATTATTTTAAAAAACCTGAAAAGTGGTTTACCAAAACAAAAAAACACCACAGCAGTAAAATCAAGAAAAATTAACAAACCTACTTTAAAACATACAAAATCTAAAATATTAAGATTAAAATTACTTCAATTTCCTAAGCATCTAGGTATGCTTGCCTAAAGAATGTTTTTAGCAGGTGCCCGAAAAGAGTCTAGCAAAAGCACGTGCTTTGTTGCAATAGGCAGGGAGTTCCAAAATGCAGGTGCTGTCACAGTAAACAATGCAGTACAGATATTATGTGGAACCTGTAGTAGTGCTTGAAACTACTGAAGGGGAGGTTTTATTTATTGTGATTTCACCATGCTCTGTATTATCTAATCTACTCGGCCTAGTCTCATTTTCTTCACATAGGCTGACTTTCCAGGACCCGGGAAGCCCAGTGGAGGGTAGGGCAGAAGGGCGGTTCATAAAAAACTTTTCTTAAAAAAAATAATATTCCTGCTCCAAAGGTCTTATCTTACTAAACTGGGGATTATATAGCTATAGCTGAAATTTCATGCGTATCAGTTAATATCTTGACCCTGCTCCACTGAATTGAAATTTCAGCCTTCACAACATATGAAAAGTGCCAAGTAAACAGCTATTTTTTGTGGAGGAGGGTCACAGATATTAAGTGATATGCATGAAATTTCATATATAGCTATATAATCTCTAGTGTAGTAAGATAAGACCTTTATAGCAGGCATTTTCAAAAAAAAGTTTTTTTACGAACCGCCCTAGTAGGGCAGTAATTGTTCCTTGATAATTTGTCACCCCCATCCATGATGGCACCTGGAGTGTCCCACGTCCTGCCCCCCCCCCTTTCCTAAGCCCCTGAATGCCGCCTCCCTCAGCCTGAATGTGAGATGAGCACTGCAGCCCCATAGTTGTATTTGACTGGACTTAACCATCCAGGGGTCCTTTACCTTTACCTAGTTATCTATATCTATTCAATATGGTATTGCCATTTTCCTTGTATTTTCCCCCTCCTAAAATAGTTGATGGGCTAGAAGCAGGAATACACAAACAGAACCCATCAAAATTATTGGCTACTTTTGGCCTCTGACCACGCTAATATGCATTCATTATTCACAGGAAAGTTTTTCTCTGTTAGCTTTGGCATCTGCTGCTAACCCGTCAAGTGGCAGCTGCAGGCAGGTGTTGTTCAAAATCCTCTGACACACTGATGTGCCAGGCTGCATTATTTCCCCCGACACACTTCAATGTGCTTGCGTTACATGTCAGTGGTCACCTTTGTTGTTCAATATTGATGTGTCTCTTTGAGGACATGTCGATGCATCTGTTGATACAAGTGGCTTAGCCATTTCACCTCCCAAAAGCCTCTCTGTATGATGAACGGTGACCTGAAACACTGAAAGAAATGCTCAGGTTCTCCCCGCTTCCTGATCTACAGGAGGAGGAACAAAACAAATAGACAATTCAGGTAAATGTCACATTTCTGTCGCCGGCTGAATTGTTGCTGTCAGGGCACATCGTTCGGTAGTTAACAGATCTGATGATACCCGCCTGAAGTAAACTCTCCACTTCAGAATTGCTCAGCCGTGCTGAGCTTTCTACAGGAACTTAAAGGGGTTTTAAGAAATGGACAACAGGATTTGTAGCTGAAGTGTCATGACCTAATCTGGGACACACCATACAAACACAGATAACAACCCACAGAGATGCTATACCCCCAAGGGATTGTGGGCTTCCCTATACATGAGAGCCACTTTACACTTCAGACAGTGATGACAGCGTGTATTTTGCAGTAAATAGAGGCATAGACCACACACACGATCTGCCTCTATAACAAAGTTTCCTCCACCAAACAGTTAGGGCTTCACAGGCAATAATAGCCATGCATTCAAGCAGAATATCATATTTACACCTTTTGTGCATATTACACACAAAACAGATGTTTCACATTTCAGTATTAATCTCTTTTTAGGATTTTATATCCTAAAGAAAGATGTAACCCTGAAGTGTGAAATGTCTGTTTCGCATGAAATATTTCTTTAGAAGGAAAAACTGTTTACCAAACCTTGATTAAAATTTATTAGGGACAGCGGGGATTAATGTTATTAAGGGATTTGTTGTTTGCCAATTGTATTATGAACTGACCTGCAACATACATTCTGGATTTGTAAAAATGTGGGTCAGAATGCAGTTGGATTCTGCACTTCTCAGAATTTTGTGATGGAGTTTTTGACTCCAAAATGTACAGAAATGCATGTGAGATGCATATTTTTAAATGAAGTATGTTTAGAAATACATACTTAAACTATATTTAGAAATGTGTATGTTATAAAAAAAAAATTCAAAAATACATTGTTGTACAGTTTGGGGAAAGACCTGAAGACCTATGTTTTTAAATTGGCCTTCAGGTATGATGTTTATTAGCTGGGTGATGGTTTGGTTGAATTATGATTTTTTCAGTTCTTTGTTTATTTTTAAGTGGAATTTTGTTGAGTTGTATATTTATTTTGGAATTTTATGCATTAATCTTTTAATCTTTTGTTATTTTTATTGTACACCCATTTGGATGGGCAATTTGCCCAGAAAAGTGGCCCAAAATAATATTTTATATATATATATATATGAATGTTTTTTGTGGGGATATTTTTTAAAAGTGTAAATTAATACAGAAATGGGAGGGAGTAAACATGTTAATATGACTAGGTTTGCTGTTTGTTTTTCACTGTTCACACTTGGTACATGAAAGAGCTGATGAATTGCCAAGATCCTATTGCAAGTTTCTGTTGGAGAAGTTGCAGCCACCTCTGGCTGATGAGATGCTGTGCATGCTATGGGAAGCTTCTGAATCCTTCGCTGATCTGCTAAAATAGGAGTGGGCAAATTTTAGGCTTAGCCTTGTGAAGTCTTCTTTATTCTTTCTAGAACCCTGACATCCACCTACTGGAATCAGGTGAAAAATAGTGTCTCAAGAAGACATGTTTTTCGAATGAGGAGCAGAATACTTTAGAGCACATGCTCAGCACAGTCAAAACAAACAAACAAAAGACCCCTTCTTGTTTTCTCCCAAGCATTCTTTGTTTCAGAAGCCTAATTTAGGATAGGTAAAAACTATTTTTAGATAGTACTTTGTTAGACAGTTGTGAGTCAGAAACCCCTGCTGACCTATTGCAAACCTCTCTGAGATTTAGTTAGTCAGTCAGTTAGTTAGTTAGTTTAACGCCCTTCATCTGTAGTTCTCAGAGTGTTTCACAGTATAAAAATACAAAATAAAAACACAAAGTACATAATAAAAACAAGATCAAGAACATTACCAACCCATAAACCCCACCACACACTCATATGCATTAAAATGCATATAAATATATATATATATATATATATATATATATATATATATATATATATATATGCTTTCGTAGATTTTCACGGGTATAGGTATGCAGGTTTTGGTGTCCTCGGGTGTCTTCCCGTGTAAAAGTTGGGGTGTCTAGGCGACGTTTCGACGAGGTCTCACTCGTCATCTTCAGGCTGGTGCTTTCGGCTTCTTGTTACTGGAACAGAGCAGGATCTCAGTGTTTGAGTTCCTATAAATACTGTTGAGGGGTGTGGTGTATAGCCTCCAATGTTCTGGGCCGAGAGGAAGTTCCCAGGCTAGTGTGCCTTTTCTTCTTTTGTTCCTTAGTTGCTTGAGGGATATCTTGAGTGATTTCTTGAGTGATATCCTGAGTACCACTTAGGTGGGTCATTAGGTGTGGATTAGTTGCTAAAGCCTTTGTGTCTTGACCTCTTGAACTTTGTGAAGAGTTTTTCTGAGAAGATGGCTGTAGTTGTGCTCTGGCTTGGCTTCGTGTATAGGGGTATAGAACCAAACGCCTGGCTGACAAAGACCACTTGACAACTGAGTTACAGAATCTCTCAAATGTGTTAATTGCCAATGGATACCAGCAAAACAGGGTTACGAAGCTAATCCAAAAAGAAACACCCCCCAAAAACCAAGACACAGAAGAAAACAATGGCATGGCCCTCCTTCCTTATATCAAGGGCACTACAGATAAAATTAGCAAAATCCTCCATAAACACAATATCAAAACAGCCTTTTGCGCCAACCAAAAGATAGCCAATATCCTCAGAAACCCCAAGGATAAAATCCAGTTGGAAAACCAAGGGGTCTATGAAATACCCTGCAAAGTCTGCCCAGCCACGTACATTGGACAAACAAACAGACGAATAAATGCACGTATCGCAGAACACAAGAATGCCGTCAAAAAAGAAGAAAAAACTTCCTCTCTTTTCCAACACATGAAAGAAACAGGACACGAAATTAATTTTGCAGATTCCAAATTGCTCTCTAACATGGAACATCACCACAAGAGAATAATCATGGAAGCCATCGAGATAGAGAAACACCCTCACAACATGAACAAGCGTGACGACACATCCCGCTTGCCAGACATCTGGAAATTAGCCCTCCCCACAAAAACTGACACCAGATCCAGAGGCACACAGAACGCCATCACCAATCAACCACACCAGACCCAAACCCAGACCCTCTCCACAGATAAATTACAGACACCATCCAGTAGCCAAACCATGGTGGCACCTCCGGATGCTGCACCCCCCTGCAATCCCTACACAGATCTGGCTGGCACAGGCCACAAAACCACAGCTCGCCCCTATACACGAAGCCAAGCCAGAGCACAACTAAGTGCAGTACAGCCATCTTCTCAGAAAAACTCTTCACAAAGTTCAAGAGGTCAAGACACAAAGGCTTTAGCAACTAATCCACACCTAATGACCCACCTAAGTGGTACTCAGGATATCACTCAAGAAATCACTCAAGATATCCCTCAAGCAATTAAGGAACAAAAGAAGAAAAGGCACACTAGCCTGGGAACTTCCTCTCGGCCCAGAACATTGGAGGCTATACACCACACCTCCTCAACAGTATTTATAGGAACTCAAACACTGAGATCCTGCTCTGTTCCAGTAACAAGAAGCCGAAAGCACCAGCCTGAAGATGACGAGTGAGACCTCGTCGAAACGTCGCCTAGACACCCCAACTTTTACACGGGAAGACACCCGAGGACACCAAAACCTGCATATATATATATATATATATATATATATATATGAGAGAGACAGGTGGGGTACACATTTTTATATAAATAAATGAATTGTGCTGTTCATACTAGTAAATCAGGAGTTGCAGCACTCAGCTGGAGACTGGGACTTGGCACAATCTCTGCAGTGTCAAAATGGACTTGGCTTAGAGGTTTCTCCAGCCTATGTGTTATGGGAAAGGACTGTTAACCATTTCAAAACATGGGCAGAACTGGTGGGTAAATCTGGCTAGCTAATCTACAACTGTCCACCACCTGCTTATCTGTTTTCCGATTGTTCTCTTCCTTTACCATTTCCCTCAAATAAAGGATCCAGGTCACTGAATCTGTTCTAAACTGTATAGTACTGTGCACTGTAGGTAGGAGATAATCGCCTTCCAGAGCATCCGGTTATCACTGCCTACCACTGAGGTTTCTGGGTGGAGACTTGTGCCAGTCTTGATAAGAGCCCAGTTCTTGTTGCTATCACAGTTATCAACAGAGGAGTTATGGAAGACACGACAAAAGAAAACAACTCCCAACAACTTTTCTGACTGTTGTGGCTGATGCTTCCTTTGCACTTAGCTGTCAGGGACTAAAGACATATTCTAGCGAGCTGCAGTTTACCTATGCAGAAGAGCTGTCACTGATAGCTCAGAGGGACTAATTATGAAAACATGGTTATAGTGGATTAGTCACTCTGTCAATCAGAGAGACATGCATCTGGTAACAAAAAGGCAACAGGTGAAAATGCCACAGGATTGGAGAATTAAGTGCTATGGGTTAAGTACCTTGCTTATCTACTGGGAAGGAAAGGCATGGTTGTTCAGGGGAGGATAAGGCAGCGTATATAATAAGGAACTAGTAATTGTCTTTGTCAGAGAAAGAGTGAAACATATTTCTCTATCTGCTCCTTATGAATACCATAAGCAGAGCTACACAGAAAAAAAGGAAGCCAGGACAAGACTTGCACACTATTAGTACACCATCAGTCCAAATGGTAACTGCTAGGAGTGGGCATCAGTTCTCTGTGTACCCTAAATAATTAGGAGAATGTGGGTTGTTTGGGATAGTGTTTCATGTTACCAAGTTGAATCATGGCATTAACAAGGTGCATCTAGACAGATCAGGAAGTGCCAACCACCCATGTTGTTGTAGAAACCTCTTGGCAGGGCTGGTCGCGGGGAGGAAATTTCAGGTGAGAATGTGGAGTTGGACCTTGCAGAAGGACCCTGTGGTTTGGGAAGCACTGATCTGGAGGCTGGAGAAGATCCAAGTGGGTTGTCAGGAGTCCTGCCTCAGTGTCACTGGATGACTTTAAGGTGGCGGTAGAGTTGTGTGGCGCAACTCCAACACTGCCTCTCATCAGTGAAGTTATCCCCACCCCTGGGGAGGAACCTGAGACCAGATTAGATAATGAGCCAGCCATCTCATCTTCATTGCCAAGGACATGGCAATGACTGCACCAGCTTGAAGAGTCAGCTACTCGCCAGACTGCTCACTTGCCATGCCTTGGGATTTCAACCATGTGAATAATTGTGCCCAACCTGCTCTTCAAAAGGGGAGCTCAGGGTGCAATGTCTTAGCTTGTGCCTAGCCATCCACTTTAAAACTCTGCTATGAACTTCTGCACCATGTAACCTGTAACTGCATCTACATTTGGGCATTGGAGTGAATTTTGAAATACTGTAAAGCCTTCGGCAGTGGCGGATCTTGGCACCTCAAATTTCAGTGGTGACCTGCATGATGCCAAACTCTGCTCCCCCCCCCCCCATATCTTGCCTTCCATTGCATGTCATAGTTGTTGTGTCTGCTGCGGTGCCTCATAAGCTTCACACCTGCTGTGACTGCACTGGTCATGCTCCCATACACCTGCCTTTGTCTTTTGCAGTAGTTGAGCTGAAATTATAATACTGCATCCATGAGTGGGAGCCAGGACACGTGTTGCTCAGTTTTTCCATACAGTGAAATGTTGTTGTTTTCTTTCCCTTTTTTTGGAAAATGAAACCAAACTCACTAGGGTAGGAAAGGGGGTTCTTTTGTTTTGACAGGTCCAGACTTAATCACAGTTTATTATTTCCCCAGTGCACTCTTGTCACAGTGATGTGGGGTGTGGTGTGAAAAGGAGACACCACTTGCTATTTTTTTCTGAGTTTTGGCTGTGAACAGGGCATAAGCAGCATAGTTAGACTACTGGGGTGGCCTGCTTTTTTCCTGAAATGGAACCTAAAGAAAACTTGGAATGGAACATTTAATTCCATCCCTCGTATAAACAGCATTCACATTAGCATCCTGGAGAGGAATTTGTAATTATGGCACACTTCCGTTATATGCTGAAAAGAAAGAAGAATGCTCAAGGACTTGTAATCATTGACTCTTCAATATTTGGCACTGCAGTAAGACTGCTGGCATGCAGAGAACCTTTGCTCGTGTGATACAGCATATTCATGTTGCCGGAAAGTAAAGATTTGTCAATACTTTAGGATTGATTTTATTTTTCAGTATTGCCAAATGGGCTACAAATGACTAAAATAGATTCAATAAAGTCATTTAGAATGAGATGACCAATGTGCTGAGTGCATCTGCAATTGTTGCTGATGAGCAGTTTAAATGACTGAATAAATCATTCATAAATGCAGCAGTGTTAAGTGTCGAGTAGCCTGTATTACACTGGCATTCATATACCGGAATGGAGAAAACATGGGTTGTTCCAAGATGAATTGGAGAAAGCACCTCGTTCAGTCTAAAATCCACTCCAGCACGTAATTAATAAGGAGCAGAAAGGTCTCCCTATTCCAAATATTTTATATAATGACAGAAAGCTGTACCTTTGGTACAGTGCAATGGTGGCTGACATTTTTCCTGTGAAGGGTGGGGAGGACTGCAGCACCTGTCAAGTCCACAGTATAAGATAGCACCACTCTAGTGCACAGTAAAGTACACTGTACTATGCTATGCTGTAGTTTTGTCTGTGGTCAACTAAGCAGCAGCCGGCAATCCATCATGGGATATGGAGTCAACAGTGCAGGCCTCTGTGGATAGTGTCATTATATAATTTAGTCACTAAGTGGTGCTGGACCTAATTGTATATTGGTGGAATTTAAAGTGCCCTGTTGCTATTCCATTGCTGTTTAAGAAAAACAATGAAGTTCTTGTTTAGCCTCCTGACTACAGATGCCAGCCTACTTATGCATCCTGCTTCCATCCCAGAGTGCAATAACTCTTCTGTCTTTGGTACTTTTGGCACCCAGGCTCCCTCACAGTACACAAAAATGCTATACCAATTCATGCAAAGTAGCCCAGATGATCAGTAAAAAAATCAAGAAACCACGAAGCAGTTTTGCTATTCATGCTGGTCCCCCAATAATTGGATTTAGTCATCAGATACTATTCAATAACTCTTATCAGAGTTGTGAGCACACTTGGTTGGAAATATATCCCATTGATTCACATCATCAAAGGGCAATTTGTGGAGTTAGGATTGTCTTCTCTCACATCATACTTGAAGATCTGCTAAAGAAGCCTTGTTCATGCCCTCATTTTCAGGTGTCTGAATAGTTGTGGCAAGATCTAGGCACTTTTCAGTCTGGAACTCCCCTCCTAAGAAAATGTCTGTGACTGATTTCTTTCAAGTCCTTATGTAGCTCATAAAAAGGAGCTATTTAGGACGGCCCTCGCTGCTTGGGTTGAATGCTGAGGGGGTTGGGATTTTTTTTACACCTCTTGCTCTTATATCGTGTTGTATTTTAACAGCACATTTTATTGTCAATTTGCTTGGATACTATTATTATGGTGCACCGATTTCATGTGGTAAGCCATTTTAGGAGCTTGTTATGGGCTAGTCAATCAGGTTTTGCATGGAACAAACCAAAAGAACCTAAGAAGAACCGTGGCCATGGATCAAGCCATCTGGCCATGTTCTCACGTTGACCAACTACATGCTTATGGGAAGTCCACAAACAGGACCCTAGTGCAACAACACTCTCCCCAGTTGTGCTCCCCACCAACTCGTATTCAAAGTCATGCCTCTTTGGATAACGGAATCTGAACACAGATACAGCCTTGTAGCCAGGGTTGGGCAAATGTGTGCGTTGCTGCTGCCCCTGAGCTGTGTTTCATATGCGCACTCACATGATTTTTTTAAAAACAAATTCTCTTTTTAATTTGTGCATGACAGTTACAGCCCCCATTTAAAGACCACTTACTTGAAGAACAGAAGAAATGGGACCCTCTGAAAAATTCAGTGAATGAGGCAGGATGAGTGCACATCAAAAGTCTGCTCAGTCAAGACTTTCCCTGACTAAGGGCGGATTTTTGGCAGGTCACAATTATGCTATGATTACTTTAGTGAGTCTGAAAAAGGCAGCCTATATGATCCTTAAAGAATAAATATTATAACTTTGTATTGTGGGCTAGAGTTAGACTCCACCCCTTGTACTTTCCTTTGCTCTGCTTTTGAGCTTCAGTTGTATTCTCTACCAAGCCAGCAATAAAGAAGCATGTTTGTTTGCCTGCAGTGAGAAGTAAGAGTTTGTTTATTCTGCAATTATTGTGACGAGTAGAGCAGAATTGGGTGCTTATTGCTGAAGGGTGAGATAAAAACTGAAAGTGATTTGAAAAAATATATACCCTCGGTTATCCTTTACTCTTTTAAAGTACTCACTATACTGATTATCATCGTGGCTATTTTCCCTTCTTTTTCTTGGGTGCTTGATGGCAAAGGATGAAAACAGCCCTAGAGGAACAGAAACACTGCCATTTACACTACAGGTAGCTGACTGGCATCTGAGCTATAACTCAGGCCTAATTTCTGCTTATCCCAATGTGTGCTGCTCAGCATGATGTGTTTTCAGGGTTTCTGGGCAGAAAAACCAACCCAGCATTTTTATAGTGCTCCCAGTGAACACACTTAGGGCTGACTCAAATATGCCCAAATTTCAACTGATGACATGAAGCTGAACATATTGACTGCTACTGTATTTATTTATAGGAAAAATTATATCTACTGCCTATGGAATATTCAAGGCAGCGTACAACAATTAAACCCAACCATAAAAAATACAATACAATTTTTTTTAAAAAAACAGAAATCCAATGTAATAAAAACAGAGACAAGTGCAACGGATTAAAACAAAAGCGTTGGATATAAACTTATATAGCCAATTAAACCAATATTTGACTAAACTAGAAAGATTTTGCCTTATGGTGAGCATGCCAACTCTGCTTCCTGGTGCAGAGTCCCACAATTTTGGAGTGACTGGCCACAGACTATTGTCTGATATAGGGCTCCACCCCATTCTCAAAGTTTACAATGGATGGTATTTGTCTTGCATGCATCTTAATGGTCCCCTGGACCCGCTATGAATGAAAGTAACAGGACAATAAAAATCTGGTTAGCAGCTTCTGGTTAGCAGCTTGGCCACAGATTCAATAGACCCAGCTTCTAAAATAGATACCATTTATTCATTCTCTGTGTGCTATGAAGTTCTCTTCCATTAATAGCAATGCAGTAAAGTGTCGATGCCAGGTCTTCAAGAGGATTCCATTGCAGCAGGGATATGATTAGTATTAACGAAGACATTAAAGGTGTAATTACTTAAATGTTACTACGAAGAGCTAGTCTTAAAAATGCTTGATCATTTTACCTCTTGAAGAAAAATAACACACAGGGCTATAAAAAGACACTTTCATCACTGTAAATCAATTATAAAAGTGTTAATGAGGTTGTGTGGGCTTTTTAAATGAATAAAATAGTTCCTGCAATCTTCTGTTTTCTCTATCTTCTCTTTTAAAGCAAGTACGATAGATTAAAACTTTCAGATAGGACTTGAACCAATGAATGGGTTCAAATAACGAAAAACAGTTACAGTGGTACCTTGGGTTACAGACACTTCAGGTTACAGATGCTTCAGGTTACAGACTCCGCTAACCCAGAAATAGTACCTCGGGTTAAGAACTTTGCTTCAGGATGAGAACAGAAATCGTGCTCCGATGGCACGGAGGCAGTGGGAGGCCCCATTAGCTAAAGTGGTGCTTCAGGTTAAGAACAGTTTCAGGTTAAGAACGGACGTCCAGAACGAATTAAGTTCTTAACCCAAGGTACCACTGTATTTTAAGAAAACATTAGGGAAAAAACTTGCTTGCAGTATGAGCTGTTCAGCAGTGGGAAACGCTTCATTGAAAGGTGATGGACTCTCCTTTGTCAGCAATTTTTCACAGCAGAGGCTGTGGGTTTCCTCCCCTGCAGGGGTTGTTCTAGAATGATATTGGAGCTGCAGACCTACCAAGTGTCCCTATTTTCCAGGGACGTCCCTGATTTAGAGAAGCTGTCCTGGTTTCTGAATTGATAGCAGAATGTCCCACTTTTCCTTAGGATGCCCCTATTTTCATTGAAGAAATGTTGGAGGGTATGGGATTATCTGACCCCCCAAGCAGTGTGAAGGCAATCCTGTAGTTTTTTTAAATGTTTTATTATGTTTTTACATGTATTGGAAGCTGCCCACAGTCGCTGGGGCAAGCCAGAAAGATGTGTGGGGTATAAATAGTAAAATTATCATTCTGGAATGGGACGTACCTATTTTCATCAGAGAAACGTTGGAGGGTATAGAGCTGTTGTCCAATTCTGTGATTCCACGAACCTTCAGTTTGCACATTTTGTTGACACTTTCTGCTCATTCACCTTGTGTTACATTGCTTGCTTTCCTATTCTTTACTGGTTCTGTGCACGTTTGCTTGTATTTCAGTTTTGCCTTTCCATTATACATTTTTGCCTCATTTCTTCTCCCTTTTCTTTGCCCTTCCAACACTCAGTCCTAGCTGACCTCCTTTCTTCATCAGCTGAAATATTTTTTGATGAAGGCCAATGCCAATTAAGAGCTTCTGAAAAATCAGTTTACTATCTTCCTTGTGCAATCCAATGACTTACTGCTGCCTCCCGTTGATTTGCTCCACCAAATTGCTCCTGTGGACTACTTCTCTCCTACAATCCTACAAGCAGAGCTCCCAGAATCTCCTTATATACAAAACAACATCATCTCAATTGACACTCCTTTCCTTCCTCCCTTCTGTCTTCCTCCTTTGCCTCTTAGCTCTTTCTCATTATGTACTGACTTCCTATTTCTCCAGCTCCAATTCCACAACTTGCTCCTCAGCCCTTGCCTTCTGCCCTCTCCATCTCAGTTCTCTCCAGTTAGCTTCAATGTCTTCCTCTGGCCTCTGGCTCCTTCTCATCTGCTTTCAAGCACTTGGAAATCTGTCCAAACCTTATTAAAAACCTTCTGTCCCCTCTGCTGCTTCAGGCTATGATCACATTTTCCTTCATCCCTTCGCTGCCGAACTACAGTGTGTGGCCTGTTCTGCCTCTTCCAATAATTTCCCCCAACTCTAGTTCCATCCCTGTTATATTCCATATCTTGTTGATTATGCTTTGCAACTTTCAGGGAGTGGGGATAGGCCAAGAAGAGCTTGTATTGCATTTTATGAATGACTTTATTGTCTTTCTAAAAAAAAAAAAAAATTCAACAAGCTGTTTCTGTGTAAAGATGTTGGGGGTAAATACCTTTTTCCCCCTCCTCCATATGATCCAGTAAGTTGAAAGGTTCCCAATGTATCATCAGCGTAAAAACTCTTCAGGATATGCATGACAGCATCTGTTCAGAGCTTTGGTGAAAAAAGAAAAATACATTTCACTGGTAAGATTTCATATCCTGTTATGTTCCCCCCAAAATACATCTTTGTAAAATCCCACTTGCTGCTTTGAACATTTATATGCAATCTAAAGCTATGAGTAGGTATAGCCTCAGACAGCTGTTTTTTTAAAAAAATAATAATAAAAGCTTGATGCAAATTGGTCTGAATAGGAAGATTATACCTTGAATCATAGCACTGTAAAAATAGCAGAAGCACAAAATGTTAAAAGGAATGTGGCTATGTTTGAAATGGGGTGGAGTTATAAATCTGTCGCAGGAGAACTAGCTTGCCCTTTGAACTTTGCATTTTCAATCAGTGCTTCTAAAATGTTTCTCACTTAAAGACAAATCCAAGTACTCACACAATATGGACGCGGGTGGCTCTGTGGATTAAACCACAGAGCCTAGGACTTGCCCATCAGAAGGTTGGCAGTTCGAATTCCCACGACGGGGTGAGCTCCCGTTTCTCGGTCCCTGCTCCTGTCAACCTAGCAGTTCGAAAGCACGTCAAAGTGCAAGTAGATAAATAGGTACCGCTCCAGCGGGAAGGTAAATGGCGTTTCTGGTTCACCAGAAGCGGCTTAGTCATGCTGGCCACATGACCTGGAAGCTGTACGCCGGCTCCCTCGGCCAATAAAGCGAGATGAGCACCGCAACCCCAGAGTCAGTCACGACTGGACCTAATGGTCAGGGGTCCCTTTACCTTTACCTAGTACTCACACACTGAAAAGCAATGCATCTTTCTGAAGGGTACATTCAGTGGCGTAGCATGGGTTGTCAGCCCCCGGGGCAAGGCAAGTAATTTGCGCCCCCTAACCCGTGGATTTGCGCCCCCTAACCCGTGGATTTGCGCCCCCTAACCTGTGGATTTGCCCTAACCCCAGATGTTGCGCCCGGTGCGGCCAGGCCCCCCTGCACCCCCCACGCTACGCCACTGGGTACATTTGAGGAGCTGTAAGGCAGGATGGGAAATTTTCCCAGCTGCTCTAGGTTGGGTTCCAGTTAGTTGCTTGGTGCTCTCAAGTTCTTCCCCAGCTTGGTTTCTTTATCTGAACCAGAGAGGAATTTCCCCCTTTCTGTTTTTCCCACCCGTTTGGGTGGTACATTGCTTGTACTTGCGAAAAGCAACAAAAGGAAATAGAGAGGTCTTCTCACTCACACACTCTTTCCTGTGACTGGTACACAGTGTTTCAGCCACAAATTGCCCCTGAGAAAGGTAGTTTCCCCAAAGGTTAGTGCATCATGTATCAGAATGAGGAATAAGCTGTCTCACCACCACCTTTTCTCCTCACTTCCTGTTAGAGCTACCACTGTTTTCATCTCCCTCTCTCGTTTTCTCTCCATTGCTGCCCCAACAAATTGTTGCCCCTCTGCTGAAGTAGAGTGTTGTACTTGCCCAGTAAGTGGGATAGAACATGAAGGCAGCAAATAAGCTGATGGGGGCTTTCCTCCCAAATTTAGATTGGGGGGGGATAGCTTGGCTTTCTTTCCAATCTACTATTGGAGCTCATCCATCAGCATTCTAGGCTGCTGTTGCACTAACAAGTCAACATTACCCCAGATCATCTGGTTCAATGTGGAAATGACTCCAGATCAGGGCAAATTCAAATTAGGGTATTTGGTTATGAGATGCTGCTTGCTTACTGAAGGCAGATTAAATTGCAAATGAGAACATATCTACCAGAAAAAAAGAGCAAAAGAGTTTGGGGCACTTTCAGTGATGCTGGTGATAGTAGTGCTGAAATTAAGTATGTTCCTGGATATTATGCACCAGTCATTGATGACCGCAAAAGGAATCTCTCTCAAACTCAGTTCTTATCCCCAGCAAGCTTAAAGTACAGGTTTAATGTATATTCCCCAGAGCAAACACGAATCAAGACTCCAAGAAGTCTAATGTTTTCAGTGGGCAGTGCAGGGCTAAAAGTCTAATAAAATCAGCTACAGAATCTCCTAGACTCTTACTATAAAACTTTGTCTACCTTGCTTTTCCCTATTGGGGCCACACATGTTCTGGATATCTTCTCAAGTACACAGACTTAACCAGGTACTAACTATGTACATGATAGAGAGCTTAACTCCTAATTTCCACAGCTCCTTGGCTGGTACCATGCTCACCATCCACCTGCAGTTAAAACCACGACTGTAAAATAATTGTTGGGAGCTCTTTGCACGTGCAAAAAGAAAACAAAATAACAAGACTTCTTGCCATGTAGATCCAGGAGAATGATAGTTGGAAAATGAACAATTGTGCC
Organism: Podarcis muralis; assembly: GCF_964188315.1. Classification (NCBI taxonomy): domain Eukaryota; kingdom Metazoa; phylum Chordata; class Lepidosauria; order Squamata; family Lacertidae; genus Podarcis; species Podarcis muralis. The sequence goes on along the minus strand of NC_135656.1, from coordinate 65,111,305 downwards.
CATTTACTATTGATGTGCACCCTCCCAAGCATCTCAAACGACATAGGCAATGTTGAATTATTCAAAGTAGCTTATAGGTATGTTGACACACTGACCAAGCTCATTAATATGGCAAATATTTCAGACGCTTCAGGTAAATAATCTCTTTGGAACACTGAAGAGGTGTTAACAATGGCATTAAACGGGTGGGTGGGTTGTTTTATAAACAAATGGTGACTTATGAAGTCAACAACTCTATTTAAATACAGCACAGTTGCAGGATTTCTTCCAGGACCAAAATTGAAGGGACAAGATCAGACGCCCAAAATCTTTGCTGGAGAATAGATGTCAGGTGCCAAAGCAATGCATGTATTGACTTATTATTATTATTATTATTATTATTATTATTATTATTATTATTATTAGGTAAGGTAAAATAAAAGGTAAAGAACCCCTCAATGGTTAAATCCAGTCAAAGGCGACTATTGGGTTGTGGCGCTCATCTCACTTTCAGGCCAAGGGAGCCGGTGTTTGTCCACAGACAATTTTCCAGTTCATGTGGCCAGCATGACTAAACCGCTGCTGGTGCAACAGAACACCGTGACAGAAACCAGAGCACACTGAATTACCGTTTAGCTTCCCGCTGCATTCCCTACATGCATTGGTGTGCTTTCAAACTGCTAGGTTGACAGAAGCTAGGACAGAGCAATGGGAACTCACCCCGTCATGGGGATTCGAACCGCCAACCTTCTGATCAGCAAGCCCAAGAGGCTCAGTGGTTTAGACCACAGTGCCACCAGCGTCCCTATTATTATTATTATTATTATTATTATTATTATTACCCATTCATCACCCTAAGATCCCAGGGAGGGTTACAACAATTAAAACAAAACACCACATTATCATCAAAACATGACACAATATTAAAATCAACTTTATTAGGTTTACATTTAATGATTATGTAAGATCCCTGCTTTTAAGAAAAGGATTCGCTCCTAAATACATTGTGCTTTATTCGCAAAGAGTACTTTTCAAAATTGGAATCATGCTTTACGTTAAAATAAGAAGGATTCTGGACATTGCAATCCACAAAGTATTGGTCCTCGAACAACCTCCCTGCCACTGCCAGTTTGTTTAACAATGGGGTTGGGGGAGCAAATGGTGAGGAAAGCTAGTTATTATATAAGAATAGGAACACTGGTCAGTAGTAGTATAAAGCTAATAGGCTCACAGCTGTTGTCCATCATTTTTAAGCCATCTCTTAGGATGCCCCCTTGTACGTTCTGGAAAGGCACTATTTTAATTCATATGGGAATCTCCCATGTTTTTAACAGAATAGAGAATATATTTTAGATCCACCCTGTTTTCCCTCAACATGTTCCAATAGCTAAGCTAGTATCAGCAGGGATAACACAAACTTTTTCATTTTAACATGAAATGGAATTCTAAATCATGCCCTCTGGGTTTTTCTATTGGATTAGGTTCTATTTTAGCAACAGCCAAGAGCATAGTGCCTAGGGCACAGACGGCAGAGGGCAAAGATGCTAGTTTAAGGTGCTCTGCAACTTCTGGCTGTGCATGTATTTCAGATGATTTACATCAAAATAAAGAATAGGAGAGCTAAAGCTGTTAAGAAGATCTAGCTGCTTTGCAGCAAGCAATAAAAAAAATTGCTGGGAAGACTTTGACTTTAATTTCCACAGGTACGATCAAGGCTTTTTGTCCTGATTTGCCATGAATGCACCTGAACTGGGAACGAGCAAAGCTGGGAAAGGTCAAAGGCTACATTTAGACACTTGAATGCTCAGTAGGCAGATGGCTCTACTCCAGTAGGTGCCTTGAAAAAGGACGAGAGAACAGACCCAGCTGCCATAACAACACACAGCTATCTCCTATGGGGGAGAAATTCAATTCAATTTGCATTTAAAGGAGAACTTGCCTAATTGGCACTTTCTAAAACCGTATGTAAACCAAAACACATCCAACGATCAATATTTTCCCTTTGCCAAATTTTCCAGCCAAGCAATGTGTACAAAAATGCGTACACTAGAATGAAGTGTATATATAAATGCACATGTAATTGAAAATATCATACAAAATGCATTGTCCTGGAGAAAACTGTCTCGAAAAAATGTGTATATTGTGTAAAACCTGCATTAAAAAATGTACAGATTAGGAGATATTTGCACTAAAATGCTGAGGCTTTCTCATTAGAACTTTTAAAAAGGGAATCACAGGGTGATGCAGAAATGTTGGGAGCTGAATTTAAGATTGGGGGGTGGGGAATGAGAAATAAGAACGTAAGAAGAGCCTGCTGAATCAGGCTTATGACTCATCTTGTCCAGCATCATGTTCTCACAGGGGCCAACAAGATGCCTGTGGGAAGCCGGCAAGCAGACCATGAAGAAGAAGAAGAAGAAGAAGAAGAAGAAGAAGAAGAAGAAGAAGAAGAAGAAGAAGAAGAGGAGGAGGAGGAGGAGGAGGAGGAGGAGGAGGAGGAGGTGGAGGAGGAGGAGTTTGGATTTGATATCCCGCTTTATCACTACCCTAAGGAGTCTCAAAGCGGCTAACAATCTCCTTTCCCTTCCTCCCCCACAACAAACACTCTGTGAGGTGAATGAGGCTGAGAGACTTCAGAGAAGTGTGACTAGCCCAAGGTCACCCAGCAGCTGCATGTGGAGGAGCGGAGACGCAAACCCGGTTCCCCAGATTATGAGTCCACCACTCTTAACCACTACACCATGCTGGCTCCATGAGCACATTACCCTCTCTCCTCCTGTGCTTTCCAGCACTGTTGCTTCCAACTATGGAGGCAAAGCATAGCCATCATGGCCATTAGCCATGGATGACCCTCTTCTCCATGAATTTATCTGATTTTCTTTTAAAGCCATCTAGGTTGATGACCATCACCGCTTCTTGTGGGAGAGAGTTCCACAATCCTACCCCATCTCCAGTCAGTTCTACTCACATTTCTGCCATTGCTCTATATGAAAGGTCCATTTAAAAAATGGCTGTGATGTTTCCTCCATTTCTTCCCTGGGACTGGCATAAAGGCTGCCTTGGAGACTTTTGATCTCAAGCAGCCAAACATACAGAGCTAGTGGGGGAAGAGGAAGATAACCAGAAAAGTAACAGTTGGAGTAGGCTCTGTGCAAAAGTGTGAAATCCATGTCCCATAAAAACCTGGCACTGTTCCTGGAGCAGAACTGCATTCCAGCTGGTTTTCATCCAGCCTGACCAATTTTATTACCACTTGGCTTTCAGTGTGACACACACACACACACACACACACACACACACACACACACACGTCAAAAACAAAACAAAACCCCTCAGTCTCAATACTATGCAACAGACAAATCAACACGTGCATTTAGCATCTGGATTACTACATGTGACTGAGCAACATCTGGGTATTTTTTAATGGGGTTCTGAGCTTCTGCTTCAGCACATCTTGAGTGCTTTGGTGCCTCTGGATTCATTTAACCAATGCAAGCCTCTGCTGGCCACAATGATGAAAGCTGTGCAGAGCAGAGAATAGGAGCCCAAGAGCCAGAAATAATTTGCCACCAAGGATCATCAGAACCACAGAGCCCCACTTCTTTCTGGAAACAGGTTCACGTTGCAATGCCGTGTGTAGGTTGAGATGGTGCACTTTCTGCACCAAGAGCAGAAGGAAACAAATGGAGGGTCTGTGTGCCTTGAACATAAAAATTTAGAAGTAAAGAAGAGGATCTAGTGAATTATATTTTATTCAATTAAACCCACTTTGGGGTTATAAAAGCCTTTATGGGCCAGGGCTAATGTACCATGTAGTACTCTGTGTGTATCTACTGATGTTCCAAAGTTAAAATTAATGTACTAGAACTCACTTGTTACTTGCTTTCTGAAAGTACTAGCTACTATCTCTTGACTGCCTCTTCATTTAATTAAACCAACTATGTCCCATATAGAGAGAGCCTTAGTGCTCACCTCCTGGGAAATACCAAGTCAACGACTGATTCAGAGCAGAAGAAAACTGTAGAAGATGGTGCTTCTCTGCTTTATGCTGCTGTACCAGAACAGCACATTTGTGCAGTTCCCCATCTGTTGGCCAGACCCACGAGCAAATTTAACAAATGCCTCCCATCTGGATGCCAGATGCATAGTATTTAGATCCTGTTACACATTACAAAAGGATAAGCCAAGTTCTGTAGGACCAGGAAGACCAGGATGCAGGGTTTGCAAACATGCAGAAATAAATAGACAAACAGTGCTGCCATGATTGTTTTTGTTCAGTCAACATCAAGAATCACCAACGTCTCCAAGTTCTGTGAGTTTGTGGGGATGGAAAATCCCGCTTTCTTTAGGCTGAGGACCCACTGTTATAGGGGACCTGCAGGCCATGGGAGGACGTGGTTGGCAAGCTTCAGTAATCTTTATCTGCCCCTCATTATTTAAGGGGACCCCCTGAAGGACAGGAAAATCTGGAGCTGAGAAATATCTTGCATTGGCTTTTGACTGCCATCTTTGTTTGCAGCACGGTTTGATATGTCTGCAAACATCTGTGAGATATGGTGTCACCATCACAACTGAAAACTAACCCATTTTGAGCCTAAAATGATTTCATTTGTTCCCATTCCCCCTGCTTCCTTGCCTATCACCCTTAGTTCAAGAGATATTTGTGCCTTTTATTACCCCATCCTTATTATTTAGTTGGCTTTAAGCAATTCTGAAAATTCTCCGGATTCACCTTGATAGTTTTCGTGATGAGAAATAAGTGTTCTAAAAAATGCAAAGGAGGCTTATTTCAAAGAAAGAACATAACTGGACATTTGAACAGCTTCCATGAGATGTTTTGAAGGACAAAAATCATCAAGCATTCAAGTCTTGCAAGGAACAGCCCATATCCTTGATTGTCGCACTTGACATAGATACATGATGAATCATCATACATGAGCACTGGAAATAAAGGGCAGGTAACCAGAATAAAGGGCAGAGCAAGAAGTATGGAACAACACCTGGACCATCTGAGACTAGGCCAACTCATATAATCAAATTTACCTCTTAAATGTGTGAGCTTGAGTGGACCCATGCAAAATGGAATGGTCATGTCCAAGTTACAGATCAACACAGATGCATAGTGAAGCCTATTATGCACACCTGGGTAGGGATGTGATGCATGCAGACTCAGCTTTGGGACTGTGCACCATGCTCGCCACATCCTACAGTTGTACCAGTGGGTGTTTCTGTACTGAAAACGCAGCTGAGACCAGATCTAGACAGAACTTACTGTCCTGAGGCCACTGCTCTACTGCTTCCTCCTCCACACACCAGCTGTGGCAGAATGGACAGTTTCTGTTGGTGTAGCAGGACAGATGGCTGCTTCTCTGCCTGCAATGGAGAGGTCACCAGATCCCAACTGTGCCTTTGCACCTGTGCACTAGATGAGCATACTTGATCATGCCAATGACCCATCCAGTCCTGTTCTCACAGTGGCCAACCAGATGCCTGTGGTTTGTCAAATTCGCCAGCCTATGAAAATTCCCTCCAATATAGTTATCTAGACATTCACATGAGAACATTGTGTTATATTACCACAGCAAAACAAAGGGGGTCTGAATCTTTGAGCACAAAGCAGCTGTAGAAACTGACAGATAAGAGAGACGCATCCAAAGACTAGCAGGGTTATAGAAGAACTTGAAGCTGAGATGTGGTGCAAAAGAGGTAGGATCTTTAAGGCCATCTTGTTAAAATAACTACAAAGAAAAACAAGACTTGATCTTGAAAGGAAAAATATCTGATAGAGATGGCATATGTAGTCCACATCTCCAGGACAGAAATGAAGAAAGCTGTTTCCACCTTCAGTCTCATAGCATATTTCAAACTCAGGCTCTAATAATATTGTTCTGAGCACCGTTACCTTCCATAAGTTGTCATACTGCCCTGCTTGGTGTTACCCTGTCCATGCCAAGGGATACAGGTGGGTTCCATCTTTTGCTGTAATGCTGACCTTTCACATATGAACTAGCTGAGGATTTTGCACTGGTGTCACAAGCTGCTGTTCACCTAATAGTTGTTACTACGTTGTCCCAAATCTTCTGCTGGGGGCTCACCTGCATATGTACAAAATCCCCAAGCGCTGAAGGTTTGTGGTGTAGACCCCTTCTTTCTAATTCTTCAGTAAAACTCATTTATGTGGTTGTCTGCACTCACCTCCTAGGCAAAATATCAGGTATTGTACACGGGAACATACAAAGCTGCCTTATACTGAATTAGACCATTTTGTCTAACCAGGTCAATTTTGCCTACACAAACGGGCAATGACTCTCTAGGGGGCTCTACCAGTCCTACCTGGAATTAAACATGGGACGTGCTGTATGCAAAGCAGATATTATACTTGTGAGCTGTGGTCCTACCCCTAGGTAGCATTTTGGACTCTGGTCCCTAGCAGGAGATGTGTTAAAGTGCACAGCAACTGCTGTGACCTAGTAGACATGGATAGGATTCAACTAAATAACGGCACTAGTAGGAGCCAGTGCAACAAGTGCCACTGAATGGGGCTTCCGTCCCTTCTCCCCCTCCCTCCCACCTCCCCAACAAGACAACCCCCAGAGCACACAGGGGGAGGGGATATAATTTCATCTGGCAAGCAGAAATATTTGTGCTGACGGAACAATTGCCTTAATGCAACATTGAATTTCACTCACTGTAAACAAGTACTTCTTAACTAGAGGCACTGGGGGGAAATGAGAGGAACCAAAATACACCGTCATAATAACCAGCAAACCACCTCATAACTACTGCTTTTTTATTATTATGGGATTCTAAGGAGCTGCATTGTCGTATAACACAAATATATGTGTGTGTGTGTGTGTGTGTGTGTGTGTGTGTGTGTGTGTATCTCCACACCCACTTATGGACAACATGCTGCAGCAGTAGGATTTTAAAGTGGAAATTCTATAAACTGATCATACAGGAATAAATTACTTCTTCGTATAAGCTGTAGCTTGGATACGTCTTGCCATCCTAATAAAATGTTGTTGTAATGAAGTGGGGTCTGCACCAGCTCATTTTTACAGCAAACCCCATTGAAATGCTGCTCTCTGAGCCACAGCTGCAGAAGAATGATGATGCAGCTATGACCTGAATTCTGGAGCTGGCAAGTTCTCTTTATCAGCAAGAACCACCATCGTATATCTCCTGGCATTGTGAGTCCCTCTGTGAGGCTCCTGCTGCCCCACTGTTTGGACTCCTACCTGTGTTCCCTGACCTTTTACAGTATAAAGTGTGTCAAAGCAAACAAACATCTCTCTTGGGGAGTGCTATTCACAGATAAAAATAGCATTCCGCACAATCTAGGCCACAGACTGTCCAATGATATTGATAGAAAGCTTATTGAGCTCTGAAATAGGAAAGCAGAACCATTGTGGTAACAGGGGTTATACACTTTTATACAAGAAATAACAGCCCAGATACTAACAGGAAAGAGAGAGCAATAATTTCTCTCTCACAATCTCTCCTCCCCTCCACACACGCACACTGCCCTGCCTAACAACACTTCCAGATTTGTGTAGAATGATTTGCCACCAAGTGTTTTTCAGTTGAAACAAGCACAGGTAAATCCATCTTGGACTCTTGTGCTATACTTTGTCCTCACCCTAGAGATCTAGCTCTTTGTCAGCCACTAATTAAGTCTTTTCAAGTAATTAATGCAACTGAAGCATATTTGCATCCTTTCAGATGTATATTCAGCAGTATAGTGGAAGGGAATTAAGAGTAGAGAAATGAAGTTCTGGGAATCAGGACCACCCCCCTCCCACAGCAGGTGTGCTAGTATCATCAGTTTGAGCTCCAGAGTAATTGATAGAACCTCCCTGCCCTGGCCACGGAATGAGGTGGTAACAAGGCTTTCAAGCTTGATTGTGACAAATACCAAAGATGATGTCAGAGAATAAGGAAATAACCAACACGAGGTTGGATATTTCTTTCTTTTTCTTTCATGGGCTTTCTCCCGGCACTTTAAATGGCAAAACTTCTTTGCAATACAGTTTGCATTTCTAATTAACAGCTAATGGCTAGCTGAAAGTCTTCTGTTAAAGCCTCACAAATTGTTCTACAAATTGAACCTATGCACCAGAGGTAAGCCCCACATAGTTCAATGCAGCTTAGCCCCAGGTAGCTAAGCACAGTAGGATTGCACGCATGCTGAACCTAATAAATGGGTATGTGTAATTAAATAAAAGAGGTCAATACACCTGCCAGCATTTTTGGATTTTCCTTCAAAGTGTGGCTATTATGGCTGTCAACAGTGAGCTCCTGCACGTCAAAATGTATCACTCTACCACTCTACACATCCACTTCTGAAGCCTACATGTGTTGCCCCCTGTGAAGAAGCTGTAGGACAAGTTATCTGAGTCAGAGAAGAGGAAATTAAATTAAAACTCCACAACTTCTCACTCCCCTTCTGACTCCTTTCTCTTTAATTAACCTCTTGCCCTGTCTTTTATATATAGTTCACTAACCGCTCCTGTTTTTCAGCTCTCTTGCCTTGATCACATGTAGGGCATTGCCCATGAGCAGGTCTCTTGCAGGCTTCCGGAAGCATCTGGCCGGCCACTGCTTGAAAGAGACTGGCAGACTTGCCAGCTGTATCCTTTGTCTGATCCAATAGAACTACCTTGAAGTTAGCATTGTGTGGGAAACAACTGCATGGAACAGAAAAGACACACCTGCCAGCACTATTTTTAATAAACAAGCAGAATGAAGGTGGAAGACCTTACTCCCTGTGGAAGCAAGGTAATCTTGCAAGTTTTGCTTTTAGATAATTGGTTTAACTCTGTTGGGCACATTTACGTTTCTGCCCAAACCGGCAGAAATCTTTGTGCTTTCCCCCCCAAAGTGCAGCCCTCAAGGGAAGCTTTGAAAAATCATGCGGAGTTTTCCTGGAGCGGCTGAGTGTGTATTCAGCTCAGAAATGGTCTTTATCCTAATTATCTAGGAACTCAAACATGGCTAAAGAAACCATTGTTAGATCAAAATTGTTATTTAAAGGTTTGGGGGGGGGAACTTTTGAAAAGCCACAAATTATTTTTTGAAAAGGTAGGCTGCCCTTCCGGCCAAATGCTTCTCCATGCATGAACAGTACGTCCACATGCTTTCTCAAAATAGACTCATAGAATTGTAGCATTGGAAGGCACACCCAAAGCTCATCTAGTCCAACCCTTGCAATGCAGGAATCACAGCTAAGAATCCCTGTCAGATGACCATCCAACCTCTGTTTAAAAACCACAAATGAAGAAGAATCCACCACCAAACAGAACCCAGTTTACTTGCTGTCAAAGGCTGCATGCCCACGATCCTTTCACATATATGTGTGAAAACAGAACTCTCTCAGAAGGCAATGGCCTTGTTTGCACATAACATGTAGCTATGCGTTTGATACGAAGATTTCAGATTTGTCTTAAACAGAGCAATGATAAACCATGTTAAATGGCTTGTTGGGACTGAGGTGCATGCTGCTAAGTGGTCTCTGGCTTGCTCCTGGGAATAAGCCTAAAGCTGAGCATGATGCCAGAGCCAATGCAGGGTTGGGGGTGAGTAGGAGTGGGGGGAGAAATTTGGTTTGGTCCACACCCTAATGCAAATCTACCTAAATGGCTCTTCCATAATTAATACACCTAAACCATAGCTATCCTTTGAAATGCACACGTCTCCAAATTTTCTAATGCAGTTCTCCAGCTAAAACCTGTGTCTTAAAATGCATATATTGGGAGGTGGAATACACATTAAACATATGTATAAAAATGCATATTTTAGCGGAGAATTAAAAATGTGTTCTATTAGGTGGAATTGTTTGCAAAAATGTGTATACTGGGAGAAATGGGAAACTGAGAAAAACTGAAATTGACAGATTGGTCAGTCCCTAGCAGTCAATACAATTTTTACCTGGCTGTTAAGGACACCCAAAAATTATGGGCTCCTCATTTTCTTAACAGAAGAAAAGGGGCAATGAATAAAGAGAGAATGATCCAGTAAAGCAGATGTAGAAGGAAAGAATACAATGATTGGGAATTGAGCAAAATAATAGGATTCCTCCTCCAGGCAGGTGCCACCATGGGCAATACCACTTTCAAGTGCAGCATAAATTCACACTATCAGTGTTGACACATGGTGACAAACGTATCCATTTTTTCCCAATCTATTGCCTATGCACCAGCCTGCCATGTATGTCTTACTCTAGAATTCTAATCATGATAACCAATATTCATCATAGAAAGCCACATTCTTCTATTCAAATGAAGTATGCATATTAATAAACATGTTTTAATCTACATGTGCTTATTTTGCGTAACTTATTCTGCTTCTGTGATCTCAAATTTGCAAAAGTTTACCTGGACTACCAATCCATGGACTTCTAATCATGGTGTTTCAAAGCGGATGCTGTATCTTTGGTCATGTCACATAACCAGGTATGCTGTGGAAGGATAGGATAGCAATTCCAATAAAACAGATAAAAGATGCAGAAAATATGAGATGTACAATAGCTCCCTTTATATTTTTTGAAAGAGGGCTCATGCAAAGTTAAGAAGGAATGTCAGCACCAGAAACAGCGAAATAGCACAATGAACAAGCTATGTGTCATTCTAAGGTGATTAGCCATGCTTTATCTTGATCAAACTAATTTATTTTCTGTACTGCATGCCTGTGAAGAAAGGAAAGACTGTATTTGTCTCTAGATAGATAATGCTCCCTTTCGATCCCTGGTCCTTGCTTTCCCCACTACAATTTTATCCTGGGTTTTTTCCCTTTCCCCAGGTCCTGCAGCTTCACCTCTTCTGTGACCAGCTGCAAAGATTTGATGGACAGGAAATCTCATTATTTTGTAGTCACCCTCTAACTTGAAAGAGCTATGTCTGTCTCTCTCTCTGTATGTGTGTGTGCAGGTGTGTAGATTTGGGATGGTGTTAGGCACAGTCTTCTATGGTAATTAGCTAAGGAAACTGACTAGTTGTTCATGCAGAGCAGGAGGAAAATGTGACTAATGAGGAATGACTTTTGCCCACATCAAAGAAAGTGAAGTTGTTGGTGTTTGGGTTTTTTTGTTAAAACCACCATAGGTTAGCAAAATCCACATTTCTTATGTTGAAGAACATACCGTGTCCAATTCCGGGCACCACGATTTAATATTGATAAGCTGGAATGTGTGCAGAGGAGGGCAACCAAGATGATCAAGGGTCTGGAAACCAATCTTACGAGGATTGCAGGAATGAGCTGGGTATGTTTAGCCTGGAAAAGAGGAGACTAGGAGGAGATATTATAACCATCTTCAAATATCTCAAGGGCTGTCATATGAAAGATGGAGCAAGCTTGTTTTCTCCTGTTCCAGAGGGCAGGACTCAAACCAATGGCTTCAAGTTACAAGAAAGGAGATTCCAACTAAACATCAGGAAGAACTTTCTGACAGTAAGAGCTGTTTGAAAGTGGAATGGTCTCCCTCAGGAGGTTGTGGAATCTCCTTCCTTGGAGGTTTTTAAGCAGAGGTTGGATGGCCATCAGTCATGGATGCTTTAGCTGAGATCTCTGCATTTCAGGGGGGTGGACTTCCAACTCTACAGTTCTATGATCTCTGAATGTATTAAAGAAAGTGCCTTAACTTCATCCCTGCTGTTGATCCCACTGAAAAACGTCTTTTGATATCTTGACATCCCAAAACTTGCTTTGGGAAGGTGAGGTCTCCATTTACCCTTGAAATGGTCAAAGGACTATATTGGAAGAGTACGAACATAAGCCCATACAAGGCCTTGTTAACAGCATTCATGATGGAAACCTAGAGGCTTACATGGAAATAGTCTTCAGTCTTTAAACAGTCTTTTTGCCACAGTTTGTCATCTAAATCAGGGATGGGGAACCTGTGGCCAGCCAATTGTTGTTGGACTACAACTCCCATCAGCCTCAAACAACACAGATGATGTGTAAGGATGGTATCTTGAAGGGTGATATTTTAGCAGAGGCTTAAAGATGCTGTACTTGCATCCTGCACAGAGTTAGACTAGAGGACCTCCACAGTCACTGGAGGGATGACTTCTATGATCCTTTTATGAATGGAGCAGAAGAAAACTCAGGCCTTCAATTGGTTGTTTTCATGGTACAGCAGTGGACAAAACAGAAAAGTGAAAAGAGCATCATGGACAGTAACAGGGTGGAGCGGTGGTGGCACTTACCTGACCTCCAGAAGTGGGGTGGGGAGGGGCATGGCAGCAGTGAGGTCAGCACTGCTCAAATGCACCAGGAGAGCCCATATGGTGCAACAGTGACCAATCTGCTACCCTACCCCACCATTCACTAATGGTCACAGAGTCTTGTCCAGGGTTGGGGGGTGGGAGAGAACAATGTAACCGTATTTGAGCAACCCCCACCCTGCTGCATAGTAGCAAATCCTTCCTGTCACCTGAAACTATTTCACAGCCTGGACAAATTCACAGAAGCTACAAAACAATATTATTAAATATACATGTTTGTATATCAAAGTAGAAACACATGCATCAAGGAGATTATTGCATGACATCTTGTAACGTTGAATTGCAAACTGTGAAGACATCTAGCCAACTGGATTTATTTTTTCACAGGTACAAATCAACACTGGCAAGCAGATAGCTGATTTTAGCATCAAATAAAGCATGTATCGTTATTTTGACTTGCAAAACAAAAAACCGGAAAAAATATGCTAAGAAGCTGCAGTGGACCATCTGTGTTTTAATTTTAAAGCAAAGGCCACAAGGACTTCAGGAAATTTAGAAAATCTATCTGCCTAAATGAGCATTATTTTTAACTTATACCATTCCCTTTGACTTGATTTGCTTTTTGGGCGAATATCCAGCCTTTTCAGGCAATATATCATACACAACACTATTCCCCTTCATGCATTACTCCCACAAAGGAGTCTCTTCACACAATCATGCCACTGAAATTGTATGGCTTCGACCCCATCCCCTGACATCCATGCACTGAGCATGGATATCTGCCAAAAGGCAGCCATCATGTGTGGAAAGCTATTGGGAAGTTGTGTGTGAGAGCATCCTTCTTGCAGTCAGCATGTGGATGTGCAACCTTGGGGGGAGTCAGGAGCAGCACCATAGCATCCCTTCCTGGCATTGTGTTGAGACCCCTCCTTACAATTAATACAGAAGGGGAGGAGAGGGAATATCCCTCCTATCTACTCACTAAAGTTTGCTCATAGGCACCATGCACTTACTAAATTAGGAAGAACAAAAATGGGTGGAGAGTTGGAAAACTTTTTATTGCTGCTTAACATCAACTCTGGGCTCTTCCACACTTCTGTTTGTGCTGTACCTAGAAAGCACAGGTCCAAGCAGTTTTCCACTTGACCCACATGGGCATGGGTCTCAGCAGTTTTCCCCTTGCCCTGCTCCTTTCTGAGGGAAAATCCACTCTTTAGCGATACATCAGAACAAATGGCAATCCAGGGAAAACCTGAATTGCCATTTGCTCCGATTGAGTGCTAAAGAGTTATTTTCCCCTTAGGTAGGGGGAGCAGTGGAGCAAGAGGAAGTGTGAATAAGCCCTTAATCTTAGTCCAGATATTTCACACTAATTACAGGTCCAGTTCAAACTACTCTGCAGTTTAGAATCAGTACATAATTATTTTAGTAGCCCTCCAGCTGCTAAGCTGCCCCCACTGAAATGGAAAGGGGATACAAAGCTGGGGAGATGGAGGTTTGTAGCAGAAGGGGTTGGGGCCAAAGAAGTACTAGGGCCTTGGTGGTTTCCCAAAAACCTTATTTGGAGCACAAGACCTTGAGTTCGGATTGGGCTTAAGCTTAAAATGATCTGAGTATCCATCTGAATTAGGTGCAAATTAGTTCACTTTTGATCACTCCATTGCAAACTGACCAAGTGATGCTTAGCCTTCAATAGCAGGAGTTAGGTTGTGGCAACCCCCCATAGGAGGTCTTCCCATTAATTATTGGTGTTGTTGAGTATCCATATGTCAATGTGGGTGCCTCTGTTCATGCTGAATGCCTTCCTTGATTACCTATGAAGAGACAAGAGATATCTGGAGGTGGTGATACATTAGAAAGTCTGTGTGTGTGTGTGTGTGAGAGAGAGAGAGAGAGAGAGAGAGAGAGAGAGAGAGAGAGAGAGAGAGAAGGATGGAAGGAAGGAAGGAAGGAAAGGCAACATCAGTTCCCTGCTCCCTCCCCAACTGAACTATCTCTCTCCTCCTACAGGACGATTCTCCAGCAAATGCCCTGTTGGCTGGGCACATGGGTAGGTGAACAGTGTTGCCACTTTGCTACACAGTGAAATGATAGGAGGACACCAGTGCTTTAGACCTGTGCCTCTGACAGGCCTCCCCATTGACTGGTTTCTGCTTCAGTTTCTTAAAGAAGAGGAGCTAAAGCCATCGCTGCCCCCCTGAGGCTGCAGTGTATGTGGAGATATTAGTTAAATTCAATTGTCCAGCTCAATACATAAGTTAGCATATAAAGATTTGGTAGACAAAGATTTTGACTATCATAGACCTCAATGATCAATTGGCTTCACTCCATTGAAACTTTCACTTCAATCCTACATCCATACTCAGAGGATTCTTCCTCAAGCATTCCGTCAATGGATCAATAAAGTGTTATTTCATGGGGGAGATGTTCTTTCCCATTAAATGTGGAAGGGAGAATGCCTAGATATAGATCTGTGGTTTGTTCTGCATTTGTTTTAATCAAATGCCATGCTTGCTGTTAACCACCACAGCAAACGTTAGCAGATGGCCATCTCAGGCCACTCCCAAATTGCTCAGCAACAGTTTGCAGAGTTTTCATTCTGTTCGATGAAGTCTCCAGTGATAGCAGGCTATTAAGAAATAGAGCGCAAACATGCACGATTGTAGCCAAATGTTTTCAGAGTTAACGTGTTGGCAGTCCTTGTCAGTGCCAGCTCTGTGCAACGTTGTAAGCCATAACGGCAGCTTTCAAAATTTATAATAGTTTGCTGAAATAGGCCAGTGAGTGATTGGCATTCATCAGAGTCTGCACAAAATTTAACTGACCACTGGTATGCGTACAGTTGACTGAAGGGAGTAGAAGTCCATAGCAATGTAATGCTCACTCAATAAAATAGATCTGAAAGACTCATCAACTGAAGAGGGTCTTGAAAGAAGCTGCATCTCACAGTTCTCCAGGTTCTCCAGGGGTCTTGTTCATATTTACTAGAAAGGAAATCCAAATGGATTTACTTAGTCTTACTCTCAAATAGGTGTATATAGGATTGCAACCTTAGCATCTTTTCAGGGGGAATATGTGCAGAGGCAACACAAAAGTTCTCAAATTGCTTGGAAGGCTCAGTCCCATAAAATATGGCACAAACAGGGCCTGGCCAGCCGTATTCTAAGCCACACTGAGGCACTGGTCTCTGGTGGCAGACTGAAAGGGACCACGGAATGTCCAAATTATTAAAGAAGGCGTATAATATATTGTTGGAATGGGAAACTAAAGATGAAGAAGTCAAGTCAGTAATGATTAAATGGGCACAGGACCTGGGTCATAATACACAATTTGAGGACTGGATAAGACTTTGGAAAGTGAATTTGAAATTCACGGATTGCATATTGTTGAAAGAGAACTACAAAAAAAATGGTGTATAGGTGGTACATTACACCAGTAAAACTGGCAAAAATGTATAAAACAGAACAAAAGAATTGTTGGAGGTGTAAAGAAGGGGAAGGTACATTTCATCATATGTGGTGGGATTGTAAGATCATTAAAAACTTTTGGGAAATGATATATAATGAATTTTTTAAAATGTTCAAAATAACATTTGTCAAAAAACCAGAAGCATTTTTGTTAGGTATTTTAGGACAGGAGGTGCTGAAAGAAAAATGGACATTATTTATGTATGCTACAACGGCAGCAAGAATTCTAATAGCTCAGAATTGGAAAAATACCATCCAAAACACAACGGCAATAAAAGCTGATGAACTATGCAGAGCTAGCAAAGTTAACAGACAAACTACAGGAAAAGGACAACAGCGATTCTGAAAAAGAATGGGAACCCTTTACAACATATTTGCAGAAACAACAAAAGGAAATGGACTCACTGGCAGGATTTAAATGAACATTTACAACTTTATTTACAAAGAATAAGAAGTATAACAATGGGATAACATAGTTTTATATACAAACAGCAGATTGTCTGGATGAGTGCACCCCTTGCCCAATTCTAGCCCCTGTTGCCAGCAGCTGCATAGCTGCTTGGACAAAGCTTCATGAGCTGGGCTTTGATTGCATGTAACTAGGCTCCTTGGTTCACACCTTCATTTTCAGATTTGTAGAGCACTGTAGACTGAAGAAAAGAGAATCGCTGGAGGGGACAGGGACACCTTGGCCCCTCATGTTTGCTTGCATATGAGTAAAGCTAATGTCCCGATAGGGCTAGTGTGAATGTGCATTCCGTGAATGCACTTCTCATCTTTATTTATTTGTTTATTCATTAAATTTGTATACTACCCATCTGTAGATTTCAGGGTGGTTCTAAACGTAAAAGACATTTTTGTGTTGCTACTCTCTGGACCTCACATGAAGAAAGGTCTCAAATGGTGATCTTAGGGTGCAGGTAGGTTCATATGCAGAGAGGCAGTCCTTAAGATATTTAGGCAAGACAACAGTCCAGCACCTCCACTGCCACACCTGCCGATGTAAAGGAGAAGTAGAGCTGTGTGTCATCAGCATATTGCTGACAACATACTCCAAACCTCTGGATAACCCCACTCACTCTGGACCTTCTTTTCTCAGCTGGGCAGGATAGAGTGATCTGAAATTGGGGGATATTGACATCAGTCCCTTGTCATGGACAGATTACTTCCTGTTGAGATTTAGTCTTTTCAGCACCTTTCCCCCTCTGCAGAGACAGAGGACTTATGAGGATGGTCCACCCTCAGAGGATGATGGATCTAGTGGGTTTCCAAACAGCTTTGGGGGATTTCCCAGCTGATATGACTGATGCTCCTATCAAAGCCCTGGCTGACCTCTAGAGCAGTCAAATGGCTCAGGCCGTTGACACAATCACCCTTGAGTGCTCTCTCCCACTTCATGGAGCCCACTTGCCTCCCTGGTATACTCCAGAGCTTAGGGCAAAGAAACAAGCTGGGAGATAGCTCAAACACATCTGGAAGAAAGAGCCTCAGATATAAATTTTGCAATTTTTTCTGTATCAGGCAAAGACTTTATTATTATTATTATTATTATTATTATTATTATTATTATTATTCTCCCAGGAGTTTAATGAGTTTTGAGGTCTGGGCTTTTTGAAGTCTGAAAAACCCATTTGTATTTAATTGCATTGCTTCATCTTTGCTATGCTATGTTTTATATCGCAACTGCATCTTATTGTTCTTGTTGTCTTTAATACTGTGATTTTTTTATTGTTATTTTTTTCTATAAGAAAGAATGTATACATTCCAAAGGACTGTAGTTATGAGGCAGCAGAGAAATGCTGAAAATAAATAATTGGTTTTAAGAATAACAATACTTGGTCTTATGTTTGGAACAGCTCTAATGATGAAGGCAAGGATCCAACCTGGTATATTTGGTAGACTCAGGGGTGAAGTTCAGCATTTTTATTTTTTGTGCATCTGAGGACAGATCCCAGGGCCATAGTTTCATTTAAAATATACATGACTGAGAGGGGGGAAAGGCCTTTTCCTTTGCATGGCCAATCTACAACCATTATGTTTTCCAGCGGATTTTGCCTCCTTTTTCCAAGATGGTGGAAGCTGAACTTTTATATCCACAAAAATGCTAAAGAACAGACTTCAGAGAGCCGATGTATTTCTTTCATATTTATTCAGCTAAATTTCCACTTAAATGGAATCTTGTGCACATTTGTGTCAAATAGGTGCTTTGGCCTTGTTAAAGAAGGTAAATGTTGTTTTGTTTACTCATTTATGAAAAACTTTGCATAATTTAAAGACATGAGTAAGTTGTCCATTTACTTCCCACAAGATCCTCAAATGCTTAAAATGTTAATGCCCAAAGCAGTGGGAGAGAGGGTGACATTAATTCATGTATATGTATTTTATACCCAGACATCTCTCAGAAACCAAGAAAATTCTTCTGTACAAAGTTCTAGGGAAACAACAGCTGCATAAAACATTCAGCGTTCTCCAAGCACCCAGAAAGCCTTGTCATTTGCTGACTTACGGAACCTAAAGTAATGGAGCCTAGTGGAGTTATTGGGCATTATTTTCATAAAGAGCTGCTATTATAAGACAGAAAGCATGGGTAACTGTTGACTAAATAGGTAAATATGATCTACAGTGGTACCTCGGGTTATAGACGCTTCAGGTTACAGACGCTTCAGGTTACAGACTCCGCTAACCCAGAAATAGTACCTCAGGTTAAGAACTTTGCTCCAGGATGAGAACAGAAATCGTGTGGCGGTGGCACGGCAGCAGCAGGAGGCCCCATGAGCTAAAGTGGTGCTTCAGGTTAAGAACAGTTTCAGGTTAAGAATGGACCTCCGGAACGAATTAAGTTCTTAACCTGAGGTACCACTGTACTTGATTCTGATGTCTACCTTTCTGATGTATAACTTTTGCACTCACTTCTTCCAAATCCAGGAGTCCAAACCAACATAGGAATATAGTAAGCTGCCATAAACTGGCTCACAAGGAGAAGATGGCAGCCATTTTGCTCCTCCCTATGCTTTTTTGGTTAGTGTGGAACACCAGCTAAGTGGAGGTTTGGCTTTGTGTGCCATCTAAACCCAAGACCATGGTTAAGGTCTTTCCTCCTTAACCAGCACCTGTAACCATAGGAAAAGACTGCCATTTATGGTTAAGAAGGGAAGGCCTCCTTAGTTAATTATTTTTAAATATTTTCATTCATAGCTGATCCCTAATTATATACAGTGGTACCTCGCAAGACGAATGCCTCGCAAGACAAAAAACTCGCTAGACGAAAGGGTTTTTTGTTTTTTGAGCTGCTTCGCAAGACGATTTTCCCTATGGGCTTGCTTCGCAAGACGGAAACGTCTTGCAAGTTTGTTTCCTTTTTCTTAACACCGTTAATACAGTTGCGACTTGACTTCGAGGAGCAACTCATAGAACACGGTGTGGTAGCCTTTTTTGAGGTTTTTAAAGACTTTGGTGATTTTTGAAGCTTTTCCAAAACTTTCCCGACACTGTGCTTCGCAAGACGAAAAAAATCACAAGACGGCGAAACTCGCGGAACGAATTAATTTCATCTTGCGAGGCACCACTGTATTAAAGTCCAAACTTCGAAAAGGTTGGTCGGCATGTGCAGTAGTAGAGTCAAATGCTCTCTATGCCATGGACAGCTGATGTGGTGCCCTCCAGATGGTGATCGGCTGCAACTCCCATCAACCTCCCATCAGTCTCAGGTGGTGATTGGCTGCAACTCCCATCAGTCTCAGCTAGCGAGGCCAATGGGCAATGCTGTACCATGAGGGCACCACAAGGGTTACTCCTACTCTACCCAAGCATATTCCAGCTCTGTTGTGCCCATAAATATGTGGAGATAATCCCATGATACGCATATAGACTACTCGGAAAAGGCCTCCTCCTTGTGAGCTTGGCAGGTGCAGCTCCAGAAAGTGCGTCAAGCCTTATTCATTGAAGGATTTACTTGTCAATGGATGATTTAAGGTTACTGACAGTTTTATCAAAGCCTTGCCTGCAGGCTAAAGGAATAACACATCTTTAAATTCTTCTAAACGCATGAAGGTCATCAAGATTTATGGTTTACCCATGTGTAAATACCATTATTTATAGCTGATCCCCTTGAGGATGTTCAGTAACCTTTCTGCTGTGGATGCAAGTGAAGTAATCAGCCACGTTAAGAAATCTCACACATTAATCGCTGAGAGCTGTGCCCAGAAATTGACAGCCACAATACCTCCCCCCCCCATCTCTCCCATTATCCACGAGCTTGTTGTAATGAAGGTGCTTCATTCTCACAGCAGTCACTGAACTCTAAATGAACTTGAGAGGGATTTTTGTCAGCCAAGTACCACACCAAGCTGGCCTTGAGCACACAGCGGGGAAAGCAGTGTTTGTACATTGGGCTCTGTGGAATCTTCACCAGAGAAGCTCTCTCAATGATGACCTATGGTAAGTCATAAATGTTACTTCTGAACTGGGATTGCGCCGGGGAAGGGGAGAGAAGATGCAAATAATGGTTTTGCTCTGTTTTTGTAGCGCAAGTAGTGATAGAATCAGTTCATTTCAAATTAGAGAAGCTGCTTGCCTTCAGTCCCTTGAGGTTACAATTTTTTTTAAAAAATGGGCTGGTCCACACTATTCATTTAAACCACACCCAATGCACAATTAAAGCAACTGACTCCCCCCAAAGAACTCTGGGAACTATAGTTTCCCTGTCACAGTGCTAACGTTTCCAGCGCAGTGTTTATGGGTTTTAAAAAAAGTGTTCTTTTATTTTTGAGGAATATGTTTGCATCATTTTTACCAATAGAAATAAATAAAGCTTGTCAGAAGAGAATGATCTTTAAAAAAAAAAAACTATTATCAAACTCGTGGTGAACCTTATTAATCAGGCAAAGACCTGGCTATAGACAAACATTTTTGCCTGATGGCTAAAGATACATAATGGGATGCACAGGATCATATTCACAGCCAGGAGGTCCCTGCACAATCTGGGGTCCCATCTATGCACACAGAGCCAGCATGTGTATAGTTGTATGTACATTAAGCCTATTCACATACATTTTGTAAAGACTGAGGGTGGAACCAGTAGGTGTGATCTCACTCTTCTCACTCCCATTCAGTCAGCACAAATTAGAATAGCGGTATGATCTCTCTCGGTGTGTGTGTTGTCAGAATACGCCCCTAGGGGCCCATGCAGCCCCTGGGATGAGACAAACCTCTCTGAGCATGTTCCTGGTGTTGCACAGCTCTGGGACGTTCATAAAACATCAGTCCTGGGGCGCTCCAGCAACACATAGCAGATGCCTATGTGCATGCACACTCTGCAACAGGACAAAGCGATCGTGGTATTCCCTCACCTCAGCGGCGAGAGAGAAAAGGAAGTGAAAAGTACAAAAACGCAACAGAGCGGAAGATATAAGGCTAGCTTCCATTCTCAGGCTTTCTAGCCTAGAAAGTAATCACAGACATGTGATGTGATGTAACAGTCACACATCAGCAACGGAGGGGTGAAATGCTAATGTGTGTGTGTGTGTGTGTTTACACACACACATGCACACAAACATATACCGTACTAGGAGCTGTCACTCCTGCTTGCATTGTTCACCAACCCACCTGCTCTCATCCCTCAGCCAAACCCCAACCCCTTACACCTCACCCAAACCCCACAGCTCATTCCACCCCCCAGCCAAGTTTCACAAAGTGACACATGCTTAAGGAGGAGAAGCTGGGAGTTGCCTAACTGAAGCTGAACCTCAATATGTCACAAGGATTGTCCTACTTGTAACCACATTGCACAGAGAAATCACATGTTCACAGTCCAATCAAAGTTCAGCACTTTTAAGTGGAATAGTAAAGTAAAATAGTAAAATACTAAACCTTACCTGGGAGTAAGTCTGATTGAACTCCATTGGACTGTAAATAACCCCAACTTCAGCCAAAGAGGCTTAAAAGTCCCTATCTTAGATTGTGATAAGTAACCAATGTGTTATTTTGTACTATACTTTAGAAAATTACTTATGATGGCAATCTAAGATAAGTGCTTTTCAGATAAGCACTATTGTTACAGGGATATCAGATTTCCCAAACACTCAGAAGTGCAGTGGAAAATGTGATGACTCCGGCAAGTAAAGCGCTACTTGGAGAAAAGACGCATGAATTGTGTGAAATGAACGTGCATATTACACTTACACACACACACACACACACACACACACACACACACTAACTTACAGTGTGAATGAAAACACTATGTCCATGTCAGTAACAACAAGATTATCCAGGCCTTGAGCAATTGTAAAATTCCTTTAAATTACCATAATTACCATTTGAGTATACCTCAAAAATGCAGTATCATTATCAGTTACAGTATTGTTAAGCTGAACCTGGAGAAGCAAGGAGATAAACACTACCCTTTATTAGCTGGGGGGGGGGGATTAAGGGTTTCAAGTTGAGATGCAAATATAAAGTCCCCAGGTTGAAATTATTTCTGTCCAGGGTTATTGTGAAATTGTTGTTTTATATATGAGATTCCCAGCATAGTTCCCAGGGCAATCCCAAACAGCTTCCAAGCCAGAGGCAGTTCAGATCTAAAGCCCCTTTTGCAAAACATCTATGTCTTTCCATGAGATTAAATCCTGACCAGGAGCCTCCATCTATGATTTCTTGCATCTGGGGATTCAAACAGCAACAGCCAGGGGGAGGGAGATGAAACCGCAACACTACAGTGCACCCTAGGATAAATGGGGAGGGAGTGGCTGGATGGATTGGTGCTAGAATGGACACAGCAGCTCATGGAGGCAACAGATGAGGGTCAGGAGTGGGGGAATTAGTTGCCAGCCCAGCCAGGGAGGAGGTGGAAGATGTCCAGGAGCTCCCCTGCTGGACAGAGGACACACCTGGCCCAAAGAATTCCCTGGTTCTGTGATCATGGGTGGAGACCTAAAAAGGGTGCTGGCCATGGGGGCAGCTCCGTCTTGCTGGCTTCCCATTCCCCCGCTCTGTTACATGATACAAGTGGTGCTGGTCATTGTGATGGGGGCAGGTAGCTCACGCTCATGCCACCAGTCCCACTGCTGAGGGAGAGGAGTGCCTGAAATAAGCCTGTGCATGTGTTTCAGGATCCTGGTGGTCTCCATGTGCAATTATTTACATGGCTGTGCTGTGTTGCATGTGGCTGTGTGATTGGTGGAGTGTGTGGTGGATGTGGCTGGGGTCCATGGCATGCTTGGCTGACACATGTTGCTGGGGACGCCACACACATCACTCCGTGTGTTTATATTCCTGTGCTGGTGTTTTTCTGCTATGTCGCTTGTGCTATTTCTGCATTGCGTTGCAGTGCATATACACCTGATTAGGGACTTGGGAACACTCTCCTATGTGTGTCAATGGTTGGCTGTTGTTCCCTTGCTGATACCTGCTGAGTGGCCACTCTTATTTTGGTTTCCTGGGGTATTAATTCCTGCTCCACCAAGCTACAGCTGGCATTTTCCATGGGGCTCTGTGGGGATTTCCCTGGGGCTCATCATAGGGACATTCTAGAGATGTAGAATACAATGTCCCTATTTTCTGAGGGATGTTGCAGGGTATGGATCTGGTGTAGGCCTCATTTACATGAGCTTGCTGTGTGCCAGTTCCTTGTGTGTAGGACTGTCCTCTTAATTGTACTTCTATAATGTCCCACAACACAAAGTTGTCTGGGTGGCTTAAAACAAACAAGTTCAATGCAAGTTAAAACATAAAACCATAATGAAAAGCAACACAAATGCAACAAGAAAACAAAACTCAGCACAGCCCCTGAGCTGAAGCACAAACAGAATTGGCTTTCCCTTTCAGCTGAAATAAAACCCTGGACTGTTAATTCAAGAGAGGTTTGAATGCATGACAGGCAAAAGCCTCCTAAGCTTCTCCCCCTCCAAAAAAAATCACCCAAAACATTTAAAAGGTCAAAGATGCAGTTTACCCAAGTGTAAATACCAGCCACAGTAAGCAATGCTGCAAATGCTAGGGCTGCTTGACCTTTTGCCAAACATGGTGCAATAACTGCTGCCTAAAACAACAGAAAACGTTATGCAGAACATTATAATGCAGCAATTAAAAAAAGGCCGCCACTAATCTTCCTGTGAATGTGTGCTCCTTTCCGTTACCCCTCTATGCCATGGAATTACAAGATTGGTTGGTGATTCTGGTGTGTTTTCCTCAAACCATTTCTGCTTCTCTTAAATGTCATTTTTCAAATGGGGAATGCCACTTGCCCTATAATATTTGTGAAATGATGCCAGAGGAGATTCAAGTGCACAACAAAGGAGCTTAGCGCTGCTGGGCAAGACTTACCTCAACAGAGGGATGGTATGAAGACACATGAGGCCATTTCCTTCCCAAAGCTAAGCAGGTTTGAGTCAGGTTAGTACTTAGATGGGAGACTAACTAGAAACCACATTGCCATGGTTCTATGATGGAAGAAAGGCGGGTTATAGTTAAAGTAAGATGACTTGTCCATGTTTCCACATCCATCCAGCCAGAGGAGGGACAATACTGTTACGATATGAGTGCAACACAGCTGCAAACCAGCTCGATGTTTACATCACATGATGTGGCTAGCTGTGGGAAATAATCTTCCCGGAAGTTCACAGACTTCACAAGTCTTTGTTCTGTGTGTAATATGAGACCTTCCTGTTGCGTATGTAAAGGAAGTCTTTGTCACTTGCTTGCTGAACTGTTCGGACATGTTTTGCACATTCAGAAATAAACAAGATGTAAAAGGCTTTCTGACTATCTTCTTTCCCTTGCTGGAATGCAAGGAGGGAAGGGGGTGTGCCTCTTCCATGCTGGGAGATGTCACCTATCTCAATCTCCTGGACTGCGGGGATTGCAGCCAGGGCAGATCACCGGTAAACAAGCCCGGGAGTCTGGGAGAGTTGCCAGCCTCTCCCGAGGGGGCTTGTTTTCCAAAATGGTTCCATGATGGAAGAAAGGTGGGTTATAGTTAAAGTAAGATGACTAGTCCATGTTTCCACATCCATCCAGCCAGAGGAGGGACAATACAAGCTAGCTGTTAGTGAAAAACAGTAGAGCTGAGCTGTGTTTGGGGGAGCTTTTTACATTTACAGCATCAGAGCTGCCACTGTGGTCTAGAGAGACAATGTGGAGTGGGGAAGTGGATTTGGTTGTCCATTGTACTGTTGATGAGTTTTCCTGTGTATATTTTAAAAGAAACTCTAGAATTGGCCTCCACCCAAAGAAACCAAACCTAAGTAGGCACTGCACCCCAAGAACGTCATCCTCCCAGAAAAGAGGAGAGTGTAACAGAAGGCATGGGGAGAAATTTGATTCATTTCTCATTTATAGGCAAACCTACCTTTTCACTTTCCAAAATGATACAATAACAAAACATAGCCATTGTTCAAAATGTGCACTTTCCTGAATTTTGTATGTAATGCAATTTTCCAGCCAGGTAATATGTACCAAAGATATAGATATAGTGGAGTAAAATGTTTAAAGAAATGCATATCTTGATGATGATAGCATGCACAAAAATGAATTATTTTAGGAGAAATTTGCATTGAAAAGCTGAGGAATTTCCATGAGAACTTTAAAAAAATGCAAACTGATGTGGAAACGTGGAGAAGTGAAATTGTTTTTATTTAAAAAAAACAAGGCCGGCATGATCTATTTAGATTTACCTATTGTTACATCCATTCTTAAGGAAATTAGCCCTGAGTGCTCACTGGAAGGACAGATCGTGAAGCTGAGGCTCCAATACTTTGGCCACCTCATGAGAAGAGAAGACTCCCTGGAAAAGACCCTGATGTTAGGAAAGATTGAGGGCACAAGGAGAAGGGGACGACAGAGGGCGAGATGGTTGGACAGTGTTCTCAAAGCTACAAACACGGGTTTGACCAAACTGCGGGAGGCAGTGGAAGACAGAAGTGCCTGGCGTGCTCTGGTCCATGGGGTCACGAAGAGTCGGACACGACTAAACGACTAAACAACAACAACATTGTTACAGATCTGGGCTAACAGAGTTTGAGCACGCAATGGCACCCATAACTGTTAGCATTAGTAGATATTAGAAATTAATAAATAGTATTTGGATCATCTTTGGAGTATTGAAAGGAAGAAGCCAGGCCCTCAACTGAGATAGAAGTCATTAAGAATGACAAAAGGTACTGGAAGCAAGTCATTAATCCATCAGTGGGAACCATCAAACTGACAGGAGACTCTGCTGGTGAGGGGAGGAGGTTGACAAAGTGATGGGGGCAGGCTGTGCCCACAGTATAAAAGTGTTGTTTTAAATAAGGCTTGGGTTTTTCTGGCAAGGGTCTTTGGGCAGGAGAAGGGTGGAGCCAGAATTCCAGGCAGAGGCCATGTGGGACAGAACCACCTTGGCAAGCTGGGACAGAGGCATTGATGCTGCACTGCTGTGGGGAACAATATGTAATGCTCTGAACTCTTTCCAAAAGTAGATCTAGGTATAAATATGTGTACAATAAACCATATTTCTTAAAGACACTAGTCTCTGCTGTGCCATGATTTTGCAACAGAAGCATGATCCTTGGACCCTTGGAACTCTCCTGGAACCCCTGGGAATCATGCTGCCACTAGGCAGATGGCACACAACAGTTGTAACCCTATATTTGACCATGATAACTGGAAGAAGCAAATGCACCCCCTCAAACTTGTAATCTCATTTGAATCTAGGCTACAAATTCCAAAGAAGGGAGGGGGAAAGGCAGCAAATTCCTGTGCTCACCATGTGCAGCACTCAGAGCCACAGGTGTGAGTCACAATAATCACCCATCCTTCATGCACAGTCAATGGAGCTTCTAAGTATATCACAGTTTAGTCATCCAGATGGAAAATGAACCATAAAGGGTCAGAAATATGGCAGTGAACTGGATGAGGACTGTGTGTGCTGTTGTGGGCATTAAGCTATCAGAACACAGCACCCAGCAGATGGTACTAAGTGGTAATTTATATGCCCAAGATGTCTTGCTCCTCTGAAACATAGAGCAGCGAGTACTAGGAAAGAGCCAATGCCCCAAAACCCCCCAATTTATTTCTTCTTCTTTTTTTAAGAAAGAAAGAATACATTATACTGAGTGAACAGCTATGATAGGTCCTCTTTTATCCTGTCAGAACCAGTAGGTGAACTGACAGAACTGGATCATTGGTTCTTCCTAACAAAAGTGATTCAGTAATGGCAGCTTACTTTTAAAATAAGGAATGTTCCAGCATTCCTTTCAAAAATGATACAGTGGCAACTGGTACCCTTCAAAATATTTATTTGTTCTCTAATGTATATTATCTTATGCATAAGCACAATTAACCTATGCATAGACTTCACATGAAGCTTCACGTCTGAAGCTCAACATCAAAAAAATGAAGATCATGGCCACTGGGCCCATCACCTTCTGACAAATAGAAGGGGAAGAAATGGAGGCAGTGAGAGATTTTACTTTCTTGGGCTCCATGATCACTGCAGATGGTGACAGCAGTCACGAAATTAAAAGACGCCTTCTCCTTGGGAGAAAGGTGATGGCAAACCTAGACAGCATCTTAAAAAGCAGAGACATCATCTTGCCAACAAAGGTCCGTATAGTTAAAGCTATGGTTTCCCCAGTAGTGATGTATGGAAGTGAGAGCTGGACCATAAAGAAGGCTGATCGCCAAAGAATTGATGCTTTTGAATTATGGTGCTGGAGGAGACTCTTGAGAGTCCCATGGACTGCAAGAAGATCAAACGCATCCATTCTGAAGGAAATCAGCCCTGAGTGCTCACTGGAAGGACAGATTGTGAAGCTGAGGCTCCAATACTTTGGCCACCTCATGAGAAGAGAAGACTCCCTGGAAAAGACCCTGATGTTGGGAAAGATGGAGGGCACAAGGAGAAGGGGACAACAGAGGACGAGATGGTTGGACAGTGTTCTTGAAGCTACAAACATGAGTCTGACCAAACTGCGGGAGGCAGTGGAAGACAGGAGTGCCTGGCGTGCTCTGGTCCATGGGGTCACGAAGAGTCGGACACGACTAAACAACAAGAACAAGACTTCACATAAAATGAGCATCTAGGGCTTCTGAAGAGACATGATGTAGGGTTGTTGAGACAACGAACAGGTAAAAATCTAATATTTGACATGCACCCCTTATTTTTTGTTAGGACATTAGGCACCCATGTGTTTTATTCAATGCTTTTTTCTGGGGGTATTCAAGGCCACACCATACCAGCAGCTCCCCCCCCCGCCCCCATGTTAAACATGTGACACTGTAACAACTTAATGGTGAGTACCAGCACCACTTTTCGTCTAGGACCCTCGTACCTACGGGACCGCCTCTCCTGGTATGCCCCACAGAGGAACTTACGGTCTTCAAATAAAAACATCTTGAAGGTCCCAGGCCACAGAGAAGTTAGGCTGGCCTCAACTAGAGCCAGGGCTTTTTCGGCTGTGGCTCCGATCTGGTGGAACACTCTGTCACAAGAGACCAGGGCCCTGCGGGACTTGACATCTTTCCGCAGGGCCTGCAAGACAGAGCTGTTCCACCAGGCCTTTGGCAAGGGCACAGCCTGACTCCCTCCCTCGGCAATCTTCGCGGAGCTCTGGCCCAATGGTTGCCAGAGGCTTGATTTAATTAATTTTATAATGAATGATTTTAGAATGTTGTTTATGCTGTACTTTTGCACTGTTTTATTGTTGTTAGCCGCCCTGAGCCCGGCTTCGGCTGGGGAGGGCGGGATATAAATAAAATTTATTATTATTATTATTATTATTTATTCATTATTTTGGCTTTCATCATACTGATGTTGCACATTTATTGAGATCTTAAGGCATTGGGTTTTTTTTAAAAAAGCTAAAAGGAAAAGGTATGTTTTAAAATATATTTATTAAATATTCATCTTGCTTTTTAATAGCAGCTTCTCGTCCTTCTGCTGGCAGCAAATAGCAGCTTCAGAGAAGCAATTTTCATTGGGAATATAGTGCAGGAAGCCCCAAGGCTAAGGTCCCAACTGTGGCTGCCCAAGGCACACATTAAATGTATAGTGCATTTCATGTATCATGTCTTTTGGCCCAAAGTTTCCTGCTTTTATGGAGAAGCTCTTGTAGAAATCACCTCTCTTCAAACAGAGATTTTTATGGATTGCCGTCCCCTTGGCCTCTTGCCACCGGCATCAGTAAGGAATGGCAACTTTAACTCTGGAGCTACAGTAATAGATATAATTTCTTTTTCAAAGGTCACAGTAGCATCAGCCCATTTCCTGCCCAGCCAGCTAGAGCAATGAGGATTTCCTGCATCTCATGCCCCCCCCCCCCGTCCTCCGCCCAGAAAGGAAAGGAGAAAGATTGCTAAGTTTGTCTTGAAAGATGAAAAGGCCAGCTAGACCTACAGCCATCCCAGTTTGAGGACTGCCAATGAAGAACTGCAGGCCCCATAGAATTAACTGGACTGCTGACCTTTTAGTTGATGCTGTAAATTATTTCATTCTCTGATGAATTTGTCTCTCAAGCAAGCCAGCATCTATGTTTGAAAGAAAATAAACCATGCTCTGAATTCTGTGCAATCCTTCCTCTCTTTGGCAAAATATTAAGCTAGAAGAAGAATATTCTCCAAAAGGGGCTTACAACTTCATGCCTCCTAAATTACAAAATGGAGATTTAGGAATAAGGAACCTTCTTTCTCAATAAGCAAGTGTTATCTTTGATTGATTGCATTTTTATTGTTTTTGCCAATAAGTCTGGAAAACCTTTGGTTTTGCTGTGAAGCAGCACACTAAGAGCAGCACCTCACATTCTATTGAAGTTAATTAATATAATTGGGCTAGCCTATGAGTTTAATGGCATATCAGACACAAACTATGGTGGTCATGTGCACACTACCAGAAAAGAGGAGGTGTATCATCCAAAAAGACATTTATGGATTTAGAATCGGTATCAGGGCTTTTTTCTTTTGCTCTGGGTTTCAAATTCTCCAAGCTCTTTTATTAAGAGCACAGTTAAATCTTAGCACTGCAGACAACTGGGAGGGTTGCTGTCAATCCATGATACTTGCTGATTGTTTCTTGTGCTGTTCAGAACCTTCCTTTTACCAGGGGAAGTGGAGAGATGGCACCACCAATTGTTCTGACTCAAAACCTATTGAACCACCCTGATCTAGCTACTTAATGGCCTCAACTCACAGAGGGCTCTTGCCTGAAGTATCATCTATGAAGAGAGCCTGCATGAATCAATAATGCATGGGGTGGGCGACCCATGACAAGGAGAATGTGCTTTTGACCCAGTCATCTGGAGTCTCATGAGAGAATCCAGCCCATTCTCAAAAGCCAAGTGAGTTAAACCTTCTCTCAGAGCTATAGGGCCTCCATGCAATTACTCTCCATTTAAATTGCAATCATGGGATTTGTTTCCTTGGATGGATTTTTCTTGTTCTTTGTTTCCCAAGAGCAATGTAAAAGATATCAGATCAAGCCGCCACTTAGACACACTCATGTGCGGCAAAGAGCCAACTTGAGTATGGAACTGTGCAGGATAATCACCTGCCATTTCTTCCTCGTCAAAGGTAGGTTCCACATGGAAGGCTGAGCAGTATTGTCCATTGGTTCACAGTGTCAAAATAGAAGGTACAGGTAGATTGCTAAGTTCTACCACTTTCCAGGAGAGCAGAGGGTCTCAGGGTGTGAACTGAAGGCACATAATACCACCATCTTGTTGAAGCTAAGCATTGTATTGAGCAGCTGTGGGGAAAGAGCTTGCAAAGGAGCACCCTGCACCCCGCAGGATCAAATCCACCACTCAACAGCTGTTGACCCTGTTTGATTCTGAGGGGTGCTGCTTCAGGGGGTTGGCATTGGCCAGGAAGTAGAAGTAGGCATTAGCCAGGAAGAAGAGGTAAGGTAGGAAAGATATTAAGAGCACCCAAGGGCATCTACATGCATCAACACACACCATGCTTGTCTTCCTTTGGTAAGAAGCAGATGGCTCAGCAAGTACCTCTCCTTTCATTCTATGACTTTTTGCTGCTGCTCCTACTTCTCTTCTGCAATGAAAGGAAATGTCACCTACTAGCAGTCAGTGGGTCAGGGAACACGTACTTGGCTTCTGGAAAGCAAGTGTCACTGCCATTTACTGAGAGGACAGGAGGAAAGTGCAGGGAGTGAAGTGTGGTGCCGGCACAGCAGCAAAGCCAATCTGATGCCCTGCTACTGCACCTACACTGCACCTCACCCCCTCCCTCTTGTTAAGTGGTAGTGACATCCATTGTCACTGGTGGAACTGTTGCTCCACTACAGAAGCCAATACTGATAATGTTCCCTTGTGTTCATGCCCCACCCCCTGACGCTAAGTTTCCAGTCCAATCTCTCAAAAGAATTTTGAAGCAGAATGTAGAGATGTCTTCCATTATTACCTGGGACATCTGGAAGTTTTCCATACCGTCTGCCTCCCAATATTTGTACCTGTATTTCCAGAATGGATTCTGTTATTAAGACTGCAAAGCAGCAGAAGCCATGATATTTTCCAGAGAACAGCCATTGATTGAACAGTCTTTCTTCACCCATTTATCACCACAGTGCTGCTCAAATTACCCACCCCATCTCTTCATATCTTTGTCAGCTGCAGCTGAGTGATCTGCTAAAATTCCAGCAGTCAAAAGGTTAATAGCAATGGGACTATAATTCAGGCTTCTCTGACAGATGAAGTTTCGGAAGAGGGAAGAGAAGGAGAGAAGTTTCTGTTGTGAATAGTCATTCTATCTTCTCCTCAACTAATCACCTGAGAAGTGTGATTATCAAATCTGTTCTCCAGGAACACTATCACATACAAGTGCAAAGTGTGCTTATCAAATCTGTTTTCCAGCAGCACTATCATACACAAGTGCCAAAAGATCATCATACTGACTGAAATAATCAGAAAGAAGTACATTACCTAAGCCACAGAAGCCCAGAGAAAACCAGAAAAGGCAGTATTCTCCAATATAAATAAATAAATTATCATTCAGCACATATTGTGAAAATGCATTTCAGGCACAGGGAACTATGTTGTTATAGCTGCAAGATAGTCTCCTTGCAATGTTATTCTGGGAAAATATTGCCTAAAATATTCAAAATATCTTCTTAATGTTACCACCAGGAAAGTTCTGCTATAATAGACCTCTAGAGCCATTCTAGTGTGGAATTAATGGTTTAAAGGGAGCAATTCAAGTCAGTTGAACATGACTCCTTCACTGGGACAAGGGGCCTACAAATTCCATTGCTAGCTGCTTAGGTTATATAGGATTTCCTTGGAATTAAATGCAGATGTTTAAAAAATGGATATTCTCTTGGAAAGTCGTGTCCTGAATGTAGCTAACCTAAATGTTGAAAATAGAGACTTGTCAAAAGCACAGGTGCTCCTTAAGCAAGTAAACTCTATATACTTTTCTCTTTCAATTAATTTTGGTAATACAGTCATACCTCGGGATAAATGTGCTTCAAGTGAGGTATTTTCGGGTTGTGCTCCATGGTGACCCAGAAGTAACAGCGCACGTTATTTCTGGGTTTCGCAGCGCATGCATGCGCAGACGGTCAAAATGACATCACACGCATGCGTGGAAGTGGCGAAACATGGCCCATGCATGCGCAGACACACGGATGCACGTTGCGTTCGCTTCCAGATGCAAACGGGGCTCCGGAACGGATCCCGTTCGCATCCCAAGGTACCACTGTAATAATAACAATAATAATATGCAAACACTCCAGGTTGCATTGAACTAAGTCAGACTCACAGTTGGCCCATTGAAAAAATGGACTTAGGTATCAAGTAAAAAATGGACTTAGGTTGAGTTCAATGGGCCTATCCTGAGTGTGCCTTAGTTCGATATAACCCACAAACGAGAGAAAGCAAGACTGTCAGCAGTGCACAGGTAGTGAACTTGTGACCTTCCAGATGTTGTTGGACTGAAACTCCCAGTCAGCATGGCCAATAGTCAGGGATTCTGGTAGCTGCAGTCCAAGAACATCTGGAGGGCCACAGGTTCCCAGTACCTGCTACAGCTCATCAATTCTACATCTCAAATGCCAACTGAATATTCATTCAGTTGAGCTGTGACACTGTAAATGGTATTGTTACCAATACATCTAAGACAGTCAGACTGTATATTACTTTTATAAAATAAAAAAGTAAAATTAATGTTTTAATGTGTGATCTGCTTCCATTTTCCTTATTTAGTACGGCAAATTGCACTTACCAGTCCAGACCTATAATTCATCTCTATTCCATTTCATTAAGAGGGACATTAAACATGCGGCACCGTAAACAGCAAGTTTTAATAGCATTTCTTCTTGCACAGTGAATTAACAGGGATGGAAATGATCAAAAGGTACAAGCCAATGAGCAACTTCTAATTAAGAAGGATTTGTAGTGTGAGCCATCGTTGGGAGAGGAGGCATACCAATAGGCCTTACCTGCCTGAGGAATCTCTTTTGCTTTCAGTCCCTCTTCCTCACTCTAGATCTAGATCCAATAAATGTGTTAATATACGTGCAGAAATGTGTGTCAGTTTCCTTTGTGCCCCACAATTTCAGCCCAGCTTTGGGTCAGTTTGTGGCAACAGTATAAAGAGTTATTGGAAACTTAATTGATGTTTTGCAACATCTCGATATTTACCAATGTACAAGACCGAGCAAGTGGCAAACAAGGGGAGGCAGTGTCATAAGCAGCAGCTGAAGCCTGAAGCCCCAAGAACTTCTTTTTTTCTGGCTAAATTAAAGAATGTCTCAAAAGTGTTATAGAAAAACATTTAACACAAATGCTAGCAAACATCTTGCACATTGCAGGTGGGCTGTCTGGGGGGATTTAAAACTTGCTGCAAGGAGAATGTGCTGCCTTCCAACCTTTTTGGTGCTTTCAGAAAATGTTTACTGAGAATTTGCATTAAATATTAGTTTACATTGAATGCTTCCTAATGTTTTCCATTAAAGAGAAAGAAAGAACCTTCGTCCATTTTCATTTCTGCAAGTTCAAACTGCACTGATTGCTCCTTTTCAGTCCTCTTCACCAAACTAGATTAGTGGCAAGGTGTATATGGTAAATTCAAGGAACTGGAATAATTACCTCCCATCAAAATGTGTTACTGATCATCACCTTATCATTCACTATCAAGTACCAAGCTGCGCAAAACCTAGAGTGCCCATTTTACGTAATTGGAGAACAGGTCTGAACACTTCTTTACCTAGTATTCCTTGTAGTGAATCTGTCATAACAAATAACTGTGGCTACGACCCTATACTCAATTACCCGAATTCAAAGGGTCTTGCTCCTGAGTAACATGTACCGAATGCACCTGCCAAATTGGTAGCCAGGTCAAGTGGGTATGAAATCTTGGGTATATATTCAAAAACACTTTGCACCAATTATTGCTTTTCCCTTTACTCTATCCTGACTGTTCACAGGGACAGCGACAGGTCACCCTAATCAATATTCCAGTTGTAAATCTTCTCTTCCCATCTGTTATCCAAATAGGCACACCAAATTGAGTCTATGTCCAAGAGACCTGTGGCCAAATGCATTGTCACTGGCTCCAAGGCCCACATGGGTATTTATGATATTATGAAAAATCAAACCAGGAACATCTTTTCCAATAGGTATTCATGAATCTAGCAGGCAGCTCTCCCCTAGCTCTTTGTTTTCTTCTGGTCTTTTTTGCTCTCCGGAGATTGCATAGCTAGTGTGTTTTGGTCCTCGGAGCTTAATAATGGCTCAAGGGACTCTATGCTCCTGAGGCTGAGAGAAAACAAGAGAGAGCCTTTCTTTTTACTGCAACAGTCACTGCACTTGAATTTGTCACTATGGGTGAACTGAAAAGTCACAAAAGACATGCCTGAAATGTACAACAAAAAATATTTGGGCTTTTCTAAAACAGAAATATAGATCTCTTGTTTTTATAGTTAAAATGGTGCATTAATCTTTGCAGTCATAATCTGTCTGTCTACTACACTGGCTCTCATAGATAGTCCCCCAAAACACCTTCTCTCCCCCCCTCAACTTTCACCTCTGTATGATTCCAATGCTTTTTAAATATTTGTTGCTGCTTGCTTGTTAATTTGGTGTTTTAGTGGTTGGATTATAGATGCTTTCATGTTTGTATTTTATTTGTAAACTGCTTTGGGCAAATGACTGGAAGGGGTAGCTAATGCCGTAGAAGACAGAATCAGGATTCAAGATGACCTTAACAGATTGGAGAACTGGGTCCAAACTAACAAAATGAATGTACTAGTACTGTAGTACACATGAAAAGGATCTAGGGTTCTTGGTGGACTACAAGCTTAACATGAGTCAACAGTATGACGTAGCAGCATCAACAGAAGTATAGTGTTCCGATCAAGGGAATTAATAGTGCCACTCTGTTCTGCATTGGGCAGACCACACCTGGAATAATATGTCCAGTTCTGGGTTAGGAGGATATTGACATGTGTAGAGGGCAACCAAGATGCTAAAGGGTCTGGAAACCAAGCCTTATAAGGAATGGTTGAAGAGCTGGGTATGTTTAACCTGGAAAAGAGGAGCTATGAAAGCCATCTTAAGGGCTGTCACATGGAAGTTTGAGCAAGTTTGTTTCCTCCTGCTCTGGAGGATAGGAGTTGAAGCAATGGCTTCAAGGTGCAAGAAAGGAGACTCCAAATAACATCAGGAAGAACTTTTCGGCAGTAAGAGCTATTTGACAGTGGAATGGACTCCTTCGGAGGTTATGGACTCTCCTTCATTGGTGATTCTGAATCAGAGGTTGGGTGGTCATCTATCTTGGATGCTTTAGCCGAGATTCCTACACTGCAGGTGCTCGGAGCAGAAGACCATTGGAGTCCCTTCCAAATTATGATTTTATGATTCTGTGAAATATAGGCTTTGCCTTTCTTGCTGTATGCTTCTCATGTAGATGGGTAACAAGCAACAAAAATTAGAACTCTGTTATTTAAATCTAACAGGCTTCAGAGGTAACTGAAAACTGATGACAGATTTCAGGCATGCACTATGTTTAGCTTTCATGGTGAGTATAGATTGGTAAAATCACCCTGGCCCGTTGTCAGGCCCTCCCCTCAGCCATTCAGGAAGGCCGTTATAGGAAGACACCATACGAGGAGAGGAAATGCCCATATGGTTCTGGGCAGCAGGAAACAACAGAACAGCCTTTTTTCATTGCCAGTACTATGTAGACATACGAGCCAGGTTTATCCTGCCTATCCTGCACAAATTCCCAGGATGTACAGAACAACTCAACATTTCCCTACCACGATGAAAACCCAGATGTTACATACTCAGTTGCTAGATTTTGCGCTGCCATGATGGATATTTGCAAAAGGATGGTTTGTGCTACAAACTAGTCCTAAACAGAAGGCCTGTATTGCAATTCCCCTAAGCTCCACTGCGTGTTTTCTAGTTCTTATCTGTTTTCATTATCAGTTCTTATTCATCAATTATCTGTCTTTAATCTCGTACTCTAATCATGTTTTAGCCTATGCTTGTTTCTTTGTTCTTATTTGCCTTAACAATTACCTGTTTAAATCCTAACTGCTATTTTATTCATTTGTTTCTCTTATGCTGGACTATTACTGTAATAAAGTTTATTCTTCTTCTTCTAATAAAAGATTGGTAAAAAGTGCTAAAGGCATTAGGAATTCAAGCCAATGTCCACCTGACAATACTCTTTTATTAGTACAGTGGTACCTCAGGTTACATACGCTTCAGGTTACATACGCTTCAGGTTACATACGCTTCAGGTTACAGACTCCGCTAACCCAGAAATAGCACCTCGGGTTAAGAACTTTGCTTCAGGATGAGAACAGAAATCATGCTCCAGTGGCGCAGTGGAAGCAGGAGGCCCCATTAGCTAAAGTGGTGCTTCAGGTTAAGAACAGTTTCAGGTTAAAAATGGACCTCCGGAACGAATTAAGTACTTAACCCGAGGTACCACTGTAATAGTACAGTGACAGGACCTAAATAACATAAGAGTTTTAATAAACACAATTGGGGATGCAAATACAATGCATTCTTTCTCCTTCAAAAAGCACAGGCATAAACTCACTATGATTGCAGTCCATTTAAATCAGCTATGTCTGTTGTTGATTGTAGTCATTGTCTTTCATAAAAGGCATCTATTTAAATGGACTTTTCCATTGAACCAAGGAGTTGCCAGGTTCATTTCAGTATAAGCAATCGGTAGATTAGATGTGTAACTAAGGCCATTCAGACTATGCATTCAACAATCTACTGTGCACATTTTCCGTTTTTATTGTACTGATTTTTATGGAGATTGTCACAAATCACTCTGGAATTTCCAATGAAGGGCAATATGCAGATGAATACATGAATAGGCCAATTTGTTTTATATACAGTACTTAATTTAGGCAAAGAGAGCGAGAGAACCATGAAGAT
Organism: Podarcis muralis; assembly: GCF_964188315.1. Taxonomy (NCBI): domain Eukaryota; kingdom Metazoa; phylum Chordata; class Lepidosauria; order Squamata; family Lacertidae; genus Podarcis; species Podarcis muralis. The sequence goes on along the minus strand of NC_135656.1, from coordinate 65,074,252 downwards.
GGAATGTATGGATACTTTCTTGGGCTGTAGAAGGAAGATACATGCTTAAAAGGTTGGAAAACGGAACAATCAAATATTGCAGCCAGCCAGTAGCACCAGTTTGTGAGTGTACGCTGGTAGTTGCCATTACTGGTGCAATGGGATGGAGAAAGAAAACTGAATTCTTAAGCCTAAGAAAGTACTTGGACAGAATTTCATAGGTGAGAGATAGGACAGTGTATGTGAGTGGGTAGGTCGGGAGAATCTTGAATCTGCAATCAAAGTCAAGCTTTGAAGTCCATGCATGACCCACTCTTCAAGCTGCCACAAACATATTCCTAAAAATTGATGGTTTCTGCCAGCAGGCATGCTTAGGCTTGAGAATGTAAAGGAGCCCTTCCCATCAGAAGAGTGCACCCAGAAGCCTAGGTATGACCAAGTGTCTAGGCATTAGGTGGATCTAAACTAGACATGACTAAGTCTGGATGCAGCCCTGTGTGATTTCTGTGCCTCCTACGTATCTGCCATGGAAAAGGCTGAACAGCAAAGGATCGTCAGTAATTCTCTACTGAGCAGAGGGGTTGTCACTGCTGAACCATGAATTGCTTTGCACAAATAGTCCATCAGATCTTTAAATATTAAACAAGCAGAACAAACAAATATTAAAGAAGGAGAAACCAACTAACCAACTTTACTTCTTTTCTTTTTCTTTTTTTGCAAGATGCAAGCACATATTCCCTTCAAAGATTTGTCTCCTAGAAGCAGCAATTTGCAGGCTGCTTCCTGTCCACCTATGCACATCAGGGTTCAAGTCAGAGGGGTAACCTTTTATGCCTCTTTGCCCAGGTGTGGATGACAGTAAGCATGTGGGAGGCGTTTTCTTTACTGTTCGAATTCAGGTATACCAGTGAAGTATTTTGCTTCTAGGAACACAGGTTTTTGCTTCGGTTTTTTTGCTTTGTTTTGTTGGTTTTTTTTGTCCATGGAGAAATGGAGCTGTCAGAAGCTAATATGCTTTCTGTTTGTGAAAATCTACGCAATGGGGCAATTCTTGCTGGGCATCTTTTATTTACTTCTTACCTGGCAAAGACCAATTACTGAGAAACACCATGACTGATTCTGCTGGGCATCCCAGGTGACAGCTGGCTTGGTGGAAGAAAATCAGAGGCTTTGCCAGCCTTCATGGAAGGATCCATTATATCCGCTAGCACTCGGCAGAGAGAAAAAGGGAAACCCTCTGTCCTGAGAGGAAGGGCATTTGGGAAAGCTTGTTTGCATACATTTCATTAACCGTATTGCTTCAAGCAACATTTCATTAAGCTAATCATTGCACTCCGAATGGATTGTGTTTAGATCCAACACTTCTCTAGTTTAGAGTTATGCTCCCATTTTTCCCCAGCAGGAGCAATTTTTCTTTCTGTGTTCAGGGCATTCAAGGTGGAATATTTTTTCCTCATCTGTAATGAATGTATATTTGGTGCTCCACTAACATTTCCAGGGGATTCAGTTGTCTTTCCTCAAAGCACATTCTAGAGTTTCTGATGTGGGAATATTACTTTTTTCCCAGATCCCAGAGCAATATTTTGTGCTTGGGGAAATACACTCTTCCCTCCTACATATTTGTTGCTCTGCCACCGAGACTCTGGAGACTGATGTGGAATGTGGTTTTGCAAGGGTTAAAGGCTGCTACTGGACAACATCCATGACATCATCACTGTAGTAGTACATACCCTCCAACATGTTGATTCCCAAAACCAGGACTTCTCATCCGTGCTCCCACGTGATTCATGTGACCTGCACAAGATCGCAACCCTGAAATCATGCGAGATCACAATGCCCCAAATATCTGCTGTGCTCTTGCAGGAGAAAACAAGATGTTCTGTTTTTTCTGGGACACTTGCAGGGCATGGTAGTATGTCATAAATCTCCTCCTCCTTGTACTTATACTATTTTGTGAAAATTAAGTTTTATACTAGGAGACATATTTGGGATTCCTCACATAGCGCTTTGGAAGACAGGTTTGGGATTACTCACATAGCTCTTTAAAAAGGATGAAGGTTTTCCCTTTCTCCTTTATATTAATTCCTCATCATCTTATTTATTTTTAAAAATATCACTTTTACTTAGCTCTTTGAATACATGGAATTCTTCCCCCACCCATTCCTCCAGTACTAGCTGCATAATTCTCAGTTTCTAAAAGGAGCTAAAAGGAGGGACAAGAAGCTACAGTTAGAACTGGATACGGAACAAATGATTGGTTCAAAATTGGGAAAGGAGTACGACAAGGCTGTATATTGTCTCCCTGCTTATTTAACTTATATGCAGAATTCATCATGCGAAAGGCTGGGCTGGATGAATCCCCAGCCGGAATTAAGATTGCTGGTAGAAATATCAACAACCTCAGATATGCAGATGACACAACCTTGATGGCAGAAAGTGAGGAGGAATTAAAGAACCTTTTAATGAGGGTGAAAGAGGAGAGCGCAAAATATAGTCTGAAGCTCAACATCAAAAAAACGAAGATCATGGCAACTGGTCCCATCACCTCCTGGCAAATAGAAGGGGAAGAAATGGGGGCAGTGAGAGATTTTACTTTCTTGGGCTCCCTGATCACTGCAGGTGGTGACAGCAGCCACAAAATTAAGAGACGCCTGCTTCTTGGGAGGAAAGCAATGACAAACCTAGACAGCATCTTAAAAAGTAGAGACATCACCTTGCCAACAAAGGTCCGTATAGTTAAAGCCATGGTTTTCCCGGTAGTGATGTATGGAAGTGAAAGCTGGACCATAAAGAAGGCTGATCGCCGAAGAATTGATGCTTTTGAATTATGGTGCTGGAAGAGACTCTTGAGAGTCCCATGGACTGCAAGAAGATCAAACCTCTCCATTCTTAAGGAAATCAGCCCTGAGTGCTCACTGGAAGGACAGGTCGTGAAGCTGAGGCTCCAAAACTTTGGCCACCTCATGAGAAGAGAAGACTCCCTGGAAAAGACCCTGATGTTGGGAAAGATGAAGGGCACAAGGAGAAGGGGACGACAGAGGAGGAGATGGTTGGATAGTGTTCGCGAAGCTACCAGCATGAGTTTGACCAAACTGCGGGAGGCAGTGGAAGACAGAAGTGCCTGGCGTGCTCTGGTCCATGGGGTCACGAAGAGTCGGACACGACTAAACAACTGAACAACAACAACATATCTCTGCAGCAGAAGTGCCCTGCCTTTTGTTAAGATTATGCTGCTCTCCTTTAAACAGGGATGGGTTTTGTGTGGTCTTTGATCATGATCCAGAGAGGTCACACAACTACATGTTTGCACTTGGGGATTTGTCTATAGTCTCCCTCAACAAATGCTTACAATCCCACCATCCCAACTGTAAAAAGGCTTTTTGATATGCTAGGAAAGTATGCATGATAAAACAGAGGATAAAGCCTGTTTGGACAGTTAGATCAAAATAATTTACATACGCTATTGGTTATATATAGTTGACATAGCCCATTTGGTTGGGTTTTCTCAAGTCTTTTGTGTCTGTTTTGCTGCTTGGGCTGTATCAATACAAATCCAGAACATGAAGTACTGCTCACACGTACCTGAACAGTGAGCCTTAAAGAGCTGTTTTTAAAGGCTTACAGAAGCTGTAACTTAATCCATAAGGAAAACCTCACAGAATCTCTCCAACCCAACTGAACAAATGCTTAGGTACCCTACCCAACTAAGTCCTCATCAGGCTTTTGACCAGGACAGAGGATAGGGCTAACAGTAGTCATGTGGGATTGGAGGATTCACTTTAAACATACAGTATTTACTGTGTGTCACACAATCCAACCCCATGCTACAACCTTTCTCTCCCCACAGTAATGGCAAAGGAAAGAAATGCTGCTTGAATTTTTCTGCACATCCACTTCCCTGACGGCCGCCTTGCCACCTCACTGAATGACTGACTGGCTGATTTGGAAGAATAAACACAAGCAACATCTGCTCTGTTTTCTAAGTGCCCTCACTTCAAGATATGGAGACAGCTGTTTATGAGAAGACAATGTGCGCTTCATTCCCAGATGCAGGTTTTTCATCCCCATTTTACTGTTTTAAACAGCATCAAAGAAGCTACACGCTAACAAAACTTGACATAACAGATAGACAAGGAAAGGGAAACATTCATGAAAGAACAGGCATATTGAACTCTGAGATGAATTGAAATAAACTATGGTTGAACTTCTCCTTGGTTTCCAGGAGCAAGGTTAGACATCAGTGTTTTTACCTTCATTGTTGATCCAGAATAAATCCAGAATTCAACCCACCACCTGAAAGGTTCTTCTGAAAGTGTACATAACAAAGAATGAAAGAGAGAGGTAGGAAGTACAGCATACTTTGTCTGACTGAAGGCCTGCTCAAAGATATGTATCAATATTCAATGTATCAATACTCAATGACTGGACATTCATCTTTCTTAGGTAATGAAGGGCTTCCCTTAGTTAATTTTCTTCACAGTATCCCCACAAGGTGAGAGGCAATCTTTTAAACACCTATTTTGAAAGGAGGGAACTGAACCATGTTATGTCTAAAACCTCATAAACACAACCAGCATTGTATTTTGCGAGTGATACTACACTACACTCTGAAAAAATCCTTTGTGTGTTAAAAATTCAGCCATCAGAAACCTGTATGTACTAATCTCTTTTATTTGTCCATTAGCTTCTTATTACATCTAGAACTATTATTTTTTTGGTTCACTGTTCTTCTTCATATGTTTTCTCATAATAGCTATGCCATCCATTTGTGTGCTCTCTAGACGATATGAACATATCTAGTTTCTTCCTTCCTCCATTTTCATTTCCATCTCTTCTGCCATGGTGTTCTCCATGCCTGGAAAAACTTTCCTTTTGTTATTTAAGGCACTTACTTCTCCTCTATTTAGTGATAATGTATCGTGCACATTCAGATAGAAACGCTTGTTATAGTTCATTTAGGAATCTACCACCAGAACAAATGTGGAGGATCACATGACTTAATCCTTACAAACTTCAAAAAATCCCTACCCCTGCCTAGTATGCTGGAATAATTCTAGTCTAGCCATTTGTTCTGCATTCTGAATTGGTACAGTCCAAAGATGTTTATTTCACATACTTTTTTCTGAGGGTGCAGATCAGGTCCAGAGTTCACTTAAGGAAATACTCTCTTGAAAACTTGTGCACCTTAAATACAAGACAAAATATTACAAAAAATAGAATAGTGTTTTTCACTTGAATGTATGTTGTTCAAGGCTATGCCTTTTTAAAAAAGAAAGAAAGAAAAAAGAAAGAAAAAGTAACTGTTTAATGATAGGCACCATTTCAGACTCAAGATAACATTTTCACACTCTCTTTCTCTCTCACACACACAGAGCCAAAGCCAACAGATCTGTTAGAATAGGTGAAATTAGTTAGCACCCAAAACAAATAAATGGCATCAATCAAAGTCAGTAGCCAAAATTAGAAAGAAAGCTTGCTCAGATAGGAACCATTCTCTAAAATAGAGAAGTCCAAAATGAATGTGTTTCCACCAAATAGAAGAGCCGAATATCTGATCTGCTTGACTGAGAGGATAACAGACACTGTCATGTCCCTGAGCTAAAGAAGAAAAAAATAGCCTAATTATTGTCTTAACACAACAGTTTCGTTTTAAATCAATATCTTGAGGAAAGAGCAACAACTTCAATCAAAAATAAGGAAAAGTCAGTAATGGAACAGATTCCTAAAACTTTTCCTTGTTAAAAAGCAAGGTAAATAAAAGATTGCCTTCGAAACTAAGTTTAGATCAGTGAGGGTTACTTCTGAAACCTTTGATTAAAGCACATTGTTAAGAACCTCAAGATTGCAGTGAATTTATTTGGTATCATTTAAGAGCAAGCTTAATGTGGTCTGTTTCTCAGAATTACATACATCACCAGTCAAAATAAGATTCTGCTTTCATTAGAATCTTGAATGTGAATCTGACAGATTTTTTGTAATTGCATATTAGTACTCAAATACGATACTCATTTGCCAGAATTTATTTTAGGTATTTTTACCATCCACCATTTTCTGAAGGTGCAACCTGGTTGTTACCCTAAAAAACTAAAAGGGTTAAGTTGTGGGTAAACATATCAGACGATACAGCAATTCTTCAAACAGCTCTTGTTTATTCACAGGCCAGAACAGAACTGAACTGAAGGGTTCAGCCAGCCTGCTTATATAGAGCTCCACTAGAACACAACAGTAACCATTTTCTGTAACTAACCAATCGCTGAACGTCACTTTCAATCCCTTATTTGCATATGTGGACCTGAGTGAAAACTATCTACAGTATCCCTCTGCTGGCCCAGGGTGAGAACTTCAGTACATAACAAAAAGCATTGTAGAAAGAGGTCAGACTTCATAGACTTCATTGAATTTCCTCTTTCAAACTCCTGTGTCCAGCTAGCCATATGTAGAGATCATTTACATAAGAAGAGCCCTATTGGATCAGACCAAAAGCCTATCTAGTCCAGCATTTTGGGGCCTATGAACAGAGACTGAATATGAATAGCATGGAGGTGCTGTTGGGTAGGCACTTCCCATTTCTGAGAATGAGGAAGATGATAAATCTTGGGGGGAATTGCACTCCCTCTGATGGAAAAGATTCATATAGGAAGAAGAAAGAACCATTGAATTCAAAGAAGTGCTGCATTACTTCTTTATGCTGCATAGGAGAAAATAGAAGAGGCAACAGGCACTGAGCTCAACCTTGTCTTCTGGGGAAATGAAATCTAGTGTGGAATTTACCCTTTTCTTTACCCAGATATGCATCCTAGCAGACAATCACCAGTATCATAGTGCTGCTATTTTGGGGCAGGGGAGGTAACACCTGAAGTGAACTTAAGCACCTCTGTATGATACCTGTATATTTTGCCCCACAGAGCAAATAGCAGTTTTGGGGAAGGTTTTCAACCAGGAAAACAAGGATAGGAAAGAGTTATTATTATTATTATTATTATTATTATTATTATTATTATTATTATTAAGATATACCACAGAGTCATGGTTCTGAGCTGAATCACACATATCCGTGCAACTATATCTGCCATTTTAAAAATTCTAATAGACCCAATCATAATTTTCTGCTGTCTCTTCTTAGTTCACTATATCCTCATATTATATCGGGGAAACCCCAGCCAATCAATGTTTTATTATTTCCTCCTGTGTTTCTGTTCTGTGCTACTGTTTTGCAATTTTGCTGGGGTTTTTTTTATTATGTTAATGTAAATTGTACTTGTTTTAATTCAAACATTTAGTAAAAGACAGGTTATAAATACAAATAATAAATGAATCAAATCAAGGTTTTTGAACACCAGCCTCCTAAGCCTGGTATTCTATCCTCAAACTCAGAGGGGCTCTTGAGTAAACAGTTCTATGAAAGTTTCAGCAAAAAGTTGGCTGTTAAACATAGTATAATGTGGCCTATTCTTTCATTAATTGCTTAATCCCTAAATGATTAACCTCTAATTATGCTTTTATTACATTAGCAACATATCCTCTGTTCTTTCCATTCAGAAAAAATGGCACTGGTGGGTGGGAATTTACCTCAGAGACAAGGAAGGAAGACATTTGGTTTTCAGAGTTAGTATTCTCCAGAGGATTCTTTACTCAAAAAATGGACCCGGATATGTGGTAGTAAATGAAAGCACAATGTGCAATTAAGATTTAAAATGCAACTTCATATTGTTTGTGGGGGTGGGCGACAAGTTCAGCATTTATTCTCCAGTTTGTTTGGATGGAAGGGGTAAAACCTGTAATTTAAACAGACCTTTCTGCATGTCAGTTAGATTGATTACAGTTTCCTGGGAACAATACTCTTTAAACAGATCTTTATAAGGTTTATATTACTCCCAACATCTTTCCCCCATTATATGAAAAACCCCTTGCTAACAAATGCAATCACATTTCTATTCAGTGCCTTTCAAAAATCTCCATCTTTCATTGTCTGTGGCCACCTGTTAGCGCTTCCTTTTCTGTTTTTAGCTCCATTTGCTTTGCACTGTAACCTTTCCCTTCTGGTCTCCTGCCGTTGTTAGCCTAATTTTGTTCTCACTACAATAAAACTATGGACTGGTTTATCCTTCATCCAGTCAGAGAAACATTATTTAAAAGTGTCCCTTCCTTTCAGGGACGCGGGTGGCGCTGTGGGTAAAAGCCTCAGCGCCTAGGGCTTGCCGATCGAAAGGTCGGCGGTTCGAATCCCCGCAGCGGGGTGCGCTCCCGTTGCTCGGTCCCAGCGCCTGCCAACCTAGCAGTTCGAAAGCACCTCCGAGTGCAAGTAGATAAATAGGGACCGCTTACTAGCGGGAAGGTAAACAGCGTTTCCGTGTGCGGCTCTGGCTCGCCAGAGCAGTGATGTCACGCTGGCCATGTGACCCGGAAGTGTCTCCGGACAGCGCTGGCCCCCGGCCTATAGAGTGAGATGGGCGCACAACCCTAGAGTCTGTCAAGACTGGCCCGTACGGGCAGGGGTACCTTTACCTTTACCTTTACTTCCTTTCATCAAATTGGTTTCCCTCAAGCCTTAAATGGCAGCCTGCCCTCTGCGAAGAACTCACAGGCTAACTAGAGACACACTTTTATCCTTCTTTATTCTGAGCTCTTGTCCAGCCTATGCTCATAGGCTACATTTCTAAGATCTTGAAACAACCGCTGTATCTTTTAAGATCACATCTTCTCTGTCCATAGCGCTTTATAGCACTCATTGCTGTGGTGCCCCTATCACTCACAAGTGTCTCTTCTTTTCTTTAAAACTCTCCTGTAAGGTCTGAAAGGTGAGAAAATAAGAGTACTACCATTGTTTGCTTGTTACATTTTATCCTGCTATGTTACATTTTATTTCTTCAAGAAGCTCAAAGCGCTTTATGTTGATTGGGAAAGAAAAAGAGGTATATCAAAAGAGAATTCCTGTGTGCCTAGATCCAAGTTTGGGGTAAGTACTCTTTGGGGAGAGAACCCAAGCAGAGATTTAAAATCACAAAATATGCAGCAAAGTAAAGCATAAAAAAATATAAGCCGTTAGACCTTTACAATATCCCCTTCTAAGTAGCTTCCAAAGTCCTCCTCTTCCCTCAGCATAGAAAGAGACCACACATTTCTTAAGTTAAAAATGGCTTCCTTACAAACTCTTCAAAGCTCATGTTCATGTGCTTTTTCCACACAGCAGTCAGAGAAACACAGGCAATAAAACTTAGGTTCCAAAGTGGTGAATGCTTCTAAATTATTTGTATAGAATTATTTGGTCTGAGCTTGGAGCAACCAGTTCAGACCTCTCTTTACTGGTAGAGTTCACAAGGTGGAATGGAAGAACAAAAGCGTGGTAACCCTTCTTCCCAAGGTGAGGGGGAGTGACCTAGCTAAGTTTGGCAGGATAGCTTCCTCTATGGGCTCAACCCCTTCATGCATTACTTAGGCTTAAGCATGTTGGTTATATGAGGCTGATTATCCCACACTGTACCCATTTTATACTCACAACTACTCTGTGAGGTAGGTGAACCTAGAGTTGGTAACTGGTCCAAGTGAGCTTCATGGCTGAGTGGGGATTTGAACCTTGCTCTCCCCAGGCTGACACTCTACATCACAGCTTTCTCATGTGAAATCACTCCTACTGGGTGGGAAACAAGGCACTGAAAGATTTCACATTCCCAGGGCCCTTGCTGTTTGTATTTCTTACTGTCTACTTCAGTAAAGACAGGCAGGCCTGCATATCACTATGTGTAACAGACTGGGGAGGGAATGCATGTGTGACAAACACTATATTCTGAGCAGAGCAACAGTACCTCCTAAAGCATCTGTGATCAGACCACTTCTCTGGAAACCGTCCACAGACAAATCTCTTGCGTTTTGTTTCTGAAGGCACACTTTTAGTTTAATCCCTTTTCCACACTGCCTCAGCTAGTTGAAAACTGTCTAGTTATTTATATGAGAGCAGAATCATTACAGTGGTGGACCTAGCCTCTAAATAAATTCTCATGACAGTGAGAGACAGTCATGCCAGATGGTTGAGAACTGTAAAAATCCAGCAAATTTAATTGGTAAGTTCAGTGCTTGAGAACCAGTAATGGAAGCACTTGATGGGACAATGTTATCAGTCTAAAAGAGTGATGAGAATTGACTCCTGATTTCTGGCTCTTCTGGAAAGTTGCATGTCTGGAATTACTTTCACTGCCTGTTTTCACCCAGAATAATGTCATGGTAAGTTGGATAGTCACTTAAAATAAGGCACTTTTTAGTCCAAGAGATGACTAAACAGAGAGAATGGTGAAAGGTTCACCCATTCTTACATCATTTTTTAAATGAAATGTGAGCTGTTAACAAATCTAATTGAATGGAGGTGACATAGAAATTCAACTGCTGTTATTGAGCTAAGACTAGATTATTATTATTATTTTAATCTCTTTGGAATGAAATCTCAACAATTTATTTATCAGTCTTACATACCTCCTGTAAGATAAGGTGATGTACAGTGATACTTCGGGTTAAGAACTTAATTTGTTCCGGAGGTCCATTCTTAACCTGAAACTGTTCTTAACCTGAGGTACCACTTTAGCTAATGGGGCCTCCCACTGCCGCCACGCGATTTCTGTTCTCATCCTGAAGCTAAGTTCTTAACCCGAGGTACTATTTCTGGGTTAGCAGAGTCTGCAACCTGAATTGTCTGTAACCTGAGGTACCACTGTATATCAATAAAAATATTAATATGATATAAATAATTCCATAACTCAAAGATACAATAGGAAAATGCAGCATTACACTACTCTATCACTTCCATATGAATCTAACTGAATCTAACTGTTGGCAATCAAGAAACAATCCTTCATCTTATCCTTCCTTCAAAAGCCTGCCAAAAATGATTCACCCCAACCTGCTTCTTGAAAGAATGTAATGAAGGTGGCAGATACATGTCAGAGGGGATGGAATTCTACAGACACAGGGCCAACACCAAAAAGGCATTGCCTAGCCCTCCCTCGTAGTATGCTATATGCTTCATCTCTATAGACACACCATAACATGGGAGCTTGGGAAGCACATTGATTGATGAGAAGGTAAGATTCTCAGGCTAAGATCATTTTTCAACATGTTTCTTGGAGCATAACATGGTTATTATTTATTTGTTTGTTTTGTCACTCTGTTGAAGTTGAAAAAGCACTAGAGCCCCAGCTCAGTTCTTGGCCATAGTGATTTACTGGAGCATTTATAGTTATCAAGATCAGTGGTTGGGTGGATGCTCTACTAGTTGCCTGCATCTCTCTAGGGTTGGATGGCCAGTTGGCAGATATAAACATAGGGAGCTGATCAGATATTCAATGTACAGTGGTGCCCCACAAGACAAATGCCTCGCAAGATGAAAAACTCGCTAGACGAAAGGGTTTTCCGTTTTTTGAGTTGTTCCGCAAGACGAATTTCCCTATGGGCTTGCTTTGCAAGACGAAACATCTTGCGAGTTCTTGCGAGTTTGTTTCCTTTTTCTTAAAGCCGCTAAGCCGTTAATAGCCGCTAAGCCGCTAAGCCGCTAAGCCATTAATAGCCGCTAAGGCGCTAAGCCGCTAATAGCCGCTAAGCCGCTAATAGCCGTGCTTCGCAAGAAGAAAAAACCGCAAGATGAAGAGACTCGCGGAACGGATTAATTTCGTCTTGCGAGGCACCACTGTATTGTTCAGGGGGAAAGAAAGAAAAGTGTAGGCAGAATGAATAAGACCCTGAGCAGCTCTGACTTTTGGACAAAGCCATTCTAATAGGAGAATTTTGTCAGCTGCCATTTCTCATCAAGGATAATAAATGGTGGAGCACATTTATGTCACTGAATGATGAATATGTTGCTCTAAATCATTTTACTTTGTTTGTCATCGTCTCCATTCCTTGTGGCATCTTCATCTAAGTTAACGGTATGAAATGGAACTTTTGTCTTCAAGGCTTAGAAAACCCATTATCAATGATGGTGAGGTTATTTATTTATTATTAGTCATTTCATTTCTATATCGCTTTATATTTTTAAGGGGGGAAGTATCTTAAAGTGGTTTACATTAAAACAAATAGAAGATGTACCGAAAATGTAAGTCCTGTGCAGTTGTTCCTTTTTTATTATATGATGGAAAGAAAAGAGATAGGGGTGGTTTCCCACCCATTATCTGTTGCCTGATAATAATAAAAAAATAATGCACAACAAGTTTTACATGAATTTGGGTATATATGCATAGGTCCCTTTGTAAATGGCACCTTGAACACATGTAGACCAGGGGAAGAACCAATGATGGAATGATTGACTGCTCAGGGCTATGGTTTTGAAATGACAGCAACTTGGTTTTTAAGAGACATTCAAAACATCCAACCAATGGGACCTTTCTGGATGGCACTGGGAATTTTTATTTTTTCAAACCCTTAATATTAATTGCTATGTTAGACAAAAGTTGGATTTCAAAAGGATCGGAAGTGGCCTTTATGTAGTTATGAGATTTCTGAGAAATTGAGAGTGAGAGGCAATATGATAGGTGTGATACTGAAGTCCTAGATTACCATAATGTCTTTTTGTAAATAGTTGGGGTGGGTTACAATGTATGAGTATTATGGGTGATATCCAGTGGTAATTGTGCACAAGCAGAACAGAATTCCACTCACACAGCAGAACATCACCTCCCTCTCTCCCATTGCAAGCCCCTCACATTATCCCAAAATTAGGGTTGAAGGATCCTCCAGAGCAGATTTGGGAATGGGGGAAGGAGAGGAAGTGGATGTACTGTTGAGCAAGCATAAGTTCACTCTCACAACACTGATTTCACCCCAATTATAATGTGACTATAAAAAAGGAGGGAATAACTAGTTTCTAAAAGTGGACACTCATTTATTGTGTAGAATGTTCCCCTATAGTTATTGGTTCTGCTGTTGTGATAAGGAAGCATTTATGGAAAATAGTTTTAAGGCATGGGAAGAGAAGTGCCACAAAAGGGTCGAAACTGTCCAGGCTTACTAACCCCCTGGTCAAATTAGCCAGTATCAATTCCATATCACACCAGTCACTGCCATGACATTGTCAATTTTCATGCTTCCCCCCACCCCGCAGCTGTCAAAGTGAGAAGGGACACAGAAACTTATGGTATAATGGTGTCAACTATATGCATTGGAAGTCATTCCAAACGTTAAGAGACAGGGTACAAATAGCTCACCACTTCCCAAACAGTGAGAGCAATGTAAGTGGCAACTCTTTGCAGGTTGGACTGAAGCAGGTCATGGCACTTTGTGTATGTGCCTAACATGAAGAGCCATGCTCTTTGGGTTCTATGCCTGCCTTTAACAACAACAAAAAACGAAAACCCTTCTGATTCCTTTATCGTTCACAGTCCGACTGATGTTTTCCGTGAGAAATGAATACAGATTATTCCGATCATCCAAACAGCCTATGTGCTATGCTGACTTCTATTCTGTGGAGTGAGTGACAGAAAATGTGTTTCCCCCTCTTCTCCCTCCACCCCTTCTATTAAAGTTTCTAAGGTGAGTCCTTTGTAAAGGTCTTTACCTTGGCAAAAGGCTGTTTGTTCATTCCAAGTGCATTCAGGCACATTCTGTAGTTTGACGTGACCCTATGTCACCAAGCGCGACACGGAGCAGCAACTTGGGCAACAGGGAAGGATAATCAAGATCCAGCCCTGCATGGAAAGAATTTTATTAGCAGCAATCTGGATCATTTCAAGACTAGTTAATGTGTATGCTTCAGATAACATCACTGTGCTCACACAAGGAAAGATAACATCACTGTGCTCACACAACTGCCAAATTCCTTTTGCATGTCATGTTTGCTGTCTTACTAATCTAAAACACATTTTGCCAACTTTTAACTGTTACACACCAATTATAAACCTCCCTGGAAAGTACAGAGCCTTGTTGAAAATCTAAGTATGGGTCAAATTCCAATCCCTGACAAGTGGTAGCAAGGTTCCAGGAGTTGCCCATACTGTTTCTTCATTCCCCAACACAAAAGTATTTCCTGAATGTTGTCATCCTATGTAGAGCTGATGATACTGATGATAAATGGTGGCGTTTTCTGTAAATCTGATGTGTTGCCAGGCCATGTCCAAGTTAGGACAAGGTTACCTGTAATTCATGGCTGGCATCCGTCTGTCTCGAGAGGCAATGGAAGAGTGCACCTTCGGGGGTGAAGTTAAACCATTAGAGAGTTACAGTGCCTGCTGTGGCTGTAAAGACCAATATGGAAGAGACATGCTTTGTTGCAGCTGTGGCAGCTAAAGGTGTCCATTGTGCTGATGCAGGTGTACCATGAATTTCTTCTTTCTACACTCCTGTCTACAGATTTTTAAAATATTAAGTGGTTTAGAAATGCTTTTAAATAAATAATAATGATCCCTGTATTAACTGTTTTATACAGGCAGAAATAATTAAGACCTGAAAACTACAGTGCATGGCATGAAAGGCCACTTCTTTAGCACACTTGTCTATTTTATTTTTTTAAAGTGTGCAAATCAGCCCTGCCAGTTGCACCTTCAGTTTTCTGCTCTAACTTCAGAGGGAGGAAGAATGCTTCTATTCAAAGAAGTCCCTCCAATTCACTCACTTCTGAAGCAGGTACAAGTAGAGAAGGCATTTTTATTGCACCCAGACTACCTGGCATGACAGCAGACGTTGGTTTAATTTCCTTCTTGTTTCTGCTCGAAGCCAAAATGAGTCATCTTCCCCATGAAATACAAATTTGTACACAATGCTGGCTGTTAATTACATTCCCTGTCTCCATTAAAGAGTGAAGTGACAATTTCAACCTGTCCCTGGGTGGCCGTTGTGTGTATGCTTGCTCACTTTCTCTCTCCTACCACGAAAGCTGCTGTTGTAACTCAAGTGCCACTTGGAATAATCAAACTAGCATTTCAGAAGGCACATCACAGCCAGCAAGCTGACAACGCGAACGCATTGCCTGGTAAGCACAAACCATTTATCCTTCCAGCATGAAACAAATGTCGAGGCAATCTAGATAGATCTTTCTGCCCCTCCCTGCTTTCCCCTAGGAGCTAACCACTTCCCCTGGTCTACATGGAGCTCATCAGCCATGCACCATAGCATTTTAGGAGAGGGTAGCTGCTGTGAGCACTTGAAAACGCAGAGATAATGAACTGCAAGCTCTTGAAGAGACCTGAGTGAGGGAGGTAGTATAGTCCTTCCACCATAAGCTACATAAAAAACCCACATGTCCTAAAAGTTGTGATGGTGTTTGATGGATGTTTGGAGATTGCAAGTTGGCTCTAATGGGAACAGGGGAAGTTGTAGCATATAGCGTTTATAGCCCATATTTTTCTCCAAGGAACTCAATATGATGTACCCCTCCTCATTTAATCCCCTGTGAGGTAGGTTGGACTGAGAGGCAGTGACTGGCCTAAGCGGGGAGCGGGGAGAAAGAGTGGCAGCTCTCATGCAAATGTTCTTTTGTGCAGAAAATACATTGCTTTGCTACAATCAACTGGACTATTACAATCAACTAAGTCTATTACTGCAGTTCCATGTGGCACATAATACAGCACTGTACTGTTTACAGACCCACAAAAGCAAAGAAGGAGCTAGATCAGTTTCCCCAACTTTTCATGTTGGCGCCACACTTTTTAGACTTGCATCATTTCGCGACACAGTATTTCCGCTTTAGTAGCAAACCAGAGGTTAAACCAACCTTTTTCCAGCCCCGGGAGAAGTGCGAGGAGTGTTCTCACGACACACCTACACACTGTAGCCGACACCCTAATGTGTCGTGACACACAGTTTGGAAAGCTATGAGCTAGATTATTGCTCCAATCATAGCAATCCCCAGCAGATCAGCTCCATATAATTTAACTTTTACATCCACACATTTCCATTCTGAATATATATGGAAAAAATAAATAAAGGGGAAATGCCAGTTCTTGGGGAGGAAGGCAGTGTGCCTATAGTTTGCCTATAGGGCATGCTATTCGAGTGGCTTCGCAGCATAAGACATTCAAAGCAGAAACTAAAAGGCAAAATATGTATTAAAAACACTACCATGAATAAACAAAAAGGGCAGCTACAGTACAACCATCAGCTGACTATAGTACAATCATCAGCAGCCTTTAAAAGCCGGTCAAAAAAGAAACATTTTCGGCTTGAAGCAATGACAACAAGCAAGGATGGGGGAGACCGAAGAGGAATCCTGGTGGATCTCAACAGGAAAGATGTTGCAGAGGGGGCAGGAATGTGCCCTCCAGGTATTTTCTGGACTCCAGTTCCCATCAGCCCCAGCCAACGTAGCCAGTGGTCAGGGATGATGGTAGTTTTAGTCCAACAACATCTCAGGGCCACAGGCTCCTTACACCTGAGATAGGGTAAGAGGACTGGAGCTACAGGGTGTGTAGTGACAGAGATAGAAGCTTATTGTTTTGCTCAAGGGGTTGTGTCTTCAAATGTTTGCAGCAAAAATAAAAAGAGCATCCCCACCCCCTGGACAGTAAAATAATTGATTAATAAAATAAGATGCACAAATGATAGCAGGTGGTGGTGGTGGAGTGGGGGCTATATATATACATACATGCATACATACATACATATACTGTACATATACATATACACATATATTCTAGATGCTTGGTAATATCCCATAGACAATAACAAAAGTAAACATATACATCAGCTGTGGTACACAAAGATTTGAGCTGCAGCTGTTTTAACATTGCCTACTGTGTTGAAGGCATTTGGAGAAGTCATGTTAGGGTAGAAGAGAGCAGGTGGGCTATGAATTTGACAGTGAAGGGAAAGGTATAAGCCTGGAGGGAGGAAGATGTCTGGTGAGAAGGGTCGAGGTACGGAAATGGGCTGGAGAGCTTTTGGTAATATTTTGCAATGTTATGGATGGTTGCAGGGTTTGATTGCAGCATTTATATGGGGCCAGAAATGGGAGCTAAAATACATGAGTACATGTTCCGTTGGTATGCTGCCTCACCAATATGACCGAAGGAGTTCACAACATCTAAAATCATTTTAAAACCACACCTAAAACATTAAAATGGTCTTGGATCCCTATCTTCCAGTTTGGTAGGGGAGCTGTCCAGCACAGCAAGGAGCTGGTGTCTGAGCCAGGCTGCAGAAAACAGCTGAGGAGCTGTCCAGGAAGGTAACTTAGAGCTGGAGTCTCATGACAAGAAGCTGGTTAGAAAAGATGTTGCCTTGTTTTCTGCACGAACTAACTATGATTAGCAGTATATCTGTGCCAGGTTGAATGCTTACAAGAATGAACTTTAAAGCACCATTTGAGAGCCATTTCAAGCTATGGTTTGAAGCTATGGTTTGAAATGGCTTTTTAAAGCTAACTCTCATTGTGGGTGTGATGCTAAGCAATAAAACACACATTGCATGAAATTGGAAGGTTTTGTGCCTACTCCTGCTCACACACCTACCTATGCATACACAATGTTGTACAGAAATGCGCATTGGTGCATGTGCGTAGATGTTGGGGCCCAGCAAATTCAGAGGCAAATGGTGTGATCAGGTTCTGATCAGGTTCTGGAACAGGCAAGCAAAGATCCAGAGGACCAGAGGCAGATGATGTTGCCAAAAAGGATTGTGGGTCTAGTTCCACGGCAGGGCAGGCAAGTTATGGCATGGCAAATCTGTATAGCACATTATCTCATCAACATATTTCTCAGACTGAGGAATCAGGTCAGGTGCAATAGTTATACAGGGGCAGCAAAATATTTATTTAGAATATGGCTGGGCTGACAAAACCACGGTACTGTCTCTGGCCATTAGAGGAGAGACACTGAACCCCTGGCACCATCCTGTTTTTCCTACTCCCTGTGTGTGTTCAACATAATGTGTAAAGAGTGCTGAAAAGGGAAGCAAGACGAAGTTCAACACTGAGAGGAAAAGAGAGGGATAGCAATATGTATCACTTCCTTTCATGCTGATAGTCCCTTCTTTCTTCACAAAATACAGTTACAAACCCAGCATAAGGTTCTACTACTGTATGGAACAAGGCTGAGGTGTCCTAATGGCTGTGCAGTCAGAGTAAAAGGAGCAGCTGTCTTTGGTGTCTCCAGATGACTTAAAACCTGGTCCAAGCAAGATGCTCCAAATTCACAACCCTCCATCTTATTAGCTGGCCAAGTTCAGCTTTCCAACTTCTCTAAAACAGTATCAATAATGCATCAGGACTGTTGGCTGGATGTGCTCATGAGCCAAGGCTTCCAAACCAAACAGATGCTTTGTCATAAGCTGCATTAGGAATTGCTTAATCACCATGTGCAATAACTCTGCTGTGAGCTTTGAGCAATGCATTTGTCACTGGATGTTCTCCATTGCGTCCGTGGAAGTTGCAGAGGCAGTATGTTATGCACCAACTGTGACCTATTTAAAATGGCTATTGTTAAACTGACCACTCAGCCTATCTCTCTGCGCACCCAGATGTAGGTTGCATTAAGTCAGGCTGTCCATGAGGCAAAATGTGTAAGCCAAATGGATCCTGCAAAACTTGAATGCTGTGAGTCAGGAGAGAGCACACCCCCAAACTGTCTCAGAAAGCTCAAATAAGTCAAAGAGGTGAAAGTCATATCTGTTCGAGCCAGTATCAAGATATTCAGAAAATTGGATGGGTTTTTAAAACTCTGTGCTGTGGGCAAAGGAAGTGATTGGCTCAAAAGAGGCTGGGTGATAGCAGCCTCAGGTGCTGTGTATTGTAACTCTGCTAGAATAATTACTTTTAAGGTCTCTGACCTTCAATAGTTTGCACCACAAAAGCAGTAGCAGAGGATATACTGGTGGTTAGTGCATTTTTATCCTACACTTCTGGTGTCTCCTGTGAAAAAGAAACTTTCCACTCGCAAGGTAAGCCATGCAGTTTCTTCATGTGGCCTAAGGGAGTCAAGATATCTTGATTTCCCACCAGGTTTCAGTCAGAAATATTATAGCAGTTCTTTGTTCACTGCCAATGTGCAATAAAATTATTATTATGTACAGAACACCTAAGAATTAGCTTGGGGGTCGACATGATTTAAAAAGTTAAGACAGTTCCCTGCATTGTAAAGGAAGAAAAGGAGAAGAAGGAAGGAAGGAAAGAAGGGAAAGCAATGAGGATTATTATTTCAAAAAAGTTGGAGAGGGAGAAAAAGGATTCTTAAGAAGAGGCAAAGCAGAGATCTGGTGACAGAGAATTATAATGACAGTGAGAAGCTAGAGAAAAGGGACAGAGGTGAGAGGTGGCAAAAATAATTCTGGATTTCACAATGAAATTGGTACCAGTGGATTGAAAGGTACTTATAGAACAAGGGGGAAAGAAGCAGAGTGAATGGAGACATTTGTGTGTCTTGAAGAAGAGAAAAGAAGAAGTCAGGGGAGAAAGAGCATAAAAGAGAAATAATGCAATCAGTCTGACAAATGGTAAAAATTAAGCAGAGTTAAGAAGTAAAGAAAGCGTGGGGAAACAGGGGCCAAAGAGCAGGCAGCCACAAAAGTCAAGACCATGGACAATGGCAAAGTAAATTACACTATGGTGATATAAAAAGGAATGGAATTCTGGGAATACTGAGAAGTGTTGGGATTTAGTTAGCAACAGACTGAGTGTTAATGGGAAAGTAGAAATATGGGAGCAGGGCTACAGCTTTTTCTTTAACACATGGTAGAAAAGGAAAGGAACAGACAAGTTCTCCTTCAGAAGCCACTCACAAAGGATTGCTGCACTGGAAAATGGGAGGATTCAATCCTGCAAAATGCTGTTGTTCTGCAGGGGAAGTCACTCGGGTTGGAGCAGGAACCAGCACTATAGAGGATCAAATATTCCCACTTACGAGAGGATTAGATCCTGTACAATCCTGCTTCAGCGGACAGTAAGGAGAGGTCAAGTAAGGAAAGATACTAATCCTTACCTTCTCCCATGAGGCTGCAGCTTCCCAGTAGGTCCATCTTTTTTGAAGTTTCTCCTTCTTCCTGCTTAAGCCCAACTCTCCTTCCTGTCTGACATCCTGCCCACTTGCAGCCCCAGTGCACTCTGGGCCACCCAACCTGACCTGTAGAAAACGGGTGTCTCAACCTGACTTGACTGATGCTCAGATCCCTCCAAAGAGGCCTCATTTGGTTTCCTACTCAGCAGAATCTGGTACACAGCCCTGCTAGAAAGCATATTACGAAGCCACTGCCCGTGAATGTAGTGATAGCCATATTAAGGAGAAATAGATTGCTCAAATAGAATCCTGCCAAGATGCATTCTGCCTAATAACTAATGACTACTGCCCTTGTGTGTATTCTGTGATGCAGAGCAAGTCGGGAGACAACTGAGCTTGGTAAAGCAGGCTTGTAGTAATCTCTACAGCAGAAACCCACTTATTAGTCAATGATTCATAGCTTACTTTGCACTTGAGATGTTCTCAGGAGCTCTAATGCTTGAGGGCAGGACTGAGAGAATGCCTGGTAACTGTCACGTTTGGCTCTAGTGGCACCATCCAGTTGATGTGCCCTCTTGTAAGTGTCACATTCACTTTGAGAACCTGCCATTTTCACCATCATTTGATTCTGGATGAAGCGAGCAAGGCTTTTGCTTCCAGCTTGGTGTGACAGAAACAGTGATCTTATTCCTATATAGCAGAAGTAAGCAGCAGAGGCCGTTCTGCAAAAGAGAAGGAGGAAGGAGGAAGGGGAAAGTGCTTCCATGTAACACTAATTAGCAATGTTTTTTATTTAATATTGTTGCTCCTGATTTCTAGTCATTCTGGAAAGAAAAATATACAGAGGCACAGCTGCTCCATGTTCTCATGTAGATGAACATTGATTTCCACAACAAGGAAGAACACACATACTGCATGAGCATTTCGTGAAACTGAAGTCTACTGAAAAATACTGTTGCCCTGCTCTCACCGCAATGGGAAGGAGGGAGTGGAATTGTGAAGCTCTACAAAGTCAGTAAAAGGTCTGAACAGAGCCTGTGTGTGTGCATATTGTACACATTCTCTCTCAAAGGGGACAGTCTCTGATTAGGTGTGCAGGGCTTATGCTCATGCATAGGCTCTGTTCAGACCTTTGGCTGCATGCCTGGGGGTTGGGAGTGGTGACAGTGATCCCCCTCCCCCTCCATGCATTCAGTGGGAGAACTGACAACGGGTGGGGAGCATTGGTTTGGTTTCTTAATGTTACGTATTTTTGTGTTTTTATACTGTAAACTGCCCTGATATCCTTGGATACAGGGTGGCATATAAATTTAGTAATAAATAAATAAATAGCTAGAACGACTGGCAGTGGAGTCAGCTCTTAGGCTATTGTATCCATTGCTACAATCCATTCCTCTCTTGCCTATTGAATCCAGTCCAGGGGCCAACACATACCTGTGCACATATGCTACGTTTTCTCTCACACACAACAATGGAAATAGCTGCATTTGAGGGGACCTGGGTTATACCCTTTATCTTTACCCTGTCTTTTGACACCTGAGATATTTATTTTTAGGAAAGTAGTGAATGGCATGGTGGACCTATGCCAGTCACTTCTGACCGGCACCTGCTACACACTGGAATGGAGAGCCAGAGGAGTGAGGTGTTGAGGCCAGTGCAGTGAAAATGCATGGGCAAGAGGGCTGGATTGGCTCTGCCAATGCATTTGCAGCATGCTTACCTCACCACCGCCTTGCACCTCTCCCTTCCAGTATGTATCAGTAACTCAACTGGAAGGTTATATGAGTGGCACAGCCCCACTACACTGCCCACCCTTATTTTAAGACCCACCTCATTCTCCTGACTGCAATTTGTTTTGATATTGCATTTTTAAATTGTTGTAATCCATCCAGGTACCTCACCCTGTGAATGGGTAGATAAAGGCCTGTGTTTCTGTCTCGGCCTACATATCTTCCTTGCAGATAAATGCATGCATTGATCTTCCCACATAATGTTTAAATAAGATTATAGATACAGCCGTAACGGTCAAAAAACACAATATGCAAAACGGCTCTTAGGACAAGAGGCTTCATATTGAAACAAAAAAATGGCATCCCACCCCCCACCCCCCACATTTGCCCCTGATAATCACCTACTGGCATGTCATCAAGTGACAACAATGTGGCACTAACAGCCCACATAAGACTTGTTCAGCTGACACTTCTGCCAATAAATGAGAGTGACACAGCAACCTGGCAAGTCACTTAGAGAATTAAATCATGGCTGGGACAAGCAGAACCGCTGCCGAAGCCATCGTGTGTCCGTATTACCTTGTTTGACAAGAAGCAGGTTTCTGTGGCTGTTGCATCTTTAATGTAGCAAGAATGCTGTTAACACTTTCTCCTGAAACCTTTGCTCTCCAAGAAACACACAACACCAGAGATCACATTACCAGGGGTAATGGAGTAAAGACATGTGGGAGGGGAATATTGTTTTGCTGTTTTTGTTTTAACTATTCACTTTGTTTTTACCATGTCTTTTTACCCTTTGAACTGCCTTGAGATCTTGAGATGAAGGGTGGTATATTAATCTAATAGATGATGATGATGATGATGATGATGATGATGATGGAGTTTTCCCTGTGAATTGCTGCTTCTGCCCTGTTGTCCTTCTATACATATTATGAAGAGGAGATTCTCCTAGAACAACTTTCAGTCAAAGTTGTTGTTAATATTATCACCACTCTATCGTCATCTATCATCTTTGTTACCCGTGGCTTGGGTGCCCTTTTGCAAGGAGAAAGACTCTTATGCTCATTGAAAATGTTGTTTGTGGCACAGAGAGTGACATGGAAAAAACATGCATTTTTATACAACACGTAGTCCTTATTAAAATATTATGCAATTCAGAAATGCCTTTGATTAAAATTAGAATCAGGATAAAGATTCTAATGCGCTCAGGCCACCTGCACTCATTTTACACCATGAAGCATGGTGGCCACATTTTCCTCTCTGGTAGCCAAGGCTCCGCTGTGAATGGTTGCTTCCTCATTTCCAGCATCTTCCTCCTGTAAATCACACCCCAGAGCAATGCTTAAGAGGAGACACCTAAATCACAAAATAAAACAGGTCAAAGTTGCAATTATGATCAGCGAAGCAGGCACCAGTATGTTGTGCATAATTAAAATGACTGTAGGTCTTCTCCATAAATTTCAGCCAGAAAAAAAGTGCCTCTTCATACGTTGGAATAATAACAAGATGTGGAGGGAAGTGTCTTACTCCACTTCATGACTTTGGAAGAACTTTGTTGCCTCTGTGGCAGACTAAGCTCCCATTTGTTAACATCTTAGAGGACATTCCTCTTCTGACCAGGTTGAAAGGGGGCTCAGAACAGTAACTATTGCATAACTCTGAACCTGGGAAGAAGGATCTGGAAGGTGTTCCCATTTTTGAAGAGCTATTCATCTAAAGTGGCATGCTTAGGAGCTAAGATGCCTTACTGGCCCTTCATAACTCCCAAGCTAGATCTGATAGGGAAACCTGTCAGAATGAGAAATTAGACTCCAAGTAAACTCTCATCTTACTGCTAAATACGTTTGAAACTAGTTTACTGAGTACTGGCACGCCACTTTTGCTGGTAGTATTTACTCATTGTCAAAATACCTGAATATTAGCCTTTTGCTCTGGCACAAATATTTCAGCCCTTAATTGTATTAAATATAAACATTTTGCAGCTTTAAGTTCCAGGTTAAAGTGAGGATAACCCCAGAATTCAAGAAAAAGTCTCAAGTTATAAAAAGGAAGGAAAATACCAAGCATGCACACAACCATTATGTCACACAAGAGTCCAAAGTGAAGGAAAGAATTTCCAGAGGAGGGTTAATTGAATTTGCATTGTGCCCTTCAGTCCTAAGGCTCCCAGAATGATACATAACAATATATTAAGATATACAAATAAATAAATAAAAGCAACACTGTAAACAAATATAAGAACACAAAATATGCACACACAAAAATAACGCCAGAGTTTGGGCTTTGGGCATTTCACAAGCAGCACTTAAGGTTGAAAAATTATGATCCCTATGATAAAGTTATCTGACTTTTAACTGAAAAGCAGCTTTGAAATTGCATTTCAAAATTTTAAAGAGGGAGAGAAAACTCTGACATTTGCATTGTTGGGGTGCAGGATATATTTTTTTTTACGCGCTTATCTTACATCTGAAGTAGATGGTGGATATTTCATTTCTACAAATAATCTTATGAATGGGCTGTACTCTGCAGTCTTCCTGGGTGCTCACACTACAATCAAAGCCCTGGAAAAGACTTCATGAGGTAACTCCTCCTATGGGTTTTTTTCAGATAAGGAAGCATGGGCAGCCAAGAAATGGAAGCCTCCTACGCTAAGAAAGAAAGCTCTCCAGACTCTGGAAGACAGTTTTTGGCATAGCACTAGTTCACAGGATCTGAATACTAGGTCCTGGGGACAAATAACAGAGGGTAGCTGTTACTTCAATGACCTCTTCATATCCTCCCCAGAGGCATCCAGCTGTTCACTACTGGAAACAGAATACTGGATTTGACTGGCTGGCTATTGGTATCACCCAGCAAAGCAATTCTTATATTCTCATGATTTATTAGGTCACTTAACATATATTTGATGAGATGCTAAACTGCATAAAGAAAAAAAGTGTTAAAGACCTTTCGAAAGTGGTTGGGTTCATTTTACACAACTCAACAGTAAGATTACAAGGTTTATATCTTTACTGGACATAAAGAATAGTGGTACACCTAACACAACTATCCACTGAAAGCAGATGTAGTGGGCATTAAATTCTACAAGCATATATAACACATGATTTATTAGTGCTGCATGTGTAGGTCAACATCTCTTTTTTAGGTGTTACATTGCTAAAGCTTCTGCTGGGAATCCTTCCCAATAAATTCAGTTTTATGTTCCTTTTTCAATCCTAGCACAAAGCGAATTTATGATAACAGAGTTTGGAAAATCCATGTAATGGAGCTGTAATCTCTATCAGAAGATACAGTTGGCGGGTCAAGGCTGTGAGAGACCACCTCCTACCTTGAAGAGTTGCACAAGAAAGGAAATTTCCATGAGATACAGGTTCTTCCAACAGTATAGTAATACGATGAGAAAAATCACAACTGCCAAAAAATTCCCTTGCATTTCTTGTTAAGAAATGAACCTTGAAACTCAAAAGGAAAAAGAAGTCAACAGGATTATCCAAGTGTAGCAGGGATGCCATTGTGTAATTGGTCTCCGTTTAGATTTCAGCCCTTGATTCCTGATCTGAAAAGGCCCCATAAGAGGAGAGCTCCAAGTGGGATTCTGTATGGTCCCCCAATCAGTGATCTGATGTGAGGTCATGGTGCTATCAGGATGCTGATTCAGGTGTTGTAGAAGGTGTCTTGGAGTCGGTATGGACTGATTGTAGGCTAAAAATCTGAAACTCAGTGCAGGGAAGATGGAGGTGGTGATGGTGTTCAAGCATTACTTTAATAGGTCTGTACTTTACCTTAAGCTTCAGGTTTTACTGTCGAGAGACGCTGTTAGACCCTGCTGTTCACAATTGATGCCATAACCAAAAGTGCCTTTTATCAAGTCTGGCTGGTAGCAATGGTGGCATCTGGGCAAAAAAGAGTAATTTTGCTGCAATAATTCATGCCCAGATAACTTTCAAGGTAGAAGACTTTAATGTGCTTTGTATTGGGCTGCCTCCGAAAAGCAATTTCAGCTGCTTCAGAATGTGGTGACTAGAAGTCCACATGTCTTCTCATGACAATTCCTTTCCCTTGGGATGCATATGAAAGAGCTGTCCATCTTATGGAAGCTGATGCCTAGGGTGGGTCTGTGTCCTGATCTTCCAGACTAGGGTTTGGGTTGCATTCCATTCCTGAGTCTATAGATCACATTATGTTCTAAGTGTAACCAGGCCAGCATGTCTCTTAGCTCCAGATTACGAATATAAATCAGTCCTGCCTACAAATGGTTTCTAGTGTCCTACATTATCAACTTCTCTGCCGCACCCTATATCTCTTGTGTTCCCTGACTTGTGGAAAACTTAATTCAAGTCAAGTAATAGACACACACATACACAAAAGAACTTTCAAACCCTAATTTCCTTTTAAACTTATTTACAAGTTTTACCATTAAACATTATGCAAGCACTTTGCAATCTTCCCTTAATTCCCCAACTTTAATTATATAATTGAACAACTCCCCCCCTCAAAAAACTAATTTTTTCCAGGAAACATTAAACATTACCATCTTAATGAAATTCTTAATGAAATGGTCCACTTTGAATGCAAATGAGTGGTTGTGGATCCGCCATTTGCTCATCATGCTGTGACGCAGAAGGACAAATGCCCTTTCTTTTGTCAGTCACTAGGAGTGACAGCCATTTTGTAAATTTATTTTTTTGCCAGCAGTTCCTTGGGCGGGAAGAGCAGAGAGAACAGTGGGGTTGGACAAAAAAAAAAAGGTGCAAATGAAAATTTATCAAAAGCTAAGAAAATAAGAACTGACCAACTTAAACCAAACCACTCCTTTCCCTAAAATTTACATGCTTACTGTTTTTCGGCTCTAAAGTTTTACCCTAAGTTGCCTTGCAACTACTGCTCAGGCCAATAACTAGGCAGAGATATATTGTGGCGCTGTGGGTTAAACCACAGAGCCTAGGACTTTCCGATAGAAGGTCGGCGGTTCGAATCCCCGCGACGGGGTGAGCTCCCGTCGCTTGGTCCCCGCTCCTGCCAACCTAGCAGTTCGAAAGCACGTCAAAGTGCAAGTAGTTAAATAGGTACAGCTCCAGCGGGAAAGCAAATGGCGTTTCCGTGCGCTGCTCTGGTTCGCCAGAAGCAGCTTAATCATGCTGGCTACATGTACGCTGGCTCCCTCGGCCAATAAAGCGAGATGAGCACTGCAACCCCAGAGTTGGTCACGACTGGACCTAATGGTCAGGGCTCCCTTTATCTATACATAATGCAACTCCACTTGCTTCCATGATTACAAAAAACTAGTGTGGACTTCCTGAAAATTTCTTACCCCATTCTGTCTTTCAGGAAAATGATGACAAGGAAATAGCTTCCAATCACATTCCATTGGCCCAAGATCTCAATTAGAAGTGGAAGAGCACATCCTTTATATGCATAAAGTCCTAGGTTCAACCCTGGACAGCCACTGTCTTGGTATAAGGCATCTTCCTATGTTATGACTCTGAATATGCTGGGCAATTCTAGATTCTGCATCTTTCTTTCTTTCTTTCTTTCTTTCTTTCTTTCTTTCTTTCTTTCTTTCTTTCTTTCTTTCTTCAAGCTCTAATCCACTAAGACTGCACAGAAAGCACATTGTGCATTAATACCAATTAAAGATGTAATTAAGATGCCTCTAACCTGCAGTATCTGCAAAATGCACATCAACACCTGTTGTGGATTGAGGTGGAGGTAAATGCTATGGTGAAACCAAATGTGCTATTCACCTTTGCGAGATGATATGGCATGTCTCAGTGCTTCCTCCCTGCAATGCTCCTGTCACCATTTCCTTAGTACAAAGAGTGATATTCACACCTTTGTGAGCCCACTTTGCATTTGATTAATGGAGCTTTCCACTCTTGCTATAGTTTGTTTCATGATAGTATGCCCATGCAAATTTACCATATGACTTACTATAGACGTTTGAAGGTTGTTGTGATAGTGCTGTCCCTCTATATGCACCATTGAACTGTTTTCAACACACATTGGAGAGGAAACAAAAGGAACCAATTGCATTCTAGGTGATATCCACCATAAGCCAATAATATTCAAAGAAACAATTTTTTAAAATGGAATGCACACAAAACACGGCAAGCAGCAGACTATGAAAGGCAAATAAGCCATGACTGATGCACATTCAAACTGCATAAAATTGACTCTAGAAATGTTGCAGTACAGAAAAAGCTGGTGGTGGCTCACAATTGCTGCAGATGTTTCCTGCAGAAAGGAAGTAACATATAAATGATACGTGTGTGTCTTTAAACACCTGTTTACATATACAGGACAGCACTGGTAGGGTTAGGGTTCCTCAGCACAGAAGCACGGCTGTTGAAAAAGATGCAGATATATCATCCAATCTGTATGTGTTTGCGGCAGAATACCCACACCAATCATGTATGCCACATCAAGTGGGGAACTGCCCCGGAGCATCCCCCATTGATTTCTTGTCTTGAATTAAATTGCCAGCATTGAAATACTTGGCTTCCCATATTCCAGGGCTTTCCAGTGCTATACCCTTGTAGGCATGTCTTCCATGAGTCTATTTGCTGTTAATCTCCCTCTTGCATTGTATTGAGCACTCCCAAGGTGAAGAAATTCTGCCATGAACCCTGCAAGGCAAAACAATGTCTTACATTTAGTTCATGCCTTCTAGTCCTTATGTTTGAAAGAAACTTAAAGGGCCTGGGAAATGCCTTTCATTTCAAATCCAGTCACAAATGTGCTTTTCTGAAGGAGGTCACCTTGGCGTATCTGTAGTTTCCAAAGTTTCAAACATAGCGTACCCTTTTGCACTGCTTTCAGGTTCAGAGCCTGGATACCGAAGGTGTGAAGGTTATTCCTCTTCTCAGTGAAGCTGCCCTTTATTGTAAGATGTTTGAGAAACCTGGATGTACACTCTGTTGTTTACTCGTATCAAAAAGGCTGCATAGCTGTCTCACAGGCCCTTCCAGCTGACTAATTGCTACCAGCTACACCATATGGTACCCCTGCCTATAATAGTGAACACCAAGACTTCAGCTTGCCAAATGCACACACTCACAAACTAAAGTCTGGTCTACATCTGATATGAAATATCCATGTCCAGGTGCACTTTGGAAAGTACTTCCTTTAGTTCCAGATATGTACTAAAGGAGCCTTTGTAGAATGAAATGTCATACAGACATGGAAGATAATCTCTCTGCTAGATGCCACAACTGATAAATGCAATGGAATGCCTCCCAAGTCAGAATACATAAACGACAGTTTTCAGATGTTGACATGGATCTGTTACGTGTTAATCTCTCATTGCTGAATATGCCTGCATGCACTCCTTAGAGCAGGGGCACAAATACTCCACCCTGTAAATCCCACTTACCTATGCTCTGTAATCCGTAAAGGTTCTAGCAGCCTTCCTTACATTCTGGAGTTTGTCTTCTGGATTTTTAAAGTTTACTTTGTTAGTATTTGGTACTCTATCCACTGAAGGACACATACCCTTCTCATGTTTGCAAGATTCTTTTGTTGGCATAGTAAAAAGAATATCCCACATATAAATACAGCTGGCTTCATTTTTCTTTTTTTAAAGAAACCTCATTGTAAACATGGACAATTATGGTTAGGTTTAATATCAAACTAATGCTCCTATTTTTAATCTTTTGTGTTTTATCCACAGTTGCTCATTTGTGGCAAAATGATGAATTCTTTATGTTTTCATGATGTACTCTCCTTTGTTCTGTAATTTTGTAGTTTTGGTTTGTTGTAATACCTATTATTAAGATAAAATTCAATAAAAAATATTTTATAAAAACACTATGCCACTCTCCCCTTCCCCTGGATTTATTTTCTTTATCAACTGGCTTGCCCGTGGCATTGAAAGGGAGAATAAGCAATAAAAACTATGGAACTGCAAACCATAGAGGTGATGCTACAGTGCAATTCCATGTTCATGGCATGGGTAAGCCTGGCATTTGCCAAGGAGATCGAACTGTGGGCCACCAATGTATGTGGACACTGACCATATAAATGGCTGCAATAGTTATTGTTATCTCTGCAGAACTACTTCCAGATGACCTGTCTATTGAGCATTCATCCCGATTTGTTTATGGCGACGTTAGATGGTATTAGCTATTAAATGTAACTCCACAGCATCATCTGGTGTCACAGTGTTATAATGCACTCTCTCTTTACCAATCTAGTCCCTGGTTTGTCTGCGGAGAGGTTATATGACATTGCATCAATGCAAGTGTTGTCCCACACTTTCCTCTTCTTCCTCTCCCTCCTGTCATTTGAAAGGTTTTGCTGCCATTAATATGGCAGCACCCTGTCAGTCTGACTCCACCTCTTCCTCCTTTCTGCCTCACTCAGAGTGAGGCATTCTAGGTGAGGTGACCTAAAAGAGT
Source organism: Podarcis muralis (assembly GCF_964188315.1). Classification (NCBI taxonomy): domain Eukaryota; kingdom Metazoa; phylum Chordata; class Lepidosauria; order Squamata; family Lacertidae; genus Podarcis; species Podarcis muralis. Next base: position 65,044,249 of record NC_135656.1, on the reverse strand, counting down.
CCCTGTGCCATTAACACTTTTCTGCAGCAGCTAGAAAATCTCTTTTAAATTTTCTTAAAATTGATTCTGGAAATGGCCTGGCTTTCAGTGGCTTTTGCCTAAAGTGACCCACAATGGGAGTTAGGGATGTGACACAAAAAGGACCTTTATGCTCTTTAATGATTGGAAATGTTATTGTTTTTTAATGGACAATGTATGTGAAACATAGCAACAGGTTTGCTGGGGGACTGATACAAGGCCCTTGTATCGGAGCAGAAGGGGAGAGAGATGTGTTAAGGCTGAAGCTAAAACAACTCAGGGTACAAAATCTGTCTTCCCATGAAGGAGTCTGGGAGATCTGCTTCCAATATAAGAGAGTTCCACTTGGATATTTGTAAATGATGCAAATATCATTATGGAGAGCTCCATCAATTCCAGGAGTGCTCTCAACTGAAGGAAATTAAACCCTGCACAGCTGCCCCTGAAAGGCTTAGGGAAGTGATAAGTGTGTGAACAGAATATTTAACACATCTTGCTCATGCTGGGATCCATTTCAGTTCCCAACACTAGGCACAACCATCAGTTCTGCTGTGCTAGTGCTATAGCTCACCTTCTGTCTAGCTCAACTGAGCCACAAAAAATGTGGGTTGTCGTCGTGTTGTTCCCTCCCCCCCCCCCTTCTTTCAGGGAGAGAAAGGAAGCGTTTCATTCTTGATGAGGCTGCAGTTTGGCTGTGGTCCAGATCCTTTTCCATTACATACTCCTTAACTCCTTTACCACTGAGCAAACCTAGTGAAATAAAGTTAGGAGTTGAAAGATTGTTCAGCAGTGTTGATCAAGGAATCATTCAGACTGGGGTAGGGTTGAGGGAATGCCTCATAACTAACACTTGTGCAGCAATTGGATCGGATCCAACACAGACAAGAGTCTTAAAATCTATCTCACAGTAGTCAGGGAGGAGACCATTATTGACTACAATGGAATTTAGATTAGCACTATCCAGAAGGGCTTTTTTATGCAGAACGTAAAAAATATGAAAGAAACTAAAAAGGTGTATAGTGTCCTCTATAACCCAAGAGCCTTATATGGCTCAGAGTTACATTTTTCACAACATGATACATGCTGTACTTCCTTGCAGTATCACCTTCATCATTCTTGTCCTTGGCACTATTCCGTTTCAACAAATGACAAGAGTTCCCCACACCCTCTGCACACACTGCTCTTTATGAGTCATTCTGCGGTGGAATGCTCTGAGCTATTTATTAAAGTGTCTATTATAGTAGTATTTGTCCTCAGAATTTCAGTTCTCTGCATCTTTCTTGCCCAGAGGACTCAGGCATAACTAGAGCAAGTGGCTTAGCAAACAGTCCAGCTAATTTTAAGAACTTCTAATAGAAACTTTTTTGACCAGGCTAGGGGGTGTGCCTCAGAGAGTTGTTGGGTTTTTTATTTTGTTTTGTTTTGTTTTTTCGCCTGTCAGAGGCAAAGTGGAGTCTTTACAAAGGAGCACAAGTCAAAGTGAACATCCCTGAAGTGTTTCGTCATACCTCAGCAATGCATAGTTTTTGAGATGTGGTGAGGTAAAGTGGGGGGGGGGGGGAATGTGTCTAAGTTTGCCATAGCACCCAGATGGGCTGATGAGGGAATACAGAGCAAACACTAGAGAGGAGAGAACAATGGCTCTGTGTGTGACTGACAGACCTAGTTTATAATCACATTTTACAGGGAAAGCAAATCCATTTAATTCTTCCCACCCCAAAAGCAAACTGGAATCCATTTTTTTAAAAAGTATAATGGCTTGTTAATAATTTTACACTTGTTGGAATAATTGTATTATTTAGATACCCATATATTGTATCACAATTTCAAATACAGTGGTGCCTCGGTTTTTGAACGTTTCCATTTCGGAACTCGGACGCCGTAAACCCGGAAGTGAATGCTTTGGTTTTCGAACACTTTTCGGAAGTCAAACATGCCATGTGGCTTCCATTTTGAGTTTTCCGTATTGTATTGAGGCTTCCGTATTGAGTTTTTTGTTTTCAAACATTTCAGAACTCTTCTGGAACAGATCGAAAACCAAGGTACCGCTGTATTTCTTTTCTTTTCTTTCCCCCTTTTATTTCACTGTATATCCTCAATAAATATTTCCAGTAATTTTTTTTAAAAAAATATTGGTTTTTTTTAAAAAAATACTTTAAAATACTTTTAAAAATAGTTTTTAAAAAACCCCAACAACTTTCAACTTTAGTTCAACTTTAGGGCCTAGCACTAAAACCCTTGGACCTAGGGCAGATTCAAATGGATCCTGAGCCAAATCTGTCAGTCTACAAAGTGCTTTGGGCTGAGGTGAGCTATTCTCCAAAGCACTGAATCCAAGCAAATCTTGTACCTACATACTCCTAGTTCAAATCCCCACGAAAGTCAAGAAACTCATTGGGTGACCTTGGCTACCATCTCTCAGCCTAACTTTCCTCACAGTGTTCTTGTGAAGGCAGCCCTTTTTAGGGAAGCTTTTAATGTTTGATGTATCACAGTATTTTAATATTCTTTTGGAAGCCGCCCAGAGTGGGCGGGGTATAAATAAATTATTATTATTATTATTATTATTATTATTAGGATAAAATGAAGAGGTAGAGAGCTATACATACCATCTTGAGCTCCTTGGATAAAAATGAAATATATAAATGCAAAAATAAAATAAATAATGAAGCCTATGGTCCTAAACATGCTTTCTTAGGGGCTATTCTGGATCAGGAAAAACATGTATGTCTCCTAATGTAATGTATATTTCTCCTAATAGACACTTTTGCATGCACTTTTGCCTAAAATACACATTTTTTAAAGCAATTTTCTCTACTATAATGTATTTCTGCATGCTATTTTCACTAATACTTGAATTTTTAGTATACACATATTTCTGCACCTAACTTGGCTGGAGAACTGCATTGCAAAATTTGGAGAAGTGAAAATTTCAAAAGATAACTCACACAAATTTGGTAGGTTCACCTTTAAATACAAGCCAAATTGCATTTCTCCTCCATCTCTAGCCCTGAGTCAGGAGGGAACTGTACAGCCTCAAGCAGCAGTCAGGTTTTAAATGATAATATACCAAACAATTTTATTAAAAAAGAAATATGCAGGGGGGAGGATTCCTCCATCCCATATAAGTTTCTCAAAATGCACCAATCAGCTGCCTGGCTAAGGCTTTTACTTTTCTTTTGGGTAAATGTTTTCCAGTTAAATAATCTAAATTACAGTGACAGCTGCTGCAAATGTTCTGTAGCATCCCCTTCCTTCCTCATACAGCATGTCAAATTTATATTCACATTGGCTGACTCTGCTGCCAACTGTACCTTTTGTTGTCCGTTACCAACATTAAAAAAAATAAAATTGGCTTACATCTTTACTTTCCAAACTGGGGCCCAGATCCTCACAGCTGGTGCAAGCACTGAAAATTACACCGAATGGATATGTGGACATTTTGTTCTTGGGCTACAATCAAATTATCGTGGCCAGGTCATTACAAGTTTGGGAGTTTGCCAGAAATTACCTAAGTGATGCTTTCGCTGGTGCTCTTCCCTCTGAATTGGCGATGAGACAGATGAATTCTCAGCTTAGCACTAAGACAAAATGGTGTGCAAGACTTTGTGTCCAGAATGATTCATATGGAACTGGTCCAGTTAAAAAAAACCTCCCTCTTAACTCTTATTCGCAAAACCCTTTGCATACAGGGACCCACTTTCCTGTCAAAGCAGGATTCTGTGGTGCCTTGCAAAGAGGTTGTACAAGCACTGTGACACAACAAAAACCGTGTTACAGTGCACCACTACAATCAGTTATAAAGTTGGTTGAGCAAGGGCATGTGGAATTATCATTTGCACTTGCGGGACAGTGGGTTGAGTCCAAATTCCCCATGGACGAAGTTCCATTCACATAAAGAGTGCCCCTGGTTGGCACATTCTAACAGGAGGATGAAAATCATTGATGTTGTTGATGATTTCTCCTCCTTCGAGCCTCTGTGCCACCTCCCATGGAGTTGTGACGGTCTGGACAGGATTGGGATGGGAGGAGGGGAGCACAGGAGGCTGCAGAGTGTCAGGTGGCTGTCAGGGAGAGCAGGTTCCTCAACAGGTCAGAAGGGAGACTTGAAGTAAAGTTAGTGGTTTTATTTAGGAAATTAGTACAGTGGTACCTCTGGTTAAGAACTTAATTCATTCTGGAGGTCCGTTCTTAACCTGAAACTGTTCTTAACCTGAGGTACCACTTTAGCTGATGGGGCCTCCCACCACCGCACAATTTCTGTTCTCATCCTGAAGTAAAGTTCTTACCCGAGGTACTACTCCTGGGTTAGCGGAGTCTGTAACCTGAAGCGTTTGTAACCTGAAGTGTTTGTAACCCGAGGTACCACTGTATACAACAGAGATCACACAGACATGGCTGCCTCCATGAAGACGTTGCCAAGGCTGGCTCTTGGCACCTCCTCTTCCTGCTACCCCTCCTCTTCTGGACATCTTCCAAGCAGTCACTAACTCCAGCAAATAGGAGGGCTCTCTCCCTTGGACTTTTCTAGCTTTCTGTTCACCTACATGTAACACTCTGTGAGACCTCAGAGTCAAAGGGAGCTCAAGGCAGAAGGATCAGGCAGCTGCTGTGAAGCTGCTGCAGTGCCGTCCTCCTTCATATTCTGAGCTTGAAATGTTTCTCTCCTGCATCCTGTCCTTGCAGAGCATCCTGCCTCTGGACCTTCTTGCTCACTCAAGCCTCTTGTGTCGTCCACCCCTCAGCTTCCTCATCTGATCTGTCTTCTGTGTCCCACCACCACTGCCCTGGGGCTGAGTCTTCTTCCTCTGTGGCTTCCCTAGAGGGTTCCTCAGCTGGGGCCTCCCACCATTCTTGGTCATCCAGCCAGCCCCAGACACAGACACAAAAACCTTTTATTTGTTTCAATTTATGTCCATCTAATAAAACTATTCTCTAGGCAACATGCGTAGCAAAACAGACAAAATTAAAACAGGCCACACAACCTCATTATAACCATAAATCAATAAAAATCACCACACTACCCCCACTTTCTATGAGCAGAAGCCTACCTCAGCTGGAGCAAAGGTATTTGTAACTGCTGTATGAGTCCTTCCAGAGAAACTTGGGATCCAGCTTCTAACAACTCATTCGCACACTTGAATCAGAGCTTTCAGCCCTTATATAAAATAAACAGACCACCAGACACATACGAGTTATTATTAACTGGTCCTTAGTTCACGCAGATGGGTTTAAACTATGCTAATAGCCTATTTTGTGCAGTGCCATTTAAGTTTCAAGTCACTCCCATGCCTAAAATTGTAAGCAACAAGAAATAAAAGGGACTAGCCCAAATGTGATATTAAAATGTCATTAATGAATTCATCCACAAGTAGGGATGTCAGAGAATTTTGACAAAAATGGAAATGGGAGTGGAAATTGCCTTTGTTCACTTATTTGTCCTGTGTCTGGAATGGAAATCAATCCAGCGACTGCAATTGGTATTCACTCGTTTTTCGTCTGCAAATGATATATAGGTAATTTGCACTGTTTTTCGCTGGCACTCAAATTAATGGCGTGGAATAATGTAATGACAATGAAATTAATTATGTCAGATTTCACCTATAGCAGACAGTGAGCTGAATGTCATAGGGGTTTTTGGAAGCTGAATTGCAGTGGAATGGAAACAGGCTGCATGTGACCAATACCGGGCAGAATGGAAATGGAAGCCAAGAAAGAGGATATCACTCACACCAAGTTAATGTTACCAGGTATAGAGTAGAAAGATAATGAGCAGCAACAGCTCTGTGCCTCTCAGGACAGCTTATTCTGCCCTCAGTTGCCTAGTTCATTGTGAATCACTTTACCAAAATGTTCTACAAGTTGTGCCTGTTTCTGTTCCATAAAACTGGCATTTCCCAACCTTTTGAAAGATTGGGTACAGTGTTTTTGAGGAATCAGACCAGATGCAGACTTCACTCTTATCATATTTTCTTAATCAGATCTCAGAACAAAGGAAATATATCCTCCTTACAACTATGGGATAGCCCCATTAATCTTGCCTCCCAGCACCCTAGCCGCCTCTTTGTGCATTAGGTCAGGGCTCAGGGGTTGGGTTCATACTTCCTGGGGCAAAAATGATGCCTCTGAGATTTCGCCACAGCTTTCAAGTGTAGACTGCAGGCCATGCCTAGGAATCTCTGTGCATTCTTACTTACTTCTCCTGATGTGGTGTGATGTGTGGGCAAGGCTGGAATCACTTCTGCTCAGGGACTTGGCACTCTGAAGGGCACAGAAGAGGGCCTGGTCCAGAAGGCACACAATGCACTGGGTTTGGTCAGTGCTTGGATAAAAGACAGCCTGGGAACTTTTGGTGTCCTACCTTGAATCCTATCATGGACAAAAGGGGGGATATAATGGTAATAAACAATCAAACACATTCACTTAATTTCCTGAGGCACTGCATCTTCTCTTGTGGCATACAGTTGGGGAATTATGGGAATAGATGGAAATGGACTTTTATACATTTGCTTGCTTCCTTGCTTTAAAAACAACACCCATAAGGAGATTTTGAGAACAGTTGGAGCCGTTATGTAGTAGTCTTTAGAACAATGGGAAGAGGCATGTTTAAGGCATCACAACCAGTTCCACTTCAATGGGTGCCAAGCCTAGTGGGTACCATAGGATGTTGCAACTGTGATGTAGTGAATGGAAAGTGAGAGGTGGGGGGTCCCAAATTTGGGGCTCACAAAGGGTGCCCCTGAAATTTGAAATACCAAAGTCTGCCCCTGCAATAGGGGCAAGGTATTCTTGGAACAGCCATTCTGTAAATATTGTTTAGTTTGCGTGGGATACTGTTAATTACAGTAATTTATCATACTGGCACAAGGTAGGATTCACAGGCATAGAACGTTTATTCCTCCCTGCTGTTGGAATCCTATGGTTGTCATTTTTTTAATATGAGACGGGATAGTGCTAATTGAATTTTCACTTGGATAGATAAAATCTTTAACAACTCTGGAATAACTAGATGCTCTTTGTTTAGTGAAGTGGATCAGAATGATTTACAACACCTTTCACGTAATCATGCTAATTTTGCTTTCATATGATTAATTAAAACAATATGTTATTCCTTTGTAAAATGGAATTAGCACACCCAAGGAGACAGGTTTTATTGCAAACTTCTCTTTCTTGTAATAAAGCAATTTTCATGCATCGTATTGTGTTGCTGTTGTTGTTTTTTAACAAAAGTAAGCAAACATGCTTAACTGGGCAAGAAAATAACTCTGGGGGCCAAATTAATCCATCATGAAATAACGTTAAATTTAGTAGTTATCATGCCAAAAATAATTTGGACCACAATGTGTATGACAGCAAAACACAAAGGCCATGATCCATAAGATGGGAAATAACTGCCTCTGGAAGCCTACCGACTCTCTTCCCAAAATGTTCATGCATTGGTAATAAGTAGAGAGAGATATAGAGAACTACCAATTTGTTTCCTCCAGCAGAGCAAACAGCAGCTTTGGAGTAGACATTGGAGTAGACATATGAAAAATGGGGTAAGGGGAAGTGTTAATTCCCCACTTCTGTTCAGTGGTCATAATCCAGTTACCCCCGCTCTACAACTGCTCTGGTTTTATTTATTTTTTAAAGTAAATATAGAGAGATTCAATCATGAATCTCATAGCTTTCATATAGTGTGGCCCTCAAACCATCTTGAGCCTGTGATCAAACAACTTCAGAAACCTCTCTACTACAATGAGGTACTTTCAATGAAACTGAATAGCATGTAAAGTAAAATAGAACACTTGTGTGCATCCTCATTGTCCATGCACTTTTACTGCTAAGCATGGATAAATCTCTCAGATTTAGCAAAGACTAAACTGAATTTCATGCCCGGTCCTATTTCCTTCCTACCTTGTGAGACCCCACTCACAGGACAATTATGCAGAGGTCGTATTTCAGTAGGGTGGCTTGGCTGAGAAACCTCCTTCCTTGCTTTTGCTTCAGGGATTTTCTCTCAGGCAGTGTAGGAACATTTATGTATTTCTCAAGTTCACTTAGAATGCAATAACCATTCCGATTTGCCCATCTGGTTATAGTGACGAGGGGAATGACGTGACAATTCACACACTTTCAGACTAAATCTAGACCTTCACTGGATGCTGCATGATAATGACAACTTGATACGAAAGAGCAGCAAAGCATATTCTGGGGTGAGGCAAATGATCGCCACAATGTCAGAAGAGCCAAGAGGGAGTCTCAGAGGTACCCCTCACTGCCCCAAGAGGATCTTTTTACAGCTTGGTGCACAAGGAGACAACGAACCCACTGTCATTAGTAATAAAAGCGTTCAGGTTGGGCAGCTAATGACACCTCACACCATACAGAATATTTGTCTTCTAAGCACTCCTTTGTGTCTCATTTGGCTTCAAGCATGGGTGGAGGCGGCAGTCATAAAAAGTTACCTGTTCAAGGTGTACTTGAAGCAAATACGGTGACCTAATCATGTGTGTGTCAGTAAAGCTTGCCCTGTTCCATTAACTAACGAATGCAGGGAATATAGATAATGTTTGTTCATTGCTTGGGTTTTACAATAGAAAAAGTGCCTATAAACTTTGTTTGTCCAGTGGATTACAGTCAGGTTTCTGCTGTTCCTCCATTTTTAGGTGTAGGTCACAGTAGGTCACCAGAAGATGTCAATAACACAATAGAATCCCTGAATAAAGTGGACTCCCATCCATCAGGTATGGTAAGTTGACAAGCTTAAGCCTCTGTAATGCCTTGCGGACCAGGATTTTAACTATGGTGATAGCAAGCAAAATAGAGAAAAGAGCAACCAAAAATCACCAAGGGGGTGAAGCAACTCTCCTAGGAAGAAAGAATGCAGCATTCGGGGGGTTCAGAGAAAAGGTGTCTAAGATACGACACAATAGAAGAAAAAGTGGCATAGAGAAAGTGGGTGCAGAAAAGTTTTTCTCCATCTCCAATAATGTTAGACCTCGTGGACATCCAATCAAGCTGAATGTTGGGAGATGTAGGACAGATTTTAAAAAGTACTTATTCATGCAATGCTGTATTTTAATATTTTGTTGGAAGCTGCCCAGAGTGGCTGGGGAAGCCCAGCCAGATGGGCAGGGAATAAATAATAAATTATTATTATTATTATTATTATTATTATTATGCATAGGTAAACTATGGAACTTGCTCCCACTGGAGGCAGTGATGGCCAGCAACATGGATGGCTTTAAAAGAGGATTAGACAAATTCATGGAGGACAAGACTATCAATGGCTGCTAGCCATGATGGCTATGCCCTGCCTCCACCATCGGAGGCAGGAATGCTTCTGAATACCAGTTGTTGGAAACCACAAGAGGGGAGAGTGCTAAGCAGTTTTTTCATCTCCGCCAAGCTAAGCAGTTGGCTCCTTACCTCTCTTGCCCTGACCTAGCCACTGTGATCCACGTGACGGGTCACCTCCAGACTGGATTATTGTAACTCTCTCTATGTGGGGCTGCCCTTGAGACTGACCCAGAAACTCCAGAGGGTGCAGAATGCCGTGGTGAGACTCCTTATGGGGTCTTCGCTGCGAGATCACATTCATCTGATACTATACCAGCTGCATTGGCTCCCGGTGGAGTACAGGATCAGGTTTAAGGTGCTGGTTTTAACCTTTAAAGCCCTATACGGCCTAGGACCCTCGTACCTACGGGACCGCCTCTCCTGGTATGCCCCACAGAGGAACTTACGGTCTGCAAATAAAAACATCCTGAAGGTCCCAGGCCTCAGAGAGGTTAGGCTGGCCTCAACTAGAGCCAGGGCTTTCTTGGCTGCAGCTCCAATCTGGTGGAACGCTCTGTCACAAGAGACTAGGGCCCTGCGGGACCTGACATCTTTCCGCATCTTTCTGCAAGACAGAGCTGTTCCACCAGGCCTTTGGTCAGGGCGCAGCCTGACTCCCTCCTCTGGCAATCTGCACAGAATTTTGCTTAACGGTTGCCATCAATTTGATTTTAATTAATTTTTATAATGAAATGTTTTTAGAATGTTGGATTATTTGATTGTTGTTAGCTGCCCTGAGCCCAGCTTCAGCTGGGGAGGGCGGGATATAAATAAAATTTATTTTTATTATTATTATTATTATTATTATTATTATTATTATGCTCAGGTCCTGCTTGGAGGTTCCCCACAGGGACCTGGTTGGCCACTGTAAAGTTGTGGGACTAGATCATCATCATCATCATCAAACCTTTATTGGCATCACTTACAAACATACAGAATAAATAAGCCAGTGCGATCTCGTCACCATTTCAACAGTACAGTCATTTGCCAAAGGGAAGAAGAGGCAAGCAGTCTATTTCATCTCTGTGGGTCTCCAGCAAGGGCAGGATCCTGTAGTGTACTTTGGCGACAAAAAATCAAATAGAGGAACTTAGCTACTGTCTTGGTGAGCTCCTGGTCTCTCCCCTATAATAAGAAGTGTATAACCTCTGTCTCTGGTTTCCATGCTGGAATACATAGATGGTCTAAAAATTGTTGGCGGAGATCATCATGCATTTTACATTTAAGGGCCATGTGAGCTAGAGTTTCCACCAGGTGGGCATCACATGGGCAGATCCTATCTCCTTCTGCCATACCCGCAAACCTACCCCAAAGGAGGTTAGAAGGATTAGAATTGAACCTAGCCAGCGCAAAAGCCCTTCTTTCTTGCAGGTTAAACAAAAATTGTAAATAGTTAAGGTTAATTTCCTGCGCCCAAGAGGGGAACATGTTTTTTCCACAGCTGAGATTAGTTCCTGACGATCTATGGGTGGGACTAGATAGCTCTTCCTGTGTTCTGATATACTAACCTAAAAAACCCCACAATTTTCCATCTTGTAGCAGATTTGATTAGGATATTCATTACAAAAAAACAATCTCTAGTTTGTCGTGAAAAGCTGAACAATTTAGGCTAGCACAGAAAGAGTCATAACAATAGTCTTCATATCTTCTATCCATCATGAGATCTGATAGGTAGAGTCAGTTCCCAGAGTGTCGCCTTCAGAAGAGCATAAGGCACCTGACCATCCCTGCTCTGGAAGAATGTCAGCATATGCTTCTGTTATTGTGGTATAACCTCATGCTGGGCACTACTGAGCATTCCGTTGATCTAGCCTGAAGCAGATTTTTATCACTGACTATCCTGAAGGGTGATAAAACATGGGAAATGAAAGCTCAAAATATATCTATTAGTAGCTTTGGTCTAAGAACTGCTTCATATGACTCTTTTTCATATAATTGGTTAGGGAAAGTGTGCACCATTCATACCATAAGGTATGAATGAATACATGACATGGACTATTTTTTGTTTGCTTGCTTTAAAAGGGGGGGGGGGCATAGACCTTCTGCTTGGACCCTAAAGGCAAACAAAGTATGCTGTGGTCTGTCTTGGCAATCTCCACTGAGTTCCAGTCCAATTAATTTAAAGCATTTCACAGGCCATACACCATGTCAGTGCTGTCTTCCTCTAATGCTTGGTATTTTTCTGCTTCTGCAAAATTAATTTGATGACTATGTTAAACTAATAATTGCCTAATTTCCACAAATGGTCTCCTGGTACACTCCACTCAGAACTTGTTTCTCCTGGGAGATGCACTGGGATCCAAGCGTATTATTTATGGAATCGCAGCTAATTTAATTAATTTTAGATGGAAAGTATTCAGTTTCAAATACTATTGCTGCCTGCTGGACTTCCTAACAGGGGCCACATGCAGCCATTATTGACTTCTCTTTGTCTTTTCCTGTGATTAGGCGGTAAAACCCAGATTAACAAAGTCACCTTGAGAAGGAACCTGCCTTTGGTTTTTAAGAGCTTCTAGTGATTTACAGTTCACTAGAATTCTGAATTCCTTACATTTGATACAGCAAATTGCATTTCTAATACAGTGAAACACTCAAATGATGTTCATTTCAATGCTGTCTCTTTAATGTGGAGAAATGGTGCCAAAGAAGTAGGAAAAGCACCACATCTCTCCACTGAAGATTTATTGCCCCTCAATCACAGCATGCATCCAGTTTCCTCCATTTAAAAGTCCCATCAACATCTTCTCATTCAAGAGACAAAACCAATTCACTGGGTACAACATCACTTTGGGAAATAAATTGCTATTGTAGAGGCAGATCTATATGAATGTGCAAAGCTGCCTCTGCCTCTAGTTACCTACCTTCGCTGAGGTTTTTGATTTTGTGGACCTGATCCAATCTCAGTTTAGTACTACTAAGCCTTGTTGGTTTCAATGGGAGAATAAGCCTGTGCTTAAATCTTTTCAGTAGAAATCAATGGGGCTTAGAATCACTTAACTTTGGCCAGATGATGCTTATCATTACTATTAACAGCATAGAGAAGAGCAGCTTTGCAAGTGCTGCACTACTAGAGAAAGAGAAAGCTCCTTTCAAGACTCAGTTGCATGGAAGGATAACAAGAAGAGTAACTGAAGCATTGCAGATGTCTTTATTTTATCTAGCATACTATTACATTTAAACAATCCTTATTTCCATGGGAAATAGGAGGCCACACAATCAACATGACACTCTTCTGGTCATCCCAGCACAAACATTTCAGTTTTCTCCAGAGAATGATCTCCCCTCTCCTCACTACATGTACTGTTCTGGGGATTCTCCAGACGCCCCAGAGCCAATTTTGAGGTTGAGGGCATGTCAGTAACATGATGTAACTAGGTCTAATGACTGCAGGTTATCTATGGTAAATGGGTTCTCACAATGCTAAGGCATGGACCATTGCTCTTAAGATATAATGAAACCAAAGAAAACAAGGTTTCGAATTGTTGCAAGAGGCACAATAACACTTTGGGAAATGCATCTCCCCATACTTCCTATGGAGTAGGTGTGTATGGCAAAACAGAGATGAACAATTCTGCTAGGATGACTACGCAGTGTGCCCAAACCAATATTAATTAAGAGCTTGGGGCCACACGCTGCCGTAATTTTACATGTACAATTGCACTTAATAAAGAAACCTTTCAAATGAGGCAGACTACCATAGCAAATAATTAATTTTGTGTAGGTGTCATGGATCATACTCTAACAAGAGCTGCCACAGTGCTGTGAAAGTATAGGAAATTAGTCGTTGGAGAGCAAGAAATACAAGAAAAGACAGAGGAAATATTGATCTGCCAGTGAAATGTTGTGGGGCACTTCTGCCACACCCCGCCATGTCACTTAAAGATTGGTCAGTGGCTTGAGCCCTCCATTATGTTCAAATGCAATACAATACACAAGTTGAGGAAAGAGTTCCATCTGGCAGAGAAGTGGAAATAAATCCGACAGTAGTTAACACTGTGGCAGCCTGCCTCCAAACTTTCCAAAAGGTGTTAAGGTAAAGGTAAAGGACCCCTGGACGGTTAAGTCCAGTCAAACTTGACTATGGAGTGCAGCACTCATCTCACTTCAGACCAAGGGAGCCAGTGTTTGTCCACAGACAGCTTTCCGGGTCATGTGGCCAGCATGATTAAATCGCTTCTGGCACAACAGGACACCGTGACAAGTGCCAGAGTGGTTTAACAAACAATTTCTCTTCCCAGGGAACTCTGAGAACTGTGGCTCTGTGAAGAGAATTTCCTAGCAACCCTCAACACCCTTAACAAACTAACCTTCCAGGATTTTTGAGGGGTAGCCAGGGCTGTTTCAAGCGGGGAGTTCCTCTGAGAGCCAATGTGGTGTAGTGGTTAAGAGCGGTGGACTCATAATCTGGGGAACTGGGTTCGTGTCTCCGCTCCTCCACATGCAGCTGCTGGGTGACCTTGGGCCAGTCACACTTCTTTGAAGTCTCTCAGCCCCACTCACCTCACAGAGTGTTTGTTGTGGGGGAGGAGGGGAAAGGAGAATGTTAGCCGCTTTGAGACTCCTTAAAGGGAGTGAAAGGCGGGATATCAAATCCAAACTCTTCTTCTTCTTCTTCTTCGTCTTCTCTCAATGCAAATTGCTTCTGAAGAGCAATTTTCCAGATAATAACACTATAGCGGGGAAGGAAAGGGTTAGATTCCCCTGCCCCACCTGCAGAGATCCTCATCCTTATCAGCTTCCCACTTTCACCCCACAGAAGCTATTTGCATTTTTAAAAAATCCATGTTGAATGCAAATAAGCACTTAACATCACAACTAGTTTTGCCCTCAAGCAAATCAATATGTGCCTCCTTAAAATATGTAGTGTTCTACTTCTGTTTCAAAAAATGCACCTTTCACTAAACTGGCTGAAGTAGAGTTTAACAGAGGAGATATGAAATTAGGGATATGGTCAGTCAGCAAAAAAGGGGGTAATCAATCTCACTCTTCTTGTATTACAGACAGAGAGGAATCGCCATGCAGGACAGCTTAGCACTGTAGTTTCCTGCCAGTATGTACATCTCTCAAAAACATCACTTAAGTCAAAAACACTTGGGTATGAAATTCATCCATGCAAAGAGGGTCAGTGCACTGCTCATATATTAATGTTGCCATTTGTCTGTCTTGAGAGACAATGGAAGAGTGTGGCATCCGGGATAAAGTCAAAACATTGGAGTGTTATGGTGCCTGCTGTGTCTGTATTTTGAATTATGGTGCTGGAGGAGACTCTTGAGAGTCCCATGGACTGCAAGAAGATCAAACCTATCCATTCTTAAGGAAATCAGCCCTGAGTGCTCACTGGAAGGACAGATCCTGAAGCTGAGGCTCCAATACTTTGGCCACCTCATGAGAAGAGAAGACTCCCTGGAAAAGACCCTGATGTGGGGAAGGATTGAGGGGACAAGGAGAAGGGGACGACAGAGGACGAGATGGTTGGACAGTGTTCTTGAAGCTACAAACATGAGTCTGACCAAACTGCGGGAGGCAGTGGAAGACAGGAGTGCCTGGCGTGCTCTGGTCCATGGGGTCATGAAGAGTTGGACACGACTAAACGACTAAACAACAACAACGTGTCTGTATAGACCAATACAGGAGAGGCATGTTTTATTGCAGCTGGGGCAGATGAAGGCATCTATTTTGCTGTTACAGGTGCACCATGACATTTCTTCTCTCTGTGCTCCTCCCAGATGTCATTTCTAGTCACAGCTATGGATGTGCAGCCTGTCTTCAGACACTGTAGTCATCTACAAAGGATTCCCACAGGGTAGAGTTAATGTTGCCAGCCTTCATATAATGTTTGCAGCCATCTTTGTAACACAGGGTTGGTATACCAACAGGTCTGGTGCCTGAAGCCAGCTCCCTGTAAAGCACATCCTTGGCACATACTACCTTCCATTCTGTGGACTTGACCAAGTCAGCATAGACATCCCTGAGACAGGAATGTGACCCTGCTGGGAATGTGGGCTTGGGAGAGTCCATGTTTGTTTGAGACCCTGTCCTGCCATGGGTTGCCCCAAATCCTTCTGACAGAGTGCATAAGGAAGGCATTGAGGTGTCGCTCCTGACGGGTGTAACTTGCCCACGCCTCATTTCCATAACCTGGCATGCTCAACACACAAGCCTTGTAGACCATCTTGGTATTGGATGTGAGCATCACATTCTCCTATACCCTATGAGAGAGATGAGCTATTGACATAGCTGCCTTGCCAGTACGCTTGTCCAGCTCAGTCTCAATGGAAAGCTTGCTGGTTATGGCGGAGCCCATGTAGATAAAATTGTTTATTGTCTCAAGCGTGCAGTCACCAAAGCTGATGCATGGAGTGCTGGTGATGTTCTGACCCAAAATGTGGGTCTTTGTAAGATGATGGTGAGGCCAAACTCCATGCAGTCTTGGGCAAAACAATTGTTGAGTCATTGTAGAGTTTCTTTGGAACGCGCTGTCAATGCTGCATCATCTTATTGAAGATAAGAACCTGCCACAGTTTTGTCTTGGCTTGGAGATGTGCCAGGTTGAACAAATCCCTGTCATTCCTTGAATGAAACTGCACACTGTATTTAGTTAAGCTGAATGCATATGAGAGCAACAGGGAGAAGAATATGTCAGAGAGAGTTGGGGTAAAAACACAGCTCTGTTTCACACTGCTCTTTTTAGAGAAGGTAAAGGTAAAGGGACCCCTGACCATTAGGTCCAGTCGCGGACGAATCTAGGGTTGCGGCACTCATCTCGCTTTAGTGGCTGAGGGAGCCGGCGTACAGCTTCCGGGTCATATGGCCAGCATGACTAAGCCGCTTCTGGTGAACGAGAGCAGCGCACGGAAACACCATTTACCTTCCCACTGCAGTGGTACCTATTTATCTACTTGCACTTCATGCTTTCAAACTGCTAGATTGGCAGGAGCTGGGTCCGAGCAACGGGAGCTCATCCTGTCGCGGGGATTTGAACTGCTGACCTTCTGATCAGCAAGCCCTAGGCTCTGTGCTTTAACCCACAGCACCACCCACATCCCTTTAGAGAAGGTATCTGAAGGTAAACCATCATACTGGATGGTACCATGTGTGTTCTCATGAAAGGACAGGGTCATCTTGTGAAGCTTAGGTGGGCATCCTCTCTTGCTGAGCAGACTTAATAGTCCTTTTCAGCTGATGAGGTTAAAATGTCTTCACCAAGTGTATGAAGGTGATGTCCAAGGAGCATCTCTGTTCTCAACATTTCTCTTGCTGCTAACTAGGTTTCGGAAAGGAGCCCTCATGCCTCCTTCTCAACGCTGTCTTCGGGCCAGAATAAATCAGGGCACCATGGCAGCATGGCTGAAACTGTGTTGACTGTAGGAGAATCGTGGCCATCCAGACTGTTGAGGGGTATGGGTAGGTCTAGCAGAGACCCCCATGTGTAATTCTGGGGAGCAGCTGACAGTCAGTGTAGACAATACTGAACTAGATGGACCAATGGCCAGACTTGGTGTAAGGTAGCTTCCTAAATAATTCTGTGGAGAGCTCTCCATGATGTGTGGGCTTCCTGTGCTCCCTACTGGGCCTAGCAATAGAAATAAAGCCTAGCACTGATATCTGTATTTGATACTGTCTCCCAACCTGAACTCAGTTGCAACCTGTCACCTGAGGACGAGGTAGCTTCCCCACTTCCATTGACACAACTCAAAGCAGCTTTTCAAACCAGAAAAGGTCCATCCAGACAGAAGACGAAGAAGAAGAAGAGTTTGGATTTGATATCCCGCCGTTCACTCCCTTTAAGGAGTCTCAAAGCGGCTAACATTCTCCTTTCCCTTCCTCCCCCACAACAAACACTCTGTGAGGTGAGTGGGGCTGAGAGACTTCAAAGAAGTGTGACTGGCCCAAGGTCACCCAGCAGCTGCATGTGGATGAGCGGGGACGCGAACCCGGTTCCCCAGATTAAGAGGCTACCACTCTTAACCACTACACCACACTGGCTCTCTGTTACATACACTCACTTGCCTGTATATAATCCGCACATTTAAACCCTTACACTGTGTGTCCACTTGGAAGTAAGCCTCGTTGACCCTCAGTGGGACTTCCTGCCAGGTCAGTGAGTGTAGGGTTGAAGCCTAAATTCTATACCTAGGACACAGCTGGAGTAAACCACTGGTTTTTCCTAGGCTGAAGATGGTGCACTGGCTTCAGGGGATTTGCTAATAATCCTCTGTTCTTTCTCTGTGTTAAATAGTATATTTGGACTGGCATGATTTTGAAGGTTCCCCACCCCCACCTTTTAGGTTTTCGGAAAAGATCAAGAGGCTGGAAAGGGAATGAAGCCAGAGGCAGAATCTGTTCCAAACATCAGCACTGCAAAATAGCTGTTAATTTATAGAGAAGAAGTCTGGAGCTTCTTCTTCCAGAGCCATACATCAAAGCTCCTGCTCGCTGATACCCATTGTTATTTGGCCTTCGCGGTATAGGCCAAATGGGATTTCTTCCGTTCCTGAGCTCCTGGGTAAGCACGAGACAGTATATGATTTATTGCTTTGAGCATTCAAAATGCTACACACACCAAAAATTTATTGTGACCTTATTACTTATTTTTTAAAACAACAGCAGCAGCAGCAGCAGCAAAGTAAATAAGTGCATCGGCTAAAGGTTAATGTACCAAATAAAGCAGATACAAAACAGAAAGGATGAAACTTCCTTGCTTCTTAACTTAGATAGGAACAAGGTTGTCCAGCGCTGCTTGTTGCAAGGGAGAAAAGAACCTGAGTTGCAGGGGGAATCTGACAAGGGAAAGAGATGAGATGGAGAGGGGCAGATTCTTCAGTGATGAAGAAAAAGCCCTTGTATACAATAACTATCTCTCCAGGAATACAAATAGGTTATAGTTCATCTTTTCTTTTCCCTTCTCATTTTAGCAAGCTGAATGCTGGAGGGAAAACAGAACTCCTTTGTCAGTTGATTTCTGACCAGTTCATCTTTTATGAGCAAACCAATATAATAGACAATCTGCATCAACATAGAACCGTAGAATTGTAGAACTGGAAGAGACCCTGAGGGTCATCCAGTCCTACCCCTTACAATGCAGGAGTCTCAACTCAAGCATCCTACTCAATCTCTACTGAAAAACCTCCAAAGAAGGAGAATTTTCAAGGAGTTCCTTCCACTGCTGTACAGCTCTTACCATCAGAAAGTTCTTCCTGACAGTTAGTCATCCAAGTAATTTATAAAGATATTGAACAACAACAGGCCCAGGACAGAACTGTGGAGCTCCCCACACGTCACATTAGTGAGAGTACTGTTTATGCCCATGTGCTCAGAATAAGGAGACAATATGGACAAAATTGGGCCACAGCTTTATTAACATTGCAAATTGTTAGCTGTGCAGGAGCTGGCTTAGAAAGTGTCATGGGCACCACACACACACACACACACATGCATTTGCTACACACATAGCAAACTTAATTGGAGGGAGGGTGTGATCTTCCTTCAGAATGCAGCTGGGGAGGCAAGCATTAACCTCCCTTCCCCAACTGTAGTCCATGGGATTATCATACATACATACATACATACATACATACATACATACCGTACATACAGTGGTACCTCGGGTTAAGAACTTAATTCATTCTGGAGGTCCGTTCTTAACCTGAAACTGTTCTTAACCCGAGGTAGCACTTTAATGGGGCCTCCTGCTGCCGCCGCGCAATTTCTGTTCTCATCCTGAAGCAAAGTTCTTAACCCGAGGTACTATTTCTGGGTTAGCGGAGTCTATAACATGATGCATCTGTAACCTGAAGCATCTGTAACCCAAGGTACCACTGTACATACATACACAAAATTAAGGAAACTGGGAAAACAGACTCCAAAACAGACGACATCATTCTGATAATGACAAAAATATGCTTAATGACTACAGAACTCTTTGTCATATTGTGTTCACAAAGCTGTGCAAGAGTAACTATACATTCATATACATTAACAAATCATAAGGTATTTTGGTTTAAAGGTATTTCATATGCAATTAGGCTTGTTGCAAGATATATGTTTTAGTTAGCTGGTTAGCTTTTAGCTGCATCCTCGCATATGCACATATAAAAGTTTATATTATCTGTATTAGGGCTGATCATCTTTTTTTCAGATGTGACAAGAAATAACATTTGTTTGTATGGAGTGGTGCTCATGGCTGCTCCACCCCTCAAGAAATTGGATCACCTTCCCAAAGGGTATCTTTTTGGAAGAAGATGCCTAGGATCCTGTAAAGCAGAAACTTGTCAATAAATATTTCAAAAGAGACTAGATGCTGTGAAACACTGAACAATATCCTCTGTTGTTTCAAGGCAGGCAACTGTGTATTTGGAGTGGGTGTCAATCAAAAGTAACCTTGTCTCATTTTCCCCCAAAAAGTGTCTGGCAGGTTATTCTGCATCTCAGTATAATGGCCTTTTGTTTGTCCACTAAGCTAAAAAAAGAAGAAAAAGGCTTTATGCCATCACAAGATCTGTATGGCATCACCTAAGAAGGAATAATTAATGAAATCCCATTTTCTCCTTTGCTTTTGAAAAGACAAATTGTCATTTCCTTCTGAACCGCTCTAAATTATAAATGTTAAGAATCTGGTGCTTGGAAAGGAAATCAGTCATAATAATGGACTGACATTTCTATGCCAAAATGTGTTTTTCCACCAAGAGGGCTTTGGACAAAAAGCTCTTTTGCCTGGCCTGAGGTCGCCATTAGGAAATCGCATGTGCCAAATGACAAAGTCTTGCTAAATCTCCTGTTTTTTATTCACTTTATAATAGTGGTGTGTCAGACTTGATCTAACATTTTGGACAGTAAACAAATCGTCGTCATATGCCAGTATCAGTCAGTACAAGTCAATAGCCTAGCTAGCATTTTATTTTCTACCTCACAAAACAACAGCATTTTAAGATATGGCGTGTAGACTGAAATATTGGGGGCATTGTTTAGGGAGGTTTGTTGCCGATGATTATATTATTTTTTGTATCTTTATGTTTAGATCTTATTTATGTGGGAAATATATTCCTCCTTCCCCCCACCCTGATTAAATAAGATTGTCATTACCTATTGTATCTTTAATCTTCTTTTTTAAAAAGTCTCCCAAATAAATCACAGTGCTGAAGAACAAGTCGAAAACATCTGTAGCACAAATCACTATGGAAGTTGTAAATATGTTTTAAGTGAGTTGCCATCATTCAAATGGAAGTGAAACTGGATTTCATGTTAAACTATGCAATTTGCTTCCACAAGATGTAGCTTGGGTATCTTTAAAAGAGATTACATTAATTCATGGAGGATAAGGCTATCAATGGCCACTAGTCACAGTAGCTATGTCTTACGTTCTGCAGCATATGTCTCTGAATATTAGCTGCCGAGGAAATTAGTTGGCCGGTGTGGGAAAACAGTTTGCTGGAAATTATTGAGGGAAAGGTTCATGGAAAGAGGTTCATGAAAATAGGGGCAGGGATGGGGGTGACAATGACAACAGACTACACAAAGAATAGTACACAGTTCTCCCTCTTGATTACAGCCAATATGTAGAGCTGTTTCTGCAAAGATGGATGCTTGAACTGAGGGGAAGTGAATTCCAAAGTGTATGTGTGGAAAGGTCAGGAGAGGGACATCACACCAGTTGGGCTGATAAAGGTTGTGAGCTGTTTGAATTAGGAGACTTGTATCTGAAGCCTGGAGCGATGCAGCAGAAAAGGAGAGGGAGAGAGAATGAGGGAAGGCTAGGTTACAGAACAGGTGGCAGAACATAGCGATACTGACAGGGGAATAACAACCTCTCTGCACAGATGGGAAACCCAAATTAGGGAGAATATCTTAGCAGAAGAGTAGTAGATATTGAGAAGTGTGGAAAGAAGTATAAGGAGAGTCCTGCTGCATCAGGCCTTTAAAAACCCATCTAACCCACCAACATTTCTGACAGCAGCTAACCAGATCCCAATGGGAAGTTTTCAGGCAGAGTGCCACAGCACTCTCCCAATTTGTGAACCCCAGCAGCCTGCATGCTCCTCAAAAATCCTGCTCTAATAATCAAAATGTATGAGACGTATGAGCAGTACTGCATACCGGTAGATAGATCATAAGAAGAGCCTGGCTGGATCAGATCTCATCCAGAATCCTGCTTTTAAAAACTGGGCAGTGGGCCAAAATTTCACAGCAGTTTAGGTGTTCAGAGGAGAAGGATTCTCAGAAGGAACCTCTCCTTTAAAAATGGTGGTAATAATAATAATAATAATATGTGGAAGACATGTAGATGGTGCACTGTATACATGCCTCTTCTGTATTTTGGCCTGACTTTTTTTCAATTAGCTCTTGCTACTCTATGGTTGGGACGCAGGTGGCACTGTGGATTAAACCACAGAGCCTAGGACTTGCCGATCAGAAGGTCGGCGGTTCGAATCCCTGCAACGGGGTGAGCTCCCATTGTTCGGTCCCTGCTCCTGCCAACCTAGCAGTTCAAAAGCACGTCAAAGTGCAAGTAGATAAATAGGTACCGCTCAGGTGGGAAGGTAAATGGTGTTTCCTTGCACTGCTCTGGTTCACCAGAAGCGGCTTAGTCATGCTGGCCACATGACCCGGAAGCTGTACACCGGCTCCCTCAGCCAATAAAGCGAGATGAGCGCCACAACCCCAGAGTCGGCCACGACTGGACCTAATGGTCAGGGGTCCCTTTCCCTTTTTTACTCTATGGTTAATTTCAGAGGGTCACACGACTCGCCCAATAGCCTGTCTCAGTTTTGAGCCTGGACATGTTGGAGGGTATGCCTTCCCAGTCTTGTTACTGCCGAGCTTTTAAGTGGAGAAGCCAGGCATCGAACCTGGGACCTCTGGTCTCATACATGCCAAGTATCTGACCTATTGCCCCTGTTTTACCACTGACCTATGGCCCTTAACCCTCAGCATGACTGCCTTCCTGCTTTCAATGCAAGGACGCCCTACGATGAGAGAGTGTGGTGTGCCTCTATTTTTAGAGATACTGTATTGGCCCGAACATAAGCTGTACCTGAATATAAGCTGCACCTTTAAAATTGGAGGGGGGGGGAGAAAAAAAGAAAAAATACCCGAATATAAGTCAGTCCATTCCTCGCTGCTCCTGGCTGCGTACTGGGGGGGGGGTGGCTGCGCTGTGTTGCCAGCGGCTGTTCCCCTTCCTTGCTCTCTCCCTTCCCTGGCTTGGGGGAGAGGAAAGGCCACTATGCATGGGGCAGGCACCGCTTTGCCATGCTCCTGGCACTGTTTGCCCCACGCTCCTGGCTGCATACCGTGAGGTCACGAATATAAGCTGCACTTTAACATCCCACGGTCAGAATTTTTTGGGGGTGGGGGGAGTGCTGCTCATATTTAGGCCAATACGGTACTCTCCATGTTACTGGTTACCAGTGGCCAGATTGGTAGACAAATTTTATTCTGTCATACCCTCTTTCAAATTGTGCAGCTACCTCCTGTGCTTGTTGCATACATCAGGCTTCTCTTTGTCTCAAAGCCATGCACTGCCACCTTCCTCATGGTATCACCACTCATTTATATCGGCCTCAAACTGAACACAACACACAGCTCCTCTTGCAAATTAAAACAAAAAACAAAAACCCACACACTCCAAACCAGTAACTGTATGTTTAATCAACAATATCTTTATACACAATAATTTCCTCTAAGCGCTGAGGGGTTCTTTGCTGTGAAATTGCTGTAATTACCATCAAAAGTATGCATGAATAATATTAGACACTCCCTTTGCTTTTTAATTTGGCCAATTTGCATGAAAATATTTCCTGCTTTCCCACCGTACTTGCTTTATCTGAATGTGTGCAGTTTGGCTAATGCCTTCCGTGCCATGTTTTCCTAAAGAAC
This sequence comes from Podarcis muralis, assembly GCF_964188315.1. NCBI lineage: Eukaryota > Metazoa > Chordata > Lepidosauria > Squamata > Lacertidae > Podarcis > Podarcis muralis. Next base: position 65,021,032 of record NC_135656.1, on the reverse strand, counting down.
AAAAGGGTACGAGCTGCCTTGTAATCTATGGCAAAACATTCCAATCTGGCATCTATTTAAAATTTCTAAAGAGGAGCAGATTGTCCCAAAAGCTATATTCAACTTACTGGGAAATAGATTTATTGCTTCTCTAGGCAGGTTCTCGCTGAGGTGATCAAGGGCCTGCTGTAGATGTCTGTGACAACATCCAAACCAGCTGCACATACCTATCATTCATAAAGTAGACCCATGTGAGTTCCCAAGTTAATTTCATCCCTGAATGAAGAGTCGTTCTGCACCAGTAGACTGCAACAGGCTACATGAAATAGATTTTATTTACAATACAGCAAGGCCACAATAACTGCCACTTCAATAGCTCCAGTTGGGCAAACCTTCCAGGGGACGCTCTGCAAAATTCACCTGAAGTTCACTTTAGTAATAAACAGAGAGTCAAGAATGCAATTGTTCTTACAAAAGAAAAACAGTTCAATATAAACGCCAAACTTATTCAACACATTGGGGAAATGGGAGAAGCAGAAGAGATGGGGGAGTCTCAGAGGCAAAGAACCAGCACAGCCTTTACTTCTGGTCCTTGGCATTTTCTTGTGTTCTTGAATACAAAATGCACACTATGGCATGTCCATTATGAAATGGCACATTGAATGGCACATTCAGTGAATGTCATGACCCACAACCCAGAGACCATGCACTCAGTGGAGGATGAAGCTACAACTTTGTCTCTGGGGAAAGAGCAGCCAGGATGGTCCTCAAGACACTCCCAAGCAGAGGATAGAGCTTTGTTGTCCTTCTCTGATTCAGAGGAGATGTTTCCCTTCATACCCCTGCAGAATCAAAGACTGAGAGCCCTGAAATAGCCAGCCAGCCAGCAAACCTTGGGAGGCAGGTCTTACTGCACTACAAGTCCAGACAATGTCAACAAGGCTTCAGTTCTAGCTAGATGGGAGCTCTTCAAGGTCCTGCAGTTTGCCTTGAACTCCTGACAGGACAGCACTTAGGACAGGACATCATTTAGGACAGGATACCATGACTAGGAATGGAACACCAGAACCAGACACCAATCCTTTGGTGCCCTATATCAGCTGAATCCAAATGAGCTTCCTCCAAAGGAAGTCCTCATTTTTTGAGGAAGAAACACCTGCCTCCAAACAAATGATGTCCCTCTAGATCAGGCTTCCTCAACCTCAGCCCTTGTAGTTTAACAAGTGTATGGTTTCATAAACGGTATCGGTCAATTACATTCATGGGGTGCCTATCCAGACCTATAACTTCCACTACCTGCTCTCACTCACTAAACCACCTCTCAGATATTTACTTGTCTTCCTAGCCCCTAACTGTTCCTGACTCAGCTTATTTCGCTACACTAACTCAACCTACCCACAGGCTCTATCCCAACTCACTCCCACTCCAACCAACCACCCAACTCCCAACGAACTCCCCCCCCAAGCTGGTTTTATAGTCCCTCTGACTCCACCCCCCTGGGTTCTGATTGGGTAACCTGTTTACCTATTTCACCTCCAGCACTCTCATATGTTAACGTCACAGAAGTCCTCGTTTTTTGAGGAAGAAACACCTGCCTCCAAACAAATGATGTCCCTCTAGATCGGGCTTCCTCAACCTCAGCCCTCCAGATGTTTTGAGACTACAATTCCCAGCATCCCTGACCACTGGTCCTGCTAGCTAGGGATCATGGGAGTTGTAGGCCAAAAACATCTGTAGGGCCGAGGTTGAGGAAGCCTGCTCTAGACCCAGCCCTGTGATCAGCAACTTAGACCAGCAATGACCAACTGGCAACCCAGAAGTTGCAACCAGGGAACACATGACTTGAACAGTGCAACCTTCTTCAACAACTTTGTTCAAAAAAAAAGTGCTGGCCAAATCAAGCTGGTGGCAGCCTTCCTAGCACAAAATGAGGGGGAGAGCTATAGCTCAGCTTTGCATGCAAAAGGTACCAGGCTCAGTCCCTGGCATCTCAGGTAGAGCTAGGAAAGACCCCAGTGTGAAACCCAGGAGAGCCATTACTAGTTGGTGCAGACAATAGTGAGTAAGTGAGATGGTCCAATGTTTGTCTGGCTCAGCATGACACCTTCCCTTGTTGTCAGAATAGATCCTGGAAAGGCATTGTCAGATAATGTAGATTATACTGAGCTAAATAAACCAGAGGTCAGACACATTATAAGGTGGGTTCCTGCATATTGCTGGAAAGGGAGACCAAAAGGCCTTCTATACGCTCACAGAGGTCTCTGGGACATCCTCTCATTTAGTACAGGAAAGGTTTGTCATCCTGAGGCATCATCGGGGTATATATGTGGCATGTGAGATTTTGGTCAGGAAGGAAACTGATCCCCAAACAGGTTGGCTGGGGAGTATCAGTTGTAAAAACCCAGCATCAGCTTAGATAGTGCTAGTTCATTCATTTGGAATAAATACATTTCAAAAAGGAGCTTTCATGCCACACTCCTGAATCCAATTGCCTGGAAGTCTAATTCCATTTTGAAAGGGTCTATTTTTTTACTTGAAGCATAACATTTTTCGGGGGGGGGGGGAATATTATTATTAAACACCTTTTTATTCTAAAAAAGACAAATTTGTATCCATTGTCTCTGATGTGCAGAGTGCACTTGAAATTGGGTCTTAGAAAATTAATCTCGAGGTACTAGACCTTAGTCTTTTTAAAAGAACAGATTGATTGTGCCATTGGATCATAAAGTCTCATTCATGCTATATTGACAGATGTCCTATTTATCTTCTTGCAGCACAGCTTCCCATGAACTATGCTCTATGGAGGTGGCAGAGAGCAAATTCATTTCTGCGATCAACGCACCACTTTGTTTTTGTTTTCTACGCACAGCACCAGACTAACTGTAGCATTACAGATGGATTGGCTGGTTGCCAGCTTCCCACCTTACCATTGTGTGGGCCATGCTAGAGGAAGAAATGAGTGCTATTTACAACTATGTCATCATTTTGGATAGTGAGGGCTTTTTTTTAAAAAAAAAAGTGATTTGTTACTGACTAGGGCTGACCTAAATATACCAAGTGCTTTAGCCAGCAAAATTGAGCTGGAAATGTCCCCAGAATCGACTTCTGATTTTCTGTCTTGCCAGCATCAGCCAGAAGCACCGTGAAATCAACTTGAGAGATGCATCCTTAATAATGAACAGGTGGATGATGTGGTGATGATATGAAGAGGAGGAGGAGGAAGAAGAAGAAGATTGTGCAAACATTTCAGCTTTCTGGAATATATTCAATAAGAGAGGAGATTGGTTCTAAATCTGGAGAGTTCTATACCTTATTGTGCCCAGTCTGCACTGCCAAGTTAAGGAGGATAGGGTCAAACAAATTGGCTTGAGTTTGACAAAGGAGACAACTTTTTCTACTTCTGTAGGGGTCCATTGTTCATCTAAATAAACCCCTTGGAGAGATAGCGTTTTGATTAGTACATCCCATCTTGTATCCCTCACACACATTGAAAGAAAACCCTAATGCAGAAAGTGAAACTGCTTTGTGGTAACTGCAGACCATGTCTTGAGGGTCCTTTACTGAAATAGAGTTGCTCTGGTCTGATTTGTGTTTCATTTTTTAATTTAGAGGCCAGAGGGGCAATGCCGTTCCTTTTGCTATTTCCCATGGGAGAGTGGCTTGAGGTACGCTGTATGAAATAAATCAAAATAGGGAAGGTGGAAGATATTTTCTGCTGTCTTAGCAAAGTAAACACACACACACATTTTAAAGTCATTAGGTAGGACAGGGAATGACTGAATTATTAAAGGACTCAGGGACAAACCCAATCCACACCTGTTATCAAAAATGGCCTTGTTTCCAATCTACCCTTCCTTGCATAGGAAGATGCCTTATACAGTCCATCTAGCTCAGGTTTGTCTGATGGGCAGCTGCTCTCCAGGGATTCAAGCAAGTGTCTTTCCCAGCTGCCCCTGGAGTTGCCAGGGATTGAACCAGGGACCAGCAAAGCTAATGTTCCACCAAACAAGCTATGCCCTCTCCTCATCCTTGATATCACATAGGTGTGATATCACAATGTTTTGCATTTCCCTCTACCCCATTTCAGCAGTTCTCAGTGCTTTGTATCGCTGAGTATCAAAGGGTTTTGATCAGTACCTGGGCAAGCATTCCCCTCAACTGAAATTCTGATTTGATTATTTCAAGTGTTCCAATTGTTATCATAGAATTGCAGAACTGTGCGGGATCCCAAGGGTCATCTTGAAATGTAGGAATCCCAACTAAAGCATCCATGGCAGATGGCCACCCAACATCTGCTTTATAAACTAAAATGAAGGAGAATCCACCACCTTTCGAGGGAGTCCTTTCCACTGTTTTTAAACTGCTTGTTTTAATGTATAGTTTAATTAAATGGTGTTTTAATATTATTCTGTATTTCAACTGTTGAGTGATTTGTAAACTGCTAAGAAGTCATTTTGACATAAGTGGTTAATAATAATAATAATAATAATAATAATAATAATAATAATAATATGCTCAAAACCTAAGCCGAGAGCCGAATATAAGATCGATGGTGTAACCCAATACAATTTACATACAGTCGTACCTTGGATCCCAAACGCCTTGTGAGTCAAAGGTTTTGGATCCCGAATGCCGCAAACCCGGAAGTGAGAGTTCCAGTTTGTGAACATTCTTTGGAACCCGAATGTCTGACGTGACTTCCGCAGCTTCCGATTGGCTGCAGGAGCTTGGTTTCAGAAGTTGAATGGACTTCCAGAATGGATTCTATTCGACTTTTGAGGTACCACTGTATTAGTAAACCCAAACTATGCATTTGGCAGCATTTCATATTTTAGTGGGAGGAAGGAGGGCAAGGTGAAAGATCCTTTTTCTTATAAAGAACGCCTTTGGAGCATGCATCTAGCCCAGTTTATAAAATATTCAATGTCTACAACCATGGAGTAGCAAAACTAATATGGGATTGTCCACATAATCCAGGATACAGTGCCAGCTTTGGTTTCTGGAAGCAGGAGAAGCTCCCATTCAGGTACCCTGTAGCTTTCATCCTAACTTAAAAGCAACACATTCTAAAGACTTGCCTCCCAGGATGATGGTATCAGAATGTGGAAGAGGCAAAGATTTCCATGGCCCAGCATAAAAGGGTAGCTGTATGCTGATTTAAAGAAAAAGGTTACCAAACGCTCTAGGATTTTCGACTTCTTCATGTAATTCTGCACGGTTTGGTTCCAAGGAATGTTGAGACCTAAACATAAGAGTGAAAAGGGGCCTGAATGGTTTCTATTGTGTTTAATAACCACTTCATCTCTGTCACAGGAAGGAAGTAGTACATCAGGCTGTTTTGCTGCTGACAGCAGTGGGGAGCTGGAGGACAGTCTTCAATTAGGAAGATAATGCCATTTCCTTTCCCGGTTGAGGAAGGATGGATTATGCGAGTCAAACGGGAACAGAGCTAGGCAGTTCTCAAGGACCTCTCAGTTATGTGCTTGTCAGTTCCAAGAGGGCAGGGATGGGGAACCTCTCCCTGCGGCCCTCCAGATATATAGATATCCATTCATTGATTCATTCATATCTTGCTTTTTAGCCCCCAAGTGGTTAACAGATTAATATGAAAGAAAATGCAATGAAAACACAGCCACTACAAGAAGTCCAGTAAATAAATACAACAGATCAATAAAAATATGGCATAGCAAAAAACAAAGAAACACAGATTTGCCATCAATCACATACATTTGTGAACTAAATTTGTGCTGTTCCACAAACACACCTCTAGCACTGACTTGGAAATCAGATTGAATCAAATTTGCCTTCACCCACCCCGACTTCTCTCATTTCTTATCCATGAGCAAGCCGACCCACAAACAATTGTCCAAGGGGGGTGCCCTCACTCTCGTTACACACAGCCTCCAAGTAAATAGGCTTCTCCCTGGAAACAGCTGCAACCGTGGCAAAGTTCTTCCATTTGCTTTCCATGGGCGAGATTAGCTCGTTCAAACGGACTCCTCAACAGGCTGCTGTCATTTACATCTACCCAGAGAAAGGTCTCTAATGATGAATTAATCTTGCTGGCCCTCAACACACTGAAGACTCTTACTTTTGCAATAAGGAAAGTGATGGCAGAAAGTGCTGGATAAGACTTGCTCTTGAAGCAGTGTTGTCTAGTCTCCCTGCAAACAAATCAGAAAGAATCCTCCTCAAATAGCCACCATCATCTAATCTCCCTGCATACAAATCTGGGTGAATGCTCAATAAACAGGCTGCCTGAAAGAGCCCCAAGAATGTTTTCACAGAAAACATTAAATAGGAGTGATTTTCCATCTATTTCCCATTACTTGAGCCATGCAATTATATAGAACACCGGTTCCCAGTCTTTTTGGTATGGTGATCCAGAAGTCCAAATTCACTTGGTATGATGGCTTAACATTTTATTGTCCCATGAATTTGGATTTAAGTCTTCAGCAGCCATTGGTTTTGTGCATTTTAACTTCAAGACTGCCTATTTTATAGCCGCTACATGAGGCGGAAAAACTGTCTGCGGACAAATGTCGGCTCCCTCAGCCAGTAAAGCGAGATGAGCGTCGCAACCCCAGAGTCATTTGTGACTGGACTTAACTGTCAGGGGTCCTTTATCTTTAACATGAGGCATCCAAGCAAATAATGTCCTTAACACCCCTATTAAAAATGAAATTCGTTGAAATAGTTATAGTACTTACAAAGTTATTCATTGTTCTGTTAATTATAATATGCCAGTTTGTAAAAGGGATTCGTCACACCAGTTAAAGATTGCAAGCCATTATTTTGGGTTACCCACTTGCAGAGGCTCTGAGATTCACTTGTAGGTTGCAGCCCACCGATTGGGAAATGCTGGCATAGAAGGTAGGAAAGAGAAAGGGGATGTATGTTGTTGCCAGTGCTTTGTGTTTGTACAGTATTACACAGGTGGATTTCAGTCCTACTTGTGAAAACGCCCCAACCATAGCAAAGAGAAGCAACAGATAGCATCACAATCTGTTAAGACACTTCCTCCAAGAATGATGAAGTGACAATCCTACAAATGCTATGCGCCTAATTTGAAAGCATTTGCACAGTGACCCACCACGGCTGGCAGGGCACTCAGAGCCACATCACACTGATCTCTGCTAACAATCTGATCAAAACCCTCCACCGAAAGAAGGATGAAAATCCCTGTGCTCTCCATCAAGACAAGATGCAAAAGCTGGCTAAGTTGCGGGGAGATTACAGCTATCAAATGAATAAGTCTAGCATGTGATAGATAAAACAAATACTCATTAAAATATAAATCTCTCCACACTGAAAAGAGGGGGGAAATATCCCCAGTCTACGCGCAGAAGGCCCCTAAGACGCAAATATCTGGCAGAAGAACAGATGGGGAGAGACAAGCAAAGTAATCTGTTCAAATCCAACTACCCCCACAGAATAAAGAAATATGGGACCTGATGTGACACTGATATGCTCCAAAAAACGGTACAGAGAAAAAATAGCTCATCTCGTTGCTGCTGGAAACAGGCAGCAATTTCCAATTTTCAGTGTAATTCATTGAAAAGTAAACCAGACTGGTGAAGTCAAGCTCCCTTTCTCCCCCTTTTATTCATTTCTTCTTTTCCTTTTCTTTTTTCTCTCTGCATGCTTAGACCATAATTTAGATCCACATGACCAGCCAAGTCTAAAACTATGGACGAGAGGCTACAAATCCATTCAAGGTGCAGATTGGAGGGAGGCAGAGGGTTGCAATAGCCAGGGAAAACCCAGGTTAAAACCCAGGTCATCCTTTAAAAAGGTAAAGGGACCCCTGACCATTAGGTCCAGTCGTGACTGACTCTGGGGTTGCATGCTCATCTTGCTTTACAGGCCGAGGGAGCAGCCGTTTGTCCGCAAACAGCTTCCGGGTCATGTGGCCAGCATGACTAAGCCGCTTCTGGCGAACCAGAGCAGCACACAGAAACGCCGTTTACCTTCCCACCGGAGCGGTACCTATTTATCTACTTGCACTGTGTGCTTTCGAACTGCTAGGTTGGCAGGAGCTGGGGCTGAACAAAGGGAGCTCACCCCGTCACGGGGATTTGAACCGCCAACCTTCTGATCGGCAAACCCTAGGCTCTGTGGATTAACCCACAGCGCCACCCGCGTCCCAGGTCATCCTTTAGGCATAAGTAAATGGGATCACCAGATTTTGGTCTGTTGGCAGTTTTCTTTCTCAGAGAGGAAAGGAACATGACAGAAATGTGATTGGACATGATGTATATACTCCTGGCCCCCCTCCTCTCACTATTGTCTCTGGAACTACATGGTGGAAATTAGCATGGGCAAATCATAGAAGTTATTGATGTCTCCCATCACAGTAGTTTTCAAACTGTGTTCCTAGGAACCTCTAGAGCTTGTCAGAGGTCTTATAGAAAGGGATTAGTGATGGTAAACAAGCAGCCTTAAACATCTTCCTCTGCAGTGCACAGCTGCCAGACCCCAAAGCCTCCTCATGATTTGGCTCCCAAATCCTCTCTAACATACAGGACTTCTATCAGATGTTCAGGAGTTTCTTCTTTGAAAGGCATTCCTTCTTTGATGTGAAAAGATTTCCATAAGGATAGAAAGTCTTTAAGGATAGAAATCTTCCCCTTTTTATGAAGATTACCCGCTCTGGGATCCCACAGCTAATTCTCCCCTGGTCTCTCGCTGGCCCAAATAGGATTAATTTAGCCAGCTAGCCCTGGTGATCATCTAATGCTTATTGGATGGATTTTCCCCCTAAACTGATTTTTGAATTCTGAATTTATTGTTATTCACGTTTTATGCTGTATTTTAAGCTGTTTTTTGTTGCATAAATGAAGTGTTTTAAATTTGTTGTTAGCCGCCCTGAACCCGGTTTTCTGAACAGGGAAGGGCAGGGTATAAATAAAAAAATATTTATTTATTACAGTGGTGCCTCGCAAGATGAAAAGAATCCGTTCCGCGATTCTCTTCGTCTAGCGATTTTTTTGTCTTGCGAAGCAACCCCATTAGCGGCTAAGCGGATTAGTGCTATTAGCGGCTTAGCGGCTATTAAAGGATTAGCGGCAGAGCTGCTAAAAGGCTATTAACGGCTTAGCGGCTTAGAAAAAGGGGGGAGCGGGGGGGGGAATGGTGAGACTCGCAAGACATTTTTGTCTTGCAAAGCAAGCCCATGGGGAAATTCGTCTTGCGAAGCGCATCGCAAACGGAAAATCCTTTTGTCTAGCGGGTTTTCCGTCTTGCGAGGCATTCGTCTTGCGGGGCACCACTGTATTTATAGCAGGGGTCAGAAACCTTTTTCAGCCATGGGCTGGTCTTCTGTCCCTCAGACTATGTGGTAGGCCATACTATATGGGGGGGGGGTGAACGAATTTCTATGCCCCACAAATAACCCAGAGATGCATTTTAAATAAAAGCGCACATTCTACTCATGTAAAAACACGCTGATTCCTGGACCATCCACGGACCAGATTGAGAAGGCGATTGGGCAGCATCCGGCCCACGGGCCTTAGGTTGCCTACCCCTGGCCGAGAGGCAAGGAGGGAACATTATCGGCATAATACAAAAGTTACTCATTTCTGTTCAGAGAATCAAGGCATGCTAATATAAAAACAGCACTGATTTTCTACCCCCAGTTGTCCATTGGTAAACCAAGATGAAAGGTTCTAGACCTCACACGATGTTAAGCTGCAAACACTGCATTTCACAATACATTACAATTAGAAAAATCAGAGCATTGGAGCTGGGCTTGTTAATGCCTCCTCCATTTTGAGAAATCTAGCACAGCATGAAGCACTATGGCTCATGCTCTCAAGCTGTTCTATTATGCTTGATTTATGGCATGACAGCCCTTGTCCTAACCCATAACCTTGAGCTTGTAAAATGCACAGGGGGGAATTTACTAACCACAGCATTCATCTTAATGCCCTATTGGGAATTACTGTAGAGAAGAAGAAAAAGCAGAGAGAGGCACAAGGTGTGCGGACACCTTAACCAGTAAATTATGAAGAGCAGTCCTCTAACAGCCAGTGTCGTAGATCATGCAGTCCATTCTATTTTTCATTTAATTCAATCTTTATTTATGCAGGCAGTTTACTGAAAGAAGGGATTGCATTTGCCATCTTCTGAAGCAAATAATTAATGAGAAAATGTTACACTCGGGGACTAATCACGCAGGTACAGAAATACTTTCAATGCTTTTTATCTCGTTTTTAGCAGTGTCGTTGAAATATATGTGTGTATGCATATTTATACGCATAGCCACTTATGAGTTGGCTTTCTAAAAATAATAATATTCAAAATGGATACAATATGAACTAATTTAAGTTAAAGCATTCAAAAATATATAGAATGAAACAAGATATGTGGTGCAAGATGCGCAGTGTATACTGAAACATAAGTCCTGCTCTGTTCAGTCTCAGGCAACCATGTACAGGATTGTATCCAAATCACTGAAATAGCCAAATAGCTAAAATGAACGCACAAAATAAACAGACATGAAAGCATGCTTAGCAACATGCCATCAGATGTTAAACAGATAACCAGCTGAAACGCAACCCGAAATAAAAATGCTTTAAACTGGTTAGCAATAAAGATCAAGGGAAGAGAATGAGTGGACTTCTCTAGGGCTCCTGAGTCTAGAAATTGGGTAAATGGTTGGTTCTGGTTGAAGGTTCACATGAAGGAGCAGGTATGTAGTTTGGGGGTTCACCTCAATTCAAAGTGGTCAGAAAGTAGCAGGGGTGGGGGTGGGAATGGAGGCGCTTACCTAACCTCCCAGCAGGTGAATAACTACTACTTACTGGGAAGGGTGAGGTGGGAATGAGGTTGGTGTGCTGTGAACACACAAGTGGAGACAATGCAACATTCCTGCTTGCGCTGACGGCAAGACCATCAGCTTTCTGGAAAATCTCCCAGAGTGTTCAGCAATCCACCAGTCTCTGGGGGCAGCCCATCTGAACAAGTCTACTGCCCTTACAGAGGGGAATTGCCACCGCCAATCCAAACTTCAACAGAAGTTGGTCAGAGCACGACAACAGGATGCACTACACACACACGCCAACCTTCAGGCCACCCCTCATATCACTTGGGGCAAAGACTACATGAATTGTAGCCTTACTGGGGCTGGTGACCATTTGAGATAGACCCTGTATGGTTATCATACAGGCCATTAAGTCACAACCCAGATACAGTACAAGTTATGGAACTCTCTCCCTTTAGAAATTTGTATTTCTCCTACAGTACATGCCTTTCAATGGTCTGTAAAGACCGTTTTAGTTCATGATGCTTTTGGTTTGGAATTATTTGTCCCCTAGTTCTTTATCGTCTTCTTCTTTTTTAACATTCTATCTTGTGTTGTATGCTTCAATTTTACTTCCTCTCTGCGGCCCCCCACCCACCCACCCCCCGCCATGGATTCTGTTTTGTTTCAAGTTGATTTTAAATTGTTTACTTTGTAAGCCACTTGGCAGGTCCTCAGGTTGAAAAGCAGCCTAGAAATATTAATATAAACCAACACAGACTTTTTGTGTGGTGTACAAATGTGGCGACAAACAAAAACTCAAGCTGGCGGCACCATTTCCAGTCCCACTGACTGACGCATCAGGTCTGGGGTAAATCAGCAAAGAGGTGCTTAGACAGAGATTATTTTCCTCAGTGAGAGTCCTCTGAGGTGGATGGCAGACCATCGAGGAGAAAGCACAGCTGTCCTGTGCCTGCTCCAGTCAATGGCAGCCTGCCCTTTGTATCTGGGCTTGAATTCTTGAAACAAGAAGAGATTGTTGATGTTGTCCACAGAATATAAAATCAGTTCTGTTGATGCAGCTCATGCCCTTGAGATATTCCGGTTCTTATTTGAGTGTTAATGTTCAACAAATCAGTCTCTGGCACCAGCTCCAAAGATTTACATTTTGTTGTTGTTGTTGTTCCCTTTCTTTTAAGTTATTTTCCCCAGGAAAGTCTCCAAGCAGTGACTTGGGTAATAACCAAAAGCTGCACTGATTATTATTGTTGTTATTATAGGCTCACTTTTATTTCTGTTTAATTAGTACCGTAATTATTTTAAATTACATGTGGTTGGAGTGCAGCTGGATTAATGTGGCTCAGCCATCAGGATTTTTGTTCTTGAGCGAGCCAACATTACAGGAGGATATATTTCTGAGGCTTGTGGAGTGTGTGGTGACAGTTGCCATGCTTGATTTCTGTTGTTCATTATGGATATTTGAATTGTATTAACCTTAGTTCTCTAATATGAGGAGAGAAGCAAATGTTGCCAGCCCATGAGGGGCTGAAAGAGCAGAAGTATTATAGTAATTATAATAAATATATGTAGTATTTATAAATAAATAAACCAGCTATGCTGGTTGCCAATTGCTTTGCAGGACCAATTCAAGGTGCTTATTTTGATGTTTAAAGCCCTAAATGGTTTGGGACCCAAATATATTATAGCCTAAATAACTGACTTTGCATACATGTGTAAATAAACACACTACCACATGATTTGCATAAGGCCTCTTTTCTGTAGATGTACTAGCTCCCATTACTAGGAACACAGGGAGCTGCTTTCTATCATGTCACCCCATTGATCGCTGTAGCTTGGTAGAATCTGGCAGTGCCTCCCCAGATTTTTGAATCAAGATCTTTCCCAACCCTACCTGGAGGTGCCAGATGGAACAAGTGACCTTCTGCATGCAGAGCATGTGATCTACACAATTTGGCCCTTCACCAAATTGTGCTCAACAAGCCAGTGATTATTACATTCTATGTACGTGAACGGCTGTGTATTAATACCTAGTGGGGGGGAAAGAATTTACACTTGATCTACAATAATCAGTGCTGAAACTGTTGAACATCTGGTAACCACCCACTAGAGTAGTTGTGGAGATATGACCTCTTTCTCTCTCTATGGCTGAACTTTTGCTTTTCCTTTCCAGACACTAATGCTTTATATCCTTGGATCTTACTACTGTCAGTCACAGATACGAGCTGTAATCAAGGAAGCCAAAGACAACTCTTAAGGCCAGTGCATTTAACCAAAAAAAACCAGCCCTGGCTGCTGAGAGAATTCGCTGTGCATTAGAGCTTGCTGCACAGCCAAGTAGTTATCTGATTGCTCTTTTGTGGGGCCAAATTGATTTTCAGCCCATGACGAAGTGTGTGGGAAATACAATCAGTATCATTAGCAACTGAAAATAAATCTGGCCATGTGTTGTACTCTAATGTGCATTAGGCTCTCTCTGTAGCCAAGCCCAGTTTTCAGCTACTCTGCACGTTGGCCCTTAATTAGACAGGCTCACTAAACTTGAACAGGAGTCAATCCCAGCATGCCACTCATATCTAGCTAATTTGAGTTGCAATGATGAGAAGCAATGGAACCACCAGGAAAGCAAACTAAAATGCCAGTATGTTGTGGCCCATCAGTACCTTCTAGGGCACCCATGGAAGGTCACAGAAGGTCACCAATGGAAGGCCAGTGTGAGAACAGGAAGCTGGACTTGATGGGCCATTGGCCTGATCCAGCAGGCTCTTGTTATATGTTCTTAATATGCCCTCAAAAATCCACAGTGAAAGAGAGACTGTTTGTTCTTCCTCCTTGGTTCCTGTTTGCATGGACTCATACACCCCATAAACATGACCACATTTCACTGGATGCCATGACTGAATGCCCACCTTCCCATCTAGTCTGAACAGAGGAAAGGTGCAAAGAGCACTTTGGGTGTGAGCATGGTGGTGGCTTATGCAAGTGCCTTTTTCCTACTGATGGGCTACATGCTCACTCCATTTAATTCTCCTCTTTTTCTGCTATTTTAGATGTGCCACCTGTTGGAGAAAAGTAAATACATTTCCTTCTCCTGAGTTTGTAATCTATGCATATGTTACTTTAACCCACAAGAGGGCACTGTTGGTCTAGTGATCTAGTCACCCCGTTTGTAGCTTTTCTGTCTGTTAACTTCTTCCCTAAATGTTGAGCCATTTTGTTATTCTCTCCAGGCAAGATGTCTGCTGTTCCTCTGTCTCGTCTCTACCCATCCTATAAACAGCTTCTGCATGAGTAAAGCCTTTGAACCCCAGAAACTCTAAGTGATCTTTTCAATCCAATTTACCCAAGCTGCAAAGTCTGCTAAAACCACCTCTTTGTGGCAGCCAATTTGTTTCATGTCATGCCTCACAGCAGCCATTTTGTAATATGCTATGCCCCTGTAGCAACCAAGTTATGACTGGCACCCACAGCACTTTTTCAAATTTTCAAATGTGTCCACTGACCCAAAAGGTTTTGTGCCCAAGCTACCTCACTGGGCTGTTTTGAGGATAAAATGTATATTAAGGTGATAAGTAACAATGATTACCAGTTAAGAATTGAAAATTGAGATGAGACCCAACTAAGTCCTACACTGAGTTGTTTCGACGTCTTAGTCATGTTTGACTCTCCGTGACCCCATGAACCAGAGCATGCCTTGGAAACTCTCACTTTCTTCTCAAAGCTTCTCCTTTTTAATGTCCATGGAGTTTTCTTGGCAAAATACTGGAGTGGTTTGCCAGTTCCTTCTCCAGGTGGATCATGTTTAGTCTAAACTCTCGGCTATGACCTGTCCGTCTTGGGTGGCCCTGTATGGCATAGATCATAGCTTCTTGGAGTCATTCAAGCCCCTTCGCCACGACAAGGTGAAGGGGCCTACACTGAGTAGACCCACTGAAATCAGTGGATTTGTGTTTTTTGTTGGTAAGTGGTTAACAGTGTAATCTTGTAATAGCTGTGCAGAAGTAAGCACTATTTAGTTCGTTGGAAGAAGAAGAAGAAGAAGAAGAAGAAGAAGAAGAAGAAGAAGAAGAAGAAGAAGAAGAAGAATTTATTATTTATATCCCGCCCATCTGGGCAGCTTCCAACAAAATATTAAAATACAATACTGTATTAAAGATTAAAAGCTTCCCTAAACAGAGCTGCCTTCAGATGTCTTCTAAAAGTCTGGCAGTTGTTTTTCTCATTGACATCTGGTGGGAGGGCGTTCCACAGGGCAGGCGCCACTACCGAGAAGGCCCTCTGCCTGGTTCCCTGTAAGCTCACTTCTCGCAGCGAGGGAACTTCCATATAGTTGTGCACACTACAATTCTGTATCAGTTTACTTGGGATTATCCTTCTGAAATCAATGGGACTTCTAAACAGACTTGCATAACATTGCATTAATTTTTTTTACTGGAGCATTTAAGACTGTCAGAGTTGGAATCTGACTCAAATAGAAGTTTCATTGAAGTTTCGTTTTTCCTTCCATTAAACTTCATTATACCAAGCACAGTTTACAGCTTTAATCTGTCTCTTCTCAAAGCCTAGTCTGCCTTCATGCATGCTTGCTCTTCAATTTTTGTATGATCAGCAGATATACATAATGCTGAATCTACGTTGTTCTCTGCATCTGATTAATACAATTAGTAGGCAGTAGAGACCAAAAACACTGACCCCAGTAGGATCCTTCTTGAAATAACTCCTTTATTGGAGGTCACACTATTAATGATCACCGTCTGCTAAAGGTCTGCTACCATTCTTAGCAGAGGATTTTCTTCCATAATTAGGACTCAGATACTCAACTCAAATACAGGCATGTTAATGACTGAGAAATTAGAACATCAGGAAACCTATCTCTGTGTTATCAGCTAAAGTATATCACAAGGGAATAAAATATCTACAACAAGATTCAAGATAGCTTGTTCCCTTGTCAGTTTAAAGTCTTCCCCACTGACACTCCTGCTGAACAAGCTATGCTTTGCCATTGTAGGTTAAGAGCCATATGTTCTGTAGTTCAGGTTTGAACATGATACACAGGAGCGTATTCATCAGGAGGGTAGGCCAGTCATGTATACAAGACGTTGATTATGATTTCCCTAAATGCAGCTGCAAGGCTTTGGACCAAGACCAATAGGTGGGAACACATCTCACAGATGCACTTGGAGTGCCATGTTAAAACCTCATAATCACATTTATGTTTGCACCACTGAGAATCCAAGCTTTGCATTTTTCAACCTTTCAACTCAGGGCAAGATGGCAAACTTGTTTTTATACCGCTTGGTTATTTTAAGCTTTTTATCCCATCCATGATCTATCTATTTGCATTGGCTTTGAGACTGGAATACATTTCACAGGTTCTTAAACTTTAGCCACTGGTGCACTTTTGTGCACAATTTATCATCCTCGTCATTTCATTTTGTATGCTGCCTTTCCATAGTTAAAACCATGCTCCATAGTTCAGTTGGTTAGAGTGTGAGGCTAATAACGCCAAGCTGTATGGGAACAGCTGTATATTCTTTCGTTGAACTAGATGGTCTTCAGGGTCCCTTCCAACTTTACAATTCTATGATTCTATAACAATTTAGAAGGGTGGTGCCCACATGGGTTGGGAACAGGGTATCTAAAGGTATGCCTGCCTCCACATCAGCCTGCTCATATGCTGAGATAATAAACTGAGGCTTCCGCTCTTAGAAGTGAGTTAGGGTGGCAGCATAGAGAGGCCTTTCTCCACGATAGAATACAGAATACTCTACCCAAGAAGGCTTACCTACTAGCAACTTTGCTATCTTTTTAGGAAATACCTTTTTCTGAAGCTTTTGATAGTTAAGACTGTGGTAATTTTATTCCTGCTAGTTTTTATTCACTCTTTTTATGTTTTTTAATTTTGTTGCCTTATTTTACTTGTGTAAGCCTCTCTCTCTATATATATGATTATACATGCTTTTATTTAGAAATAGGAAAATTTGAAATAATAGGCAAAAAAAATCTAATAAGAGGTGCCTCCAAAAGCTATGAGGTCCTCATCCTACCACATGCAAGATTTTGGAAAGCTTTACCACCCAAGTGGTATTCCGTTTATCTGAACCTCATCCTCATTCGCAGGTTGCTTTTTGTATTACCATTACGAATACCCTTTTCACACCATGTATATGCAGGCAAACACATATTCTGGAAAGGCATGGGTGTAGCCACGGGGAGGAGGGGGCAGCTGCCCCCTATCAATAAATGAAAATAACTAACTGAACAATTGTGTCACAGATAACTCAGGTCTGTCCCTCCCCCCCAACATAAAGCTTGCCCTCCCTCACAAAAAATAAATCCTGGCTACACCCATGTGGCAAGCTCATATCATTTAGAAAACAATCACATTGTGTGATATAAACAGCTTTGTTGAATTGAACTACGAGCAATAAACTACAGTACTGGTTAATCAAAGCTTATCTGCCTGACCAGTGACTAAAACTGTGCTTTTTAGTTGCATAAGAAGCACTTAAGACAACTTTCTTCCCTTGACTAGAGGATGCTAATAAACGCCTTAGGCTAAATGGGCTGGGTAATTTGATGGAATGCGATCCTCTTCCTCTGAAGTCTCATCATGCCGAAATCTCTCTGAGGTATGGCAATGCAAAATGACACGAGGAAGGTTGGCACTTCACATTTTTCCATTTTTAAAAATGTAAGTAAGAATACAATTTGGGGCAGAGATGTGCTTGTTAAATATAAACTAATCACATTCGGAGGAAAGATATTGCATGCTTAAGCATCTCTCAGATGGAATCAGCAGCCCTGACGATGAAAAAGTGAAATATACATGCCTCATCCAGATAGAACCTACCCATGTGGCAAGAACATTATAAAAAATATTGACCACTATTGAAGATAAGCTCAATGTATGTCAATATCAAAGAAAAATAGCTGAACCTTCTGAAAATGACTTTGAAAAACTGGATGATCAAAGAAAATTATGGATATTGATTGACAAGCAATTCCTTGCCGGAGCTGTACTCATTAGGGAGTTTTTGCCACACGTGCACAGAAAATACGAACAAATTGCCTTTGCTTTCTGGCATAATTGCTCTAAATAAAACATAGCCTAGTTTGTGGGTGATTATTAGAATAAGAATGCAGGAAGGAAGGGATCTGTGAAAATCCATGGGTGGTACTTTCCACCACGATTAGCCTTGGGCAGGAAAGGAGAAATTGCTTTTTGGGGAGAGAAAGGATTTGGGCTCTAAGGATGCAGCCAATTATTCCCATCTTCATTTTACTGCTTGGAAGGCTCTTTGACACCAAAGTGATATTTTGGTGCAGGTGATGGAAGGCTTTGGATTCTTAAGGATATGCATCAGAGGGTACAAATCCTCAGGCACCAAACTCCTCAAACCTGCCCAATCCTTTTTGTATGAAAAAGGGCAGGTCCCTAAAGCAGCAGTGGTTAATCTGTTGGCCTCCAACTCCCATCAGCCCTAGCCAGCATGGCCAATGGTTAGGGATGATGGGAACTGGGAGTTCAACATCTAGAAGGCAGCAGGCTAGCCTCCCTCCCGCACCCCACTGTATATGATCCTTTTGCAGGAAAACAGGTGAGAGAATGCAGAGTCCTAGTGGCTGGTTGTATTGGCGGAGTGCAAAATCAGCACCAGACAGCACAATTCTCCTCTCACTGTAGTCTTGGAAGGTTTTTGAAAAGTATTTGTTTTCCCAGTAACAACGCAAGCAAGCAAGATAATGCAACATTATGCCTTATGTGTGCTTACTGCCTTCTGCTGCTGGGGATATTTTGAAGAGGTGGAGAGCTTGTTTTTACCTATTTTTCTGCAAGGATAACAGGTCTCAGCTGAACCAGGTGAGTCACTGGAATGTAGATCAGGTCCCGGCAGTCTGTAACTGACTAGATGATAGCTAATAAGCTCAGCCCAGTCAAGATGAAGGTACCGTTGATGATGGGCTTTAGAGATTGTCTTCAATCTGCTCTTGAGCAATGAACTCTCCCTAGAATCAAGTATGTTTTTTGCAGATGCTGTTAGATCCAGTGCTTCACTTATATTACCAAATAATATCCATGGCACAAATTGCCTCATGGATAGAAGTCTTGCTACAGGTATCTATGATCTAGTAAACATTTGAACTAGGTTGCTTCAGTATATTGGAACAGAGGGGAGGAGTGGACCTTAAAAGCTATTTAGAAACTTAGGTTGGTTCAAAACACAACAGCCAGGTTGCTAACCACCACTGGCTATTTTGAACAGAGCTTGCCAGTACTAAAAAATCTTGACAAATTCTAAATTTGTTTCCACATTCAAGATGTTGGTATTAACTTTTAAAGCCCTACACATCCATATAATCACCTAGCCCATATAAGCCCACCAGTTTGTCAAGATCTACATCTATTTCAGAGATGGGACCTTTTCAGTGATGGTACCTCAGTTGTAGATTGTTCTCCAGAGAGACACTTGGCTGTCAATGATTTTGCTTTCTGACACTGTGCAAAGAGGTTCCTACCTTTCCATGGATAAATTTTACTTCTACCATTTGTTTTTTATTGCTTGTGTTTTGTCATTTTTAAATTATTGCATTGTCTTGTCAGCTTCCTTGGAAGCCATCAAATGAAATCAGCCTACCAACGATTAGCAAATAAAAAAACGACAAACAAATCTATTTTTTCTGCATCATGTTTAGGCAGCAGCAAAACTCCTACAGACACCCCACTTTAATAACAAAGGAGAGCTATTTACAAAAGGGAGGGATTTTTTCAGTGGTCTAGCAGGCACTTGGCAAGGAGCGAAGGAATAACTTCTTTCCCTTCAGACTTTGAGAAGCTGGGTTGTTTACGAAAAAGGAAGGCAACATGGAACAATCTACAACTTTGTTGGAAACCAGTATTTAGCTTATGGTAGCTGGAAGGAAGGAGGTGGGGAGAAGAGTGTGGTTCTAGCACTGGATATAAAGGCTTTCTGTGGAGGATTCTAGCTAAAGGCCCGGAAGGTTCCATGGGAACACAGTGAAACTATCTTTGCTTACCCTCCCTGAAGCACCTTCCACATGTTGCCTTTGGTGGACCTTGACATCTCAAATTTCAGGGGCGCCTGGTGAAACGCCAAAATCTGGTGGCCTCCCCCCTCCAAGCCTTCAATTGGAGTAATAGTGGTGGCGCCTGCTCTGGTGCCCCAGAAGCTCTGTACCTGGTGCGACTCCCCTAGAACTGTCTCTGTTTGAGGGAGGAAGTTTTAAATCCTCAAAAATCAAGTTACCCGAGCCAACTTTTGAGGACTTCAAGCTTGCTCTAGACTAATAAAGGTCACTCAATATATAGGTCACACAAATTTCAGTTCCTACAGCTATACGTTTTCTTTAACCCAGCTGGTTACAATTAAACAAAAAGCTAAAAGTAGATTAGATTATGTCACCATCTAAAACAGGAGTGGGAAAACTTTTTCAGACTGAAACCCACATTCCCGTCAGCATGGTTGGAGCCCATGGCAGTGGTGGGTGACACCAGAGGCAAAAGTAGGAAGAGCAACAATTGTAACCTTTGTGTATTAGGTTAGTTTTACACCCGCCCTGCTCTATCCTCCATCCAGATAAGCAAGAGGAGTTGTCAGAGTTCCAGAATAGATTCCAGCCAGGCAAACACTCAAAAGTAGGGCTGGTAGCAAGTGGGACCTAGACAGACAGGTGCGGCTGAGGAAGTGTAGCCTAGGGAGAGTCACAGGGGCCCGATAGGCAGGCTTGGTGGGTTGCATTCGGTCCCTAAGCCTCCTCACCCCTGACCTGAAACAAAATGCATCATTATCCGACTTTGGAGCTGCAAGAGAAGGCTGCTCTGTTATACGCAGCTAAGAGCACAAAATGCATACAGAGTAAGTTGCTTCCCATCAAAAATAAAGAACTGTATAATCACTGACAATTTCCTTTTGTAATCTAGGTGCACATGCTCTATTACTGCTAAGCATGTCATTTCCTCAGAGATTAACTGGCTTCTGCACATATCAGGGACTTCTTAGTGCAACTGAGTGCCAAGAGGCAACTAAGAAGGGCTGCAAGTTTTCCATATTTCTTTATGTACCCCCAGAAAATGAACAGTAGCATTATCTGCAGTTACACTGTACTAAACTGAAATTTCTCCTCATTACTTGTTTACTGTGCAGCTGCTCGGAAACATTCCCCCCCCCCCCTTCTGCGATGCATGAGAAGATATCAAAAGCAATCATCAAACCAAATGCATATTCCCTGCCAATTCTTGTCAGTGAACAAAACTGACTGCCCATTCCATATTCTTTAATGAAATATTACGCAAAAGAAAAGAATGAAGAAAAGGCAGTTGCACTCACAGAGCTTTGCCTGCTAGTTGAACACGAACAGTTGGTGTTTTTGTTTGCTTTTTATTCCCTGCATTTCCTGATGGAATTCAAATCGTGTGTACATACAGTTCCTAGGCAAGTCTCTCATCCAGGTGCTGACAATAACCAAGGCTCCTTAACTACAGCATGGTAGCTGAATCATGTGCCTTCAGAATATATTGTAATTTGAGACTTTCACCCCTCACAAATTTGTAACTAGCATTAAGCATATGCCTCATGTTCGGGTTGGGACACTTTAATGAAGTAGATCTATAATGCTTTAACAGTGTTTCAACTACAGGGCGGAAATCTAAAATAGCTACAAACCCAAAACACCATTAATTGAACTAGGGCAGAATCCATTTACTATCATTCCAGTAGCTAAAAGCACTTCTGTCAATGCAAGCCCCCTTTAGATTGGATATCCCATTAAATCTTTTTTGCATTCTCAGCATGTGCTAAAGCATACTTGCAGACTAAAAGATCAAGAAAGGCAATACTCCCAGTGAAAGTGCTACTGGGAAAGATCCAAACTGAAAAATCAGATTGTAGCTTCCTCATTTGAGACCATTCCCTACCACTT
This sequence comes from Podarcis muralis, assembly GCF_964188315.1. Lineage (NCBI taxonomy): Eukaryota > Metazoa > Chordata > Lepidosauria > Squamata > Lacertidae > Podarcis > Podarcis muralis. The sequence goes on along the minus strand of NC_135656.1, from coordinate 64,999,350 downwards.
TTCTCAAGTATCATCTAGATCTGAGGCACTGTGCTTGCCTAGTGCTTGGTATTCTTTCCTATTCACCGTACACATTTTTGTGTCTATAGGAGACACCTGAGCCTAATTAGAAACTGATTTTTAAAATGTACTTTATTTACATGGTTATCACAAAAAAGGGAACAGCGCAGTGGGGAATATTACAATGTGTTAGTAATGGTTCGGCTACGCAGCTGCTGCACATACTCCTTTGCGTGATCTAAAGCAGTCTTTGGTTTCTCTGGAGGTGGAGGTGGGCCTTCGACTAATTTCACAAAGTAATGGCACTTGACTTTGTCCATAATGCCAAAAAAGCCTTTGCCATGGTAACGGATCCTTTTCAGGTAGTGCCCTTTTCCAGAGAAGGATTCAGCTAGAAGACATAAAATAGACGTTAAAAGAAAGGGAGAATGCAGGCCATAACATAAATTCTATTTTAAAAAATCTGGCTCACTCAACGCCTTGACAGACCTGGATTTCTCTTTTTAATGTGCCACGTCAAAAATTACAAAAGAAACCATGGAAAAATGTACCGGTCCTGTTTATTTATCTGGGCCTACAATAAAGATATATGTAAATCCTTTACCTTCAGAATGCCCCGACCCCAATTTAGGCAGACCACTAACTTTATTAAAGAAGTGTGGTAACAACATGGCATAGAAGAAATTAGTACACAAGAAAATATATATATTTTTTAAAATGGGTGAAAAAACAGGACCTGTGACAACCAGCAGCAAAAACATTAAACAAATTAATGAAAACTACTACTGTTACTCATTTTTCACTAAGTATTTCTTCTATAACTGTGAGTTTCATCTATCAAAGGTTTTTGTGCAGCCAAAACCCACCCCACCCATTTTAAGCCTTCCCCTAGGAAAGCATAATTCACTAAGCTGGTCAGTCACTTTGCCCTAGAACGTCCACTCGAGGCGTTATGAATCATGATGAAGTGACATTTTATTTTCCCCTTTGCTAGAAGCCATTTCTATACTGCTTTTTGTCATCATATGTTTAAAAGAGAAATGAGCTTCCTATGACAGCAGCATTATAAAGGTAAGTTAAAAGGGTCCATTTGATATGGAGAACTCAGAGAGCTATACCTAAATGCCAGATCTAAATGCACTTAATTTAGAACCTTTTTACCTCAATTAAAGGTTGAAAGATGACCAGTTGCTGGGAAGTGAAGTGTGAACTGCTGGCTAACCTGCCACAGCAAAATGAATTACAAACCAACAGAAATGGGCTGATGATGAAAAATGGATTATTGTGTTTAAGACCTATATGGAATAATGCACTTTTCATGTATACAAATGCTAAGGCAAGTAATGTCAAACAACCACAGCTGCAAGAACTGAAGTTATACTTAACCCACATGCAGGTTGAATAACTTTTCAAAGGTCTACCCTACTTTTTATGCAGCTATCTGTAAAGTATGCTGATTGTAAAACTGCTGCTACAGTGCTAGGAAATTAGAAGCCTATCTTTAATCTATTGGAAGATGTCATCAGGCAAATCTACTCCTTGCCAGAATTTGAGAAATGAAATATATTTGCTCCAAGGAATCTGTACTCTACATAAAATGGCTGGTAGGCCAAGAACTCCCATTGAAGTTGAAAGTACTCAGTAAAACTTGTGAAGTCTTGTGTATACAGGTAATCAGTAGGCTTTACATGTTGTGTTGATTAAACCTTTCCCCTATCTAAGCACACAGATACTCAAAATCAACCCAATGAATCTGACATCCTTATCTTAGACAAATCCCACTGATTTTTATGTAATAGCTCTCATGAGATTTCAGTACTTAATAAACCAAGAAACTGCAGGACACAGAGAGACATACAAAACCCTCCACTTTGAAGCTTTCATCGAATTTTTGTGGGATTTTTCTTTTTTGTGAGGGGGGCAGGAATAAAAAATCACAACATTTTCTGATGCCCTTAATCACCTGGGATCAGTTAGGTTGTGTTTGGTAAGCAAAATTGGGGGTGGGTATGCCATGTGTATTTTACTTGCTGTATAAATGGAAGTTTTTCCAATAAACAATAATATTTGAACCAAAATATTTGATTGGAGAAGGAATCAATTAATCATCCTTAGCATGGATTACATTTTTTAAAACCCAACATTTAATTTGAATTTTTTTAATGTGACCTTCCAGTAGAGAAATTTTCTCATGCCAAGGCTATTATTTATTATTATTATTACTTGGGAGATGCCAAACTATGGAACACATTGGATACACAAAGCTCTGGTTGGGCCTTGTTGAGCAAAGTTAGATGGACACAGGAAGTGTCGGGGGGACGGACTTTCCTTACCTTATCAAGTTCACTTTCAGGACTCTGAGCTTTCACCACCCTCCAAACCTTATGTAACCCATCCCTGATTGTTCAGAATGGCCTGCCAACCTTCCAGAGAGGCTTTTCTAGGGGCAAAGGTGGTTGCAGGGCAGAGAAAGGGATGGCCCTTTAGAATATGTCTTCTATAATAATAAACTATTTACCAATGTGTAAGTTGGATCTAAATTCTACATTATGCTTCCTCACCGCCATTTCTTGGGCTTCTAGAAGGACCTATTGTAAAAAAGGAAAAATTACAAATTAAGATTGTGTAAATTTTTAATCCTGGAGTTTTCATATGCACAGTAATACCTACTCACCTTTAAATTAAAAAAGGAAACAATGTATTTTTTTAACTTCCTTGCCTTAGGGTACTTTGCTTATTAGCTTCCCTACCTCATGGCAACATGTCCTGTGGCAGATTGTGTGTGTGTGTGTGTGTGTGTGTGTGTGTGTGTGTGTTGTATTTAACAAAGTTCTCTAAGCAGTTCACCAACTTGTTCAAAAATACAGCATACAATCCAAGGCTTATAAAAGAATAAGCCAGTTATAAACAATATGAACTAGCCCAGAAATATCATCTAAAAGATAGAAATATATGGATTTAATAGAGAATGGTAAATTAAATTCTGAAGAAACTTGTAACTTACCTCTTTTATCACTTTTGCTCCCTTTTTGTCATTGAATTCCAACTGAGCTAGTGCCTGATCTATGGACATGCCTCGTATCTGAAATGAAAAGTAACACAGAGATGGGAGAAATTCTCAATACAGTATATAATTCATATATAGTGAAACAAACAGCATCATAAGCATCAGTTTCAGTGTAGACGAACTATGCAACACTGAGTTGCTTTACACAGTTTTATAGAATTGCTATAGTACAAAAAACTAAAACAAACAAAAACTCTGACAAAGAGCATTAAGGACTACCAAATCAATACCGAGAAGAAAAATTCCTAATCTCAAATGCACTGCAAAATAAATAAATAGAAAGCTTCTGATGAATAAGGCTTTCAAATCTATCGTGCACATATGCCTAAACTGTGGCGTGCCAAGTGCTGAAGGACTGCAACTCCTGTTATCCCTGACTGTTGGCCATGCTGGCTGGCGTTTTGCAGAAAGGAAAAGGCTATTTAAAACTATTTTCATGTGCAGCTGCTTGACACAGCAACCTATGCAATTGCTGTATGATCAGCCCCCACTATGTGGTTTGCCTTCACCTGGCATAAGCTGTCACTAAGAATGTTTCCCACACATAAATAACAGTTTAGGGCATGGAGAGAGTTTCAAAAGGTTTCCACATGGAAACTGTGACATGGGAAAGCCATAGTCAACAGATACAGGGGACCTGACTTGACCTCTGCAAATGATCCTGCAATGCTTTTTCCAGAGGAAATTTAAGCAATTCTTCATTTTTCAGTATTTGCTACACTCCATGCATCCCACCAAAAGTTTATATTATCTAAATCTCCTCCTGGTATATTCCCCGCCCACCCCCACCCGGGACAAAATGGCAGAGCAGGATCTTCTTGCACAGTAGCGCAAAGCATCCTCTGCTTCTTTAAGTAAACTTACGTAACATTTTATCCAGGGATTTTACAAGGAAAGAGGGTTTTAAAAAAAATCAAATGCAACCACGTGTAAAGAGGGCACGAAAATACAGCCATCACCAAGAAATCTCATAATCCTAACAAGATTAAGCCTACAAAAACCAATCCTCTTACCAGTTTTGCCAGGTACCACATCTTGTCCTTACTGTATTTAATGTGTCTTCGACAGTGGTATATTTCCTATAGAAAAATAGATGTTTATGTTCTGGGGACAACAATGTCTTTTGTTTTCTCCCCACCACCCCCAGTTCCTCTACTACTTTGAAAACAAAAAACATTTCCTCCTCCACCTGCCAAAAATTATGTCAGACAGACTTTACATGGCAACAGGCAAGAATGGAAGCAGCGAAAACTAATTCCAACTATGTTGTGTTATTTGTCTCTTACTACATAATAAATAACGCTTAGTTTTTCACATGGGCAGCTTTATGGTCACCAACTATACTGGCTGACTTGTTCCTACCTTTAAACAGTGCTATGCAATGACTTGGTGCAGATTAATAAGGTATCAGAAATGGTGCATCACACTGCTGTCCCACCTACCCTACTTGGCAGCATCTCTCCAGGTTCTCAGGAAAATATATTTTCTGAGCTTGCTAGAAAATATCTTTTTTTTTTAATGGAGGTTGCCAGAAATTGAATTTGGGACCTTTTGCATGCAAAATATACACTCTACCTCTAAGCTATAGTCCCTTCTCAGGTGGGCACACATTAGTACAGTGGTACCTTGATTTGCGAACAGCCTAGTTTACGACCATATTGGATTATGACCAATTCAAACCTGGAAGTGCGCGTCCCGGTTTGCAAAAAAAAAATTGGATTACGGCCCACTTTTTGAGAATTACGAACAATTATTTTGGTTTATGAACAAAATTTTTTGGATTACGACCTGTTTGGAGGCCCCATTGGCGAAAGAGCGCCTTGGGTTATGACCTGTTTTGGTTTACAAATGGACCTCCGGAACAGATTATGGTCATAAACCAAGGTACCACTGTATACTGAAGCAGTGAAATTTAATACAGACTTACAGATAACATAGGGAACAGCTGACCAGCTGCTTGCTTTGCCTAGCTATGCACTGCCATGGGTCTTCTCTGACCCCACTATCTTCCAGTACTCTTCTCCCACCACAGTGCTGAATGGGTCTGCTTGTCTCTCCCTCTCCTACCTGCAAACACCTGTTGGTCTTTGCAGCTGGCCATGGACGGAAAGGATCCATGCTCCACACACAGTTCACTCCGTGTTGAAATGAATTCATCCTTTCCATTTTCCAGGTGCAAAAATTAGCCAACAGGCTTTTGACACAGATTTTTCTAGCATTGCTCAACACAAAGCTGTTCAACTACCATACTAATTCTCAGCTGTGCCTCAATCAGTCTTCATAGGTGAGATACATTTCATGAAATTAATGCACATAACATAGGGTTGGCATATGTCTGGAATTTCCCGGACACTGCCAGGATTTGGCCGTTTGAAACAGTGTCCTGGCAGTAATTGCTGAAATGTCCAGGAAAATCCAGATGTATGGCAACCCATGCTCAAGAAGCTCAATAATTTCTGCCCCCCCCCAAAAAAAAAGCTCAACAATTTATTGTTATATGGCAACCCTAACAAAATAGGTCAGTGCAGGTTAAGTTCTCAATATACAGCTGACTAAAAAGCTGCTTATAATAATCCCTTCACAACTATTATTTTGCTAACACATGTAAGGTCCAGTACCAGCTACAGAATGGGAATGCATTTTTATATATATGTTTAAAAAGCTTTGTAAAAGAGAAGCAAAATTCACCCAGATACATTAATCATTTGAGAAGTGAAATTTCATGTGCGCTTTGTTGCTCAAAAATATAGTGTGTATACTTCAAATCATATTGCTCGCAGAGCCGATAAATGCGCACAGAAGACAAAAATGAGGAACTTAAAAATAAATACTGTATTTGTCTGCAGTGAAACCATTTTTCATTTTAGCTGCGCTCAGCAGCAAGCCAAACCATCTGACAGTAAATTCATTATTTAAAGGTAAAGAAAAGCTGTAAAAAATGCAAGACCAAGATTACTATACCTGATGGGAAAACTTGAAAGAGTTTTCATACAAGTCTCCCAAGTGCCCCATATATCATGCTACCAGCTAGTGATTTCAAGCTTTTTTAAAAAATAGCATCTCTTTCCTGCAGTGACCAGCCTTTTAATATTTAGTTTACCTAGTTCCGCACACAATGGAAGCTGACAAGGGTACCACTACGGCTACAGTTTTCTAAGTACAGCCCAAGGCAGGAGAAATAAGGATGCGATCACAGTGAAATTCAGGCCAGAATAAACCCATTAGCTGTACACAGCAGACAGAATGAGACTCAATTTCTACAGAATTAGGGATACATATGCCTTATCCTATGATGTCTATTCAAGATCTAGCATCTATTTTGTTTACCAGAGGGGGGAATATAATAAATGATACTTTAAAAATGTAGTATGATGTGCTTGGCCATCTAGCCAAGCACACATATCCTAGATACTAACAGCAAACTCAATTTCCTGAGACTGGATCCTTATGTAGCCAAAATGGAAGGAGGTTTCAACGTGTTCAGGAAAACCACAAGGTCTGCAGAAGTGCAGTACATCTTTAGTGAAACAAAAAAGCACACACAAAATAACGGCCACTGAGCTTTTTATTAATATAAATTCTAAAGTACAAACAAACCAGAAAAACATAACCACAGTTACTAAGCAAAGTTACATCGTTTGTACTTTTGACCTTACATTAAAAAAAAAACTTTAAAAAAATCTTTTTAAAAAACCAGCCATTGAGGACTGACATGCTAATAGCAAGAAAATGCTGACTGACTATTACAGAGGACAAAATCAAAATCAGAGGGCTGGAAATAATAATAATAATAATAATAATAATAATGCCCTGTCTTTTTCCCTGACAGAACTCAAAAAGGCTTGTGGATGAAAACTGAGTAAGGATCCTGAACAAATCATGTTTTATTTCAGTCATTAATTGTGCCAAAGAGCTGCTGGGATGTGGTAAGTCTGGGAGTCACTGCTTCCTTTTTTTGCGAATTAATTTTTATTGCTTTTCAAAAAATTTAACAAATTGTTTTTTTAAAAATGGGGGTCATTGCTTCCAACATTTAAGCCTGTGTGTTTGATACAAATGCGGTGCTAACCTTGTTCTTGGAAATTACAACCTTGCAAAAATAGACAAAATGAACCCATGTTCATTGCTCTACAATTCTGTAATATATAGATGTAAGTCTTACTGCAGGTCTTCGAGGTTCTCCTGGTTGCTGTGGAGGATAAACCACCCTATTCTTCTTTTCCCATCTTCCAATATCCCCAAGAGATGCACTTGTATGGATATTTGACAGAAGAGGAACACTGCAAGGTGCTAGTAACCTGTGAGACAAGAATTTGTCATTCCACCAAGATTATAATAATCACTTAAGAGGTTGATTGCTAGATGCTTTTCATCCCAACTTATCAGAATGTGCTCTTTCATTGTCTCTCCTAATCAATGAGCAACATACTCCAAGATGGCTCAATTGCCCTGCTGGTTTGAGGGGCAGTAGGCCTAATGCAACGAAAGGGGGCAAAGATAGCCCAATAGGCAGCATCCATAATGCTATCCTATTTATACATTATGGGCATATGCTCCTAATAATATATTCAATATCAATTACTAAATGAAGTGGTATTGATTCAGTTAGATACACTATATGGGAAAAGCTGAGCTTGAAGTAACTAACAGAAACCACACACTAAATGTTTTAATTTGGGCATATGTCTCCCAGTACTTCTCTTATTATTTCAACTAAATGATTTAACTTCTGGACTGGGATTGGAGACAGGAAAAGAAGAAAGCTGGGTCTTTCGGGGGGGGGGGAGGAAATAATTTCAGTGATTAGCAGTTTTTATAATTCAGCTTTGCTTACTTCCTTGAAAAAGATTACACACTGGTTAGTTGTGGGAGGGACACTAAAGCTGCCAAGCATTCATAGCATGAAAGGTATTATGAGAAGACAAATTTCCAATGCATATGGAATTTGCCCAAAAATGACTATGCAAGAATTCAGGCCCAGTTGTTCTTTGCAGGGCTACATCAGTTCTTGCCACTTGCAGAAAGAGGGAAAGGTCCCAAGGCTGAATAAAATGCTCACATGGGGCCATATCCAACACTGCTGCTCAACTAGGTAAAGGTAAAGGTACCCCTGCCTGTACGGGCCAGTCGTGTCAGACTCTAGGGTTGTGCGCCCATCTCACTTAAGAGGCCGGGGGCCAGCGCTGTCCGGAGACACTTCTGGGTCACATGGCCAGCGTGACGAAGCTGCTCTGGCGAGCCAGCACCAGCGCAGCACATGGAAACGTCGTTTACCTTCCCGCTATAAAGCGGTACCTATTTATCTACTTGCACTTAGGGGTGCTTTTGAACTGCTAGGTGGGCAGGAGCTGGGACCGAATGACGGGAGCTCACCCCGCCGCGGGGATTCGAACCGCCGACCATACGGTCAGCAAGTCCTAGGCGCTGAGGTTTTACCCACAGCGCCACCCGCGTCCGCTGCTCAACTAGTGTGGTAGAATTCCACTTGCACAATTGAACATTTCCCTCCTTTCCCCCCCCACACACCCTTAAAATCTGCTCCAAAGGGTTGGAAGACCCCCCAAAGCCGATTTTAAGGGTGCCCGGGGAGAACAGCAGAAAAGGAAGTCCTATTGTGTGAGCAGAACTCCCCACATGCAGTGTAGGATGCAATTCACAGGCTGTGAGACGCAGCCAGTAGTTCCATGTGATCCATTCACACAGCTGTGACCCATAGAAATAACTAAGGCTTCTGCAGTATCAATGGTATTTAAAACAAGCAAAACAAATCCACTCGTTTCTGAAGCACAGAAGCTTCTGGAATATTGCAAAATTCTTTTTATAGCCTCCTCAATTTCAGAAGCAAGGTGCCATATAGCATAGGAGAATTTCTGTCTGAGAAACACAACTTGGGCACTGGAATATTTATTTTTTCTTTAGTTTCTGTCCACTGTCTCCATATCCAGTCACATTTCAGCAGAGACAAATTACCCATGTGCAAGAAACCGTTAGGTGATGGCACCCTCTAGTGCTCAAGAACACAGGAAATACCTATTGGTATTTGTATTTACAGATACACATCTTTTAAATTATTTTCATAATTAAAAAAGCATTTATCCACCTTGGGTCTCAGCTAGTACTATCAAATCATGTTAATGTCCATAAAAAGCAATATATATACATATATTTCAAATATATATCAAGTTTCCTGAAATGTTCAGTTTTTCCATCTGTAAAAATATGCACATGCACATTTGTATTTTGTGTCTTCACAATGGTATTCAAATACCAAGAGACAGCCTGTAAAATTAAAAGCAGGCACAAGCTGTCTCCCAGCACAGCCCAAGTTTGTTAGATCCTGTTGGTTGGACCAGTAGCAGAATTATTCCAGAAGAATTTCAACTCTAGAATTAACTTCTCCAAAGTAAACAAATGGAAACTATTGCTTATTTTTGCCATTAGGATGCAAAATACTGGCTTTGGATTATACTCATTAAAGCCATCTTATATAAAGGTGTGATTCATTAACCATGCAGATAAGTGTAATCTCACTGAAATAAAATAAAATAAAATAAAAACTGTGCATGTGTTTTTATTCTTCCCAAATCTTTCCCCTGTGATTCTTCATTAACGAACATCAGAGCCCTACTGTTCCTCTGTAATACCCTACTGAATGAGAATGGCTTCTCATTGTGCGGTAGAAGTGTGCTCCCTCCTGGTCACCTAATGAAATGCTGGCCTCCACTTTTCTTTCCTAGTAACTCTGCAGCTGAGGGACAAGTTTCACAAACATTTTTGTACCCTATCAAAGGCTCCTGTGTTCAGTGATGATGATTGGGGGGGGGGCTTTCCAGAGTAATCACCTGCTGCACGTCAACTTGAAGAAAAACCTCTAATACATATCTTAACCACACGTGGGGAGACACAATCCTTTAGATATTCTGGTCCAAAATTGTGAAGGGATTTAAACTGAGCCCAGAAACTGATCAGGAAGCAGAGCAATTGACTTATAGTGCCTGGTCCTTTCTGGCAATTTGGCAGCTATACTGTGAACTAAATGAAATTGTTGGACCCTCTTCAAAGCAGTCCATTCTAGAGGTTACCAAGAAATGACGTCCAAGGCATGATAACCTGAGAGTGAAGACGTTTTACACATACCTTCATTCACTTAAATTTTATCTGTACTCAAGCACAATCTGAGGGTGTTTCATTTCACCATCAGGTGGATACTCTCTATTGATTGAATGATAGATTGCATTTATATACTGTCACTTCAAGGCTGCAAATTCCTCAGCCAGGCAGCCTAGTAGCTGTTGATGGAAGGTGTTTTCTGTTCCTGCACTGATTTAAGAAAGCAGACACACAGAGGTTGGATGACCACCTGTCATGGATGATTTAGTTGATATACCTGCATTGCTGGGGGTTGAACTAGTTGACCCTCAGGGTTCCTTCCATCTCTACGATTCTGACTCCATGATTCTAGAAGCTGGTTTGGGTCTTGGAGGCACAAACAGCCTAGCCCTTTCTTTTCCAACTGACGGCAACAGCACTGCCTAAACCACAATCCTTATACAGTGGTACCTCGGGTTAAGTACTTAATTCGTTCCGGAGGTCCGTTCTTAACCTGAAACTGTTCTTGACCTAAAGCACCACTTTAGCTAATGGGGCCTCCCACTGCCGCCGCGCTGCCGGACTACAATTTCTATTCTCATCCTGAAGCAAAGTTCTTACCCTGAAGCACTATTTCTGGGTTAGTGGAGTCTGTAACCTGAAGCGTATGTAACCCGAGGTACCACTGTACAGGGCTGTTAAATCAACCAATCTCTCTTAAACACGGGAGTACAGAAACCTTTGGAAGATTTGTTTAAGTCTCAGTGGTTACTGCTGCTGGTCATGCCCTCGAACTCCTGGATACTGACTACGACCAAAGTGCTGCATTGGGGCGCCATAATTCTACACCACCAAATGCACAAAAAGTGCCCTTAAAAGAAGAAGATGACAGCTTTGCACTAGCTGTTTTCGTGCGCCAGAGGCCTCTTCATCACCCTGAGAGAAAGAGAGAGAGAGATACTGCGGTCTCCTCCGCAGCCACAACATCGGCCGGCCCCCAGACCCTTTCGCAGGGCAGACTCACCTCCCGGTCCGGGCGGAGTTGAAGAAGCTCCACAATCGGGCGGCCCCTGAAAACGAGAAATGAGCCATTAAGGGCAGGAAGCTGGAGGTTTTGTTTTGTGGGGTGGTGGAGAAATGCTCAGCCCCCCTGGGCACATGCCATTGTCGCTTTCCTCTCCCTCCCTCCCCACCGCCAAACTCACCCCCGAGCATTGCGGGCGCCGCCATCTTCGCAGCCACAACACGTCTGCCTATTTTACGACAGCAGAGAAGGGCGCTTCCCCCCCCCCCTTCCCTCCGGAATGTCCTCAAACAGCCGCCGTAGCTCGGCGCGAAATGCTTTGCGGCACACGCGGGGAAGCAGCTGCAGCTGGGCGGCGCTTTGCGGCGGCGCGGGGCGACGGCCGCTGCGAGCAGCGAAAAAGAAAACGTGAGGGGGAAGCCGCCTGGGAAGAAGGAGACAGGATGGCGGCGGCGTGGCGCCCCGGGCCAGCCGAGCGGGTGCTGACGGCCTCGCCCAACTGGTACTGCAGCCGCTGCAGCGACACCTCCCAGGACGGGCGCCTCTTCGGCTTCGCGGCTCGCAACAGCGTGTGCCTCCTGGAGATCCGCCCCTCCGCGCCCTCCTTCCACGGTACGGAGCCGGCGCCTCCGCTGCCTGCATCCTGCGCGGGGCTCCCTTCAAACTTCGGGCTTTTCCTTCCGTGCCCGAGTTCTCAGGGCGGGCTTCCAATTCTGGGGGAGCGGCTGAAGTAGAGCCTCCTTGTCCAGAGGCAGTATACCAGATACAGTACTTGGGATCCCTCTCTTATTTCCAGCGTGCCCTACAGTGCAGCAGCCCTAAGCTCACTTAGGACCGCATGCGCCTTTCTTTGCAAGTGTGGAAGGTCTCTGGTTCAGCCCCTGGGGGGGAAGTCCTGCCTGAAACTCTAAAGCCGTGGTTCCCAACTGGGGGGGCAATTTCATTTTTAAACGGGGGGGGGGCAATTCGAGAATGAGATTAACAGTGAATGGAATCTAGAATTAGTCAAACCGATGTGGGGAAGGGTAAGAAGCACTGTATGAGAAGACTGCATTGAATAGCTGCTACAGCAAGGGTTTCTAAGTTGTGGTCCATGAACTCTCTAGGAGTCTGAAACCAAAAGGTTAAGAATAACCCTACTAGAGCATTTGCATAATTGTGCCTCCCTTAGCAGGAGATAGGTTGTAACTTTTCACAAATAATTTTAAAATAAAAATTAAGAGAGAAGAGAGAGTGCAGAAGCTTTAAACATAATTTGGAAGTTATGTTAAAGTGTGTAGACAATAGGCCTGTGTTAATAATAAGCTTTGTCCCCACCCCCAAAAAAAATGCTTGAAACCAAACATTGCTTTATTTTACAGCCATAATGTTTTATCATCACAGGGGAGCTAGTCGGCCACACCGAAAGAGTTTCGGGTTTCTCGTTTTGTTCCTATCCTGGTCAGAACAGCTTCTGCGCCAGCAGCTCTGATGATGGAACCGTGAAAATCTGGGATACACAAACATTGACTGTCATGACTGAACATACGTTGCATCAGGTAAAGCAGTTGACTGCGGTGCCACTGTCATTTGACAAATGGAGAATCAGGCGGCATTCTCCAGGGAAACTGCTGCTGTTGTCTACTCTACAGAACAGTGTATACAATATAGCTTTCCAAAAAGCATCCATGTTAATCTTCTTTCTCAATTCTCTCCCCCGTCCCCAAGAATACAATTTCTGCAGTGCACTGGTCGCCGAAAATGAAAGACTTGGTTGTGTCTGGTGATGAGAAGGGAATAGTAATTTGCTACTGGCATAATCGAAATGACAGCCAGCAGTTCTTCCCAGAGCCCAGAACTATATTCTGTCTCACCTGTTCTCTGCACCACGAGAATTTGGTAGCCATTGGGTAAGTATACTAAGGCTGCATACATGATTTACTGTGCAGCTCTATATTAAAAAATCTTATTAGTTTATCCGGGAGCAACTCATTGGCACTTATTTCTTAGTAGACATACAGAATTGTGCTGTTAGATTATTTACTTGGCCCTGCAGAAAGAGGAATACAGAATAAATGAAATTCTCACAGACTTGAGTGATTACATGTTTCACTCAGTTTTCACCAGGGGAACGTAGATGAAACTACAGTAGTTTGATCATCAGTGCCTGAACTTAAGGACTCATCTCTGTTCTTGGCATTCCCTAATTCATGAATCTGTGGTTGCCTTTTTTTGCAATGACTTTTGCTTTTAGAAGATGCCTATAACACATGGGGGGCATTGGTAGAGAAAGAAAAAATGATTTGAGAGAAAATAATTTTCACATGTCACATTCTAGATATCCTTAGCAGAAGGTCGGCGGTTCGAATCCCCGCAACGGGGTGAGCTCCCGTTCCTTGGTTCCAGCTCCTGCCAACCTAGCAGTTCGAAAGCACATCAAAGTGCAAGTAGATAAATAGGTACCGCTCCAGCGGGAAGGTAAACGGTGTTTCCATGCGCTGCTCTGGTTAGCCAGAAGCAGCTTAGTCATGCTGGCCACATGATCCGGAAGCTGTCTGCGGACAAACGCCGGCTCCCTCGGCCTATAGAGCGAGATGAGCGCCGCAACCCCAGAGTCAGTCACGACTGGACTTAATGGTCAGGGGTCCTTTAAACTACAATGAAACTTTTCAGAGTTAATACATCCTGCCAGTTTACTAAGTGGTACAGGGTGGTACAGTTCTCACCTCATTTTCCTCAATATAGATGAAAAGCAAAAACATGGCAGAAAACTATGCCACTTTGCAAGTTGGTCATCTGTATTATGCCAGGGTTTGTTCAGATTTTGTGTCACATAACACTTCTAGAGATTTTTATTCACTCCATCATAAGGCAAGCATCCTCTTCTGGGCCAGGATAGTAAGCATTGCTCCAAATAACTCAAAGTAATTTTCTTGTAAACCACTTGGAGTTTTTACTGCAGGCAAGCGGTATATAAATTTTGGTAAATTAATGGTTGATTTTAGCATTCTGACAGACCAGGGAAACTTAAGGTAGCAACCTCATTCACACTTCACTTTGTAGCAAATCCAGTTAATCACAATGGGACTTAAGTTGCAAGTACTGTAAACATTCATGAATTGGGCAGCAGTGTGTGTTTGTAGTTCTTCATGAACTGTTCATGAGCTGTTCTTCATGTTCTATAATTTTTTATATTTGCATCCTCCCTTATTGGGAACCAATGGTTCCAAAGTCTTTGCACCAGTCTGTGGGAGGAGGTTTGGATTGGGTGGTGATGCCCCTTTGCCAGGCTAAACAGGTCACCACCAACAGAGTTTCTGTATCCTCTGAGTGGACTTCGAAGGGTAATGGCTGATCAGCTGATCTTTGGGTACATCAAGCCCCTTTGAAGGCACTTGCTGGTTACAGTGATCTCCTTTGAATGTTGACAACTGTCATTTGCCTGGCATCATTATTATGTTGGGTGGTTGGCAGTATTTTGTCCATGAACAGTGGGGAAATCAAGTATTCATTCCACTGGCTGCATCCAGTTCCCCACCCCTGTTCTAGACATATGTTGCTCTTTCTTTCCTTGTATAAGGTCCCAGGCCTCAGAGAGGTTAGGCTGGCCTCAACTAGAGCCAGGGCCTTCTCGGCTGCAGCTCCAATCTGGTGGAACGCTCTGTCACAAGAGACTAGGGCCCTGCGGGACCTGACATCTTACTGCGGGGCCTGCAAGACAGAGTTGTTCCACCAGGCCTTTGGTCAGGGCGCAGCCTGACTCCCTCCTCTGGCAACCTGCACAGAATTTTGCTTAATGGTTACCATCAACTTGATTTTAATTAATTTTTATAATGAAATATTTTCAGAATGTTGGATTATTTGATTGTATGATTATTTGATTGCTGTTAGCCGCCCTGAGCCCGGCTTCGGCTGGGGAGGGCGGGATATAAATAAAATTTATTATTATTATTATTATTATTATTATTATTATTATTAATGGGAGAGGAGGAATGTGCGTGTGGAGGAGGGACAGTAGACTGCACAAAATATTTATGGGTTGCATCTTGTACTGACTTAACTCGGTAAAGCATTATTGGTAGCTTGAGAATTCAGGCATCCCTCCCCTAACGTATGTCCTTTCTTTTAAGCTATAAAGATGGAATAGTGGTTGTGATCGACATCAGCAGAAAGGGAGAGGTTGTTCATCGACTGAGAGGTCATGATGATGAAATACACTCTCTGGCTTGGTGCCCTGAGCTTGGGGAGGAAGGTATATGTGGTCGACAAGATGACTTCCAAGGTATGTTCCTGCACATGGGGCAAAGGGATAGTGTTTGTTCTTGTGATCATCACCCTGTATGTATCGGGTGCTCTAAGAGCGCCTGAAGACTATGTAGAAGATCTTTCATTCAAAAATGAAGTGGTACTGTTTAACTTGATTTCATGGTACTCTTGGAAGAAGACACTGCTGTTGGAGGTGTGACGGAAGAGGCAGCTGTAACAAAAGGCTATTACTTGGCATCAGGAAGCAAAGATCAGACTATCCGTGTGTGGAGCTGCACCAGAAGCAGAGGTAAGTGTATAAAAATTTGATTTGTTTTTCTTTGGCAAGGCATGCTTTGTGTGTGTTTCTCAGTTTGCTTCCTTTGTGCATTACCATTTTGACAGTTCACAGCATAGTACTGACATGTTGTAACTGCATTTAGCACCCCTGACGTGCAATGTTTTGCTTCCCTAAGCAAGTATGACAAAACCTCTTCTGGTGCCATGTAATTTCTGGCACTGTTGTCATCCAAGACTGAGTGAAACATGAAGACAGAGCAGTTCCTTGGTTGAAGTGAAGGAGACTCTTAAACCGAAAATGCAATCCTTTGCATGTTCAGTCAGAAATAAGCATTCTGTGGGTTTTCTTCCTTCTAAGTGTGCAAGAAATTGAAACCTACTAAGTCTGGCCTAGCTAGTCCTAAGTTTTGGTGCCTTGTACTCCAGATAATCAAGGGCCAGGAGTTAGATTGGATTCTAAGAACTGAGGCAAGAACATTCATAAAGTTCCTGGTTATTCATAAGTGCACTTCAAATACATGTGAGGAGTCAGCTTTTCATTTTGGAAGGTGGTTGTTTCGAGCTATTCTCTCCCTTGTCCTGATATCAGTGGAGCTTGGCAGCACTTGTGGGTAAGCATGCTGTAACCATTCCTTCTGTTTCTGCAGTGGTAATGACTCTGAAATTGCCTTTTTTGAAAAGAAGAGGTGGAGGTGTTGAAACACCTGTGAAAGAACGCCTCTGGTTAACACTACATTGGCCCCCAAGTCAGCCCACACACATCTTATCCAGCTGCTTTGGGTGAGTACTAAATGCAATGCAACAGTAATAGAAAACTCAATGCGAGCATGGGATTTGGGAATAATTCCTTGGCATTCTGTAACCTCCCCGTTTCTAGAGACTTCCTCCTTTCTCGGCAGCCTGAGTCATATATAGAATGTGATGTGTGAAACTTGGTATGATGCAGTCTTTCCCAGTCTTAATGGAAGGATTTCGTGTATATTACCATTACCATGTCTAGTGTTTTTTTTTTTTTTTTTTTTTTTGCATGTCTTGCTGTTCTTTTCTTCACAGAGGTGAGCTGCTGCAGTGGGATTTGACTCAACATGGGAAGCGGAAATGGGAACTTCTGGGAGCATCATCCGAAGGACAAAACCACTCCAGGATAGCGTTCAATTTGTGTTCCTTGCAAGTAGAGGCTAGGCAGCTACTTCTCTCCATTTCAATGGACAGAGATGTAAGAACCACAAGTCTTTTAAAATACTCCAGAGTTTTATTGTTTTGCAGGGTTACCCTGCTAAGTTGCTGTCAGTAGCCATGAATCTGTTCCTAGCAAGCACCTATTCTAGGATTATGTAAAAGCACACAACAACTCTCCAAAATAATTACAATGGTAACTCTGGTTACGTACTTAATTCGTTCTGGAGGTCCGTTCTTAACCTGAAACTGTTTTTAACCTGAAGCACCACTTTGGCTAATGGGGCCTCCCACTGCTGCCGTGCTGCCGCCGCATGATTTCTGTTCTCATCCTGAAGCAAAGTTCTTAACCCGAGGTACTACTTCCGAGTTAGCGGAGTCTGTAACCTCAAGCGTATGTAACCCGAGGTACCACTGTATCCACGTATTGCAAATAACTCCGGAAGGGGAGGGTGCTGAATGAATTAATATGGTGTCTGTCAAGGGCATTTGAGGGTTAACTGTTCCCATAATTCACCTTGACTCACTTTCCAGCTTTATTGCCTCATTATCATTGTCTCTGGGCCTCCCATGATTTGCTCTGGTCTTTGCCTTCTTCAGCCTTCAGTTGTTAACAGCTCAGCTATCAGTGCAAACAACTGTCTGTTTTTTGTGTTACCTGTGGTTTTGGAGATTGTTTTCCCTCTTCTGAGAATTATTTTCCTTGATAATGTCAATTTTATAGAAGCGAAAAGTGATTGAAAGTCCTGTAATCTTTTAAGTTTTCAGCCGGGAAATGATCAGACCCAGCCTGGCCTCCCCCCCCCCCCTTCTTGTATTTTGTGGAGACAGGGAAATGATTTTGGACTGCAGGTTCTTAAAATTCCATATAGGGCCACTTAGTCATTTTTGGAGCATATATCTGCTCATCAGCACTGCTCCCCTTTTGTAAACGGCATGCTTCTGGAGAAATGTTTTGTTATTTTCCCTCCTAAACCTTTAACTCCCCAATCTCTCTCTTTAGGTGAAGTGTTGGGACCTGGCAACTTTAAATTGCTGCTGGACGTTGCCTTCTCTTGGGGGTTTTGTGTACTGTTTGGCCTTTTCCCCCGTGGATACAGGCTGCCTTGCTGTAGGAGTTGGGGACGGCATGCTTCGGGTGTGGAACACCACGTCTATCAACAATCACTATGATGTGAAAACCTTTTGGCAGGGCATTAAATCCAAGGTCACAGCTGTAAGTGTGTGCTTTGATGCGTCTCTGTTTTTTAAAAAAGTTCTTCTGATTCCGAGACTGATATTGGTAGCAACCTAAATGGGGGTACGACTAAAGCTTGCTGTACCAGGAATATATGGAAGCACCTAGAGTAGCAGAGTCCAATACCTGGCAGATTTGTAATAGCAAAAATAAATAAATTTTCTAAAATGGCAAATCTGATTTAAAATGATTGACTTTCCAATTAAAATTTTCGCCTTTTGATAACCTGACGAATGTGGAAAGCAGCACCTTGTATGGATATAAATGAATCCCAGACATCCACAAAATGTTGAAAGCCTTGTGGCTCTTTCTGTTTGCAGTTGGCCTGGCACCCAAAGAAAGAAGGCTGTTTAGCTTTCGGAACAGATGATGGGAAGGTCGGCATCTATGACACCTACTCCAACAAGTAAGAAATGACTTGGCTTTTGTTGGTCTGTGTGAGTTGGCAGATTATAACCAAACTAAAAAAAAAATTGAGGAAATGTTATAAAGGTGGGGGGGGGGAGTATTTTTTAAGGAGATTGTAGAAGTTGGATATGATAGAAATCTACAAAATTCACATTCTAAGGCAATAAAAGGAACTGTGTACTCCTGAAATGTCATGCCGAAAATATTTACAGATATTCCAGTAAACATAATTTTCTGAATAAAGCTTTGAATTTGTTTTGAATATAAAATGTAAACCTTTTTTGTTAAGCTGATTTACTTCATTTAAAGTCATAAGGTTAAAATCTGAGCAAAACTGACATTGGAAAGCTCACAGTGATTTACTATTCTCTGAATTGAGACTTGGCATAAAAAATTGCATAAGCAAAACAGAGCACCAACAGTCTCCTAAAATTTGCCGTGGAAGAATACAAAAGTATCTTGAAAAGTTCTAACTTTTGCTTCCTAACTTGCTTAGCCATTTTCACACTTTTATTTCTGTTTGCAATCTTTTTCAATATTGCTTTGCATTTTACACCACAAAGGTGTAAAATATGACACCCAAATTTTCCTTTAGGCCCCCACAGATCTCCAGCACCTTCCACAAGAAAACGGTGTACACGTTAGCCTGGGGACCTCCCGTCCTTCCGTTGTCCTTTGGTGAGTCTGGGGAATCCATCTAGGATCGCTGAAATAGCCTTTAAGAAGCTAACTAGCAGACAGTGGGGTGTCTATAGTCTCCAGTGTTAAGAACCAAAGCATAGTACAATACTTGTTTCCTCCTGCTCTGGAGGGTAGGACTTGAGGCAATGGATTCAAGTTACAAGAAAGGAGATTACGACTAAGCATTTGGGGGGGGGGGAGAGACTTTTTGACAGGAAGAACTGTTAGACAGTGGAACAGACTCCCACGAGAGGCGGTGGACTCTCCTTCCTTGGAGGTTTTTAAGCAAAGGTTGGATGGCCATCTGTCGTGGATGCTTTAGCTGAGATTCCTGCATGGCGGGGTTGGACTAGATGACCCTTGAGTCCCTTGTTCTATGACTTTTGATACATTCTATGTACTGTACGCCTGTCCCTGCATTTTCCAACATTACTGTGTACAAAGAAAAACAATTGACGTTTAAGAAATTTCTATTCATTGTGCCCCCTCTAAAAATGTTGCCACACAGTGTGAATCGTGAGTCAAAGAAATTGCCATTGCCTGTTAAGTATCGGGTGGGGCAGTAGTGCATCTGGCTTAATTCTTCAGTGATTTTGTTGTCATGGGGAGAAGAGCCCTGTTGCATTAATGTAAATCATTGCATGGGGTTTTGCTAGCAGGATTTAGTTAGTTGAATCCCATCCGATATGTTTTGCTAAGCTGGTTGGCATGCTTCTTTCTGCCAGTTGTATTCAAGGTGTCTGCTTTTAAAAAGACTAACCGGTTTAATTTCTTTGTTTCTCTCTTGCAGGAGGGGATGGTGACAGACCTTCAGCAACTTTGTATAGCTGTGCAGGAGAGGGGATTGTCTTTCAGCACAATCCTTGGAAACTTGGTGATGAAGCCCATGACATCAACAAACTAATCAGAGAAACTAATTCAGTCAAAGTGAGTAAGAATTTACTGGCCATAGGTGAAATTCACCTGTTAAAGTCTTCTCCATCTGTTCTGTGTTGTGCTCGTGGCAGTGCAGCCTTTGATACTGATGGGCTGAGTTAGGTGTGCTGCTGCTCAGGGAACCGAACAATTTGCAGTACAGTTTCTGAAGGAAAACAGTTGTCAGTTCAGCTGGAATTAAAACTGTGGGCCAGGAAGAGCCTCCAGGGGTTTGGGAAGCTGAGGGAGTCCAGAGGCAAAGAGGCTGAAGGAAGGACAAGGGAATGGCAGGGCCTCCGAAGACCTAGTATGCTCAAGTTCAGGAGGTGGAACAAAGTGATCTGAAAAGCAAAGACCTAAGAAAAGGATTGGGGTTTGAAACGTGGAACTGAAGAAAAGTGAAACCATGATTCAATTAGAACAGCAGGGAAATAGCGTAGGCATGAGGGGGAATAGGAATTGTGTACTACTAGGAGGAAGGCAGTGGGAAGGAAAGGGAGTAAAAAGATCAAAGGATTGCTAGGCCCAAGATTCCAGATCTGGAATGGGAGATGGAGGAAAGAGTGTGCACACAGTGTCATCGCCATGAGTGTGTATGGGGCTTTGAGGAAAGAGAACCATCTTTTCCTTCCTTGTTGAGCAATGAAGAATGAAATCAAAGATGTGGTGCTGGGAGGAAGGCAGCCACAATTGAAGTGAAAGCTGTGTAGGTTAATTGTAGGGACACTTTCTGGAAGACATCTTTTTGGTCTTCTGTACTCCTTTTTTTTGGGGGGGGGGGTCAGGCTTTATTCTAAATTTTAAACTATGGAATTTATTCCCACAAGAGCTAGTGATGACCATGAACTTGGATGACTTTAAAAGAGGATTAAACAAATTCATGGCTATTGATGGCTGCTGCCCTTGATGACTATGTATGTCTCTGAGGCAGGATGTCTCTGAATACCAGTAGCTGGGAAACTGCTGGAGAGGAGAGCTCTGTTAAGCTCAGGTCCTGTTTGCAGGCTTCCCATAGGCATCTGGTTGGCCACTGTGAGAAGAAGATGCTGGACTAGATCAAGCAGGCTCTTTTTGTGTTATTATTCTCTTTCCTTTCCAGCTTTCAGCTATTAAATTTATTATTAGTTTATTTGTATTTTATATAGCATTGCATGGATCAGTTGTTTTGTTGTAAGCCACTTTGAGCATGGCTTTTGTGTGTGTGGAAAACCAGCATACAAATAAGATTTATGACTGATAAACAAAACTTTGAGGTGTTGTTTTTCACTATATATTAAAAAAATGTTTTTGCCATTTATTTGATACATTGTGGACCATTTGGGGCACAATCTTGTGGAAGACAGCTACGTACAAATAGACAAATGAATGAATGAGAGGAGAATGCCATCAGCTGTCACTACAGCGCTATGACTTAGTAACCCTGAGAGGATTACTGCAAGAGCAAAGTAAGAGGCTGCTGGCGAAGGGGCTGAATTTCACACTTCCAGTTCTTAAGCTGCAGGCTGCTACTCTTGATTTCCATCCATCCCACAATTGCAAATCTGTTGTAGATTTAGCACACTTGAGATTCCAAACCTTCAATTACGAACTTGAGCAGATGTTTTAAAGACCTCCCCAAACCTCAGCACATCTGTCCCTTGTTGGGGCTCTCTTTCTGCATGTTGGGGCATTGCATCGTCTCTTGTGGTGAGGCTGCCATCCATTGTTCGTACTCTTCTGTAACCTATTTGCACAGGAAAGCCTGGATGAACAATTGACATGACTTTGGCTTCTGGGCCAGCCATGTGTTGGCTGGTGCTGGCCTGAAGCTTTTCATAGTCTATAAACACTCATTATTTAGTTTCAAAGCTATAGTGTGCGCCTCCTTCTTGGCGTGAGCAAATGTCCTTAACGCCATTCTGCCGAATTAAGGAAGTAAGGCAAGGAGATGAGAGGCCACAGAACAGGGGTAGAACAGAGAGGTTTTGAATCCCCCCCCCCCTTTTGGCTTGTGAGACAATGGCATGTCTCCTGAATTTTCCTGTTTACTTTTGTCATAGCATTCTACATTCAGGGAGAAGTTGCAGTTGCTTTATAGGTTCCACACGTATGCAGCAAGATGTATGGCTTGGAACTCCTTAACTGCTCAGAGGGGTTGTTTGTGGTTCTAGTTCCCTTATGGGAAGAACAGTCCAGATCAGTTAAATCCAACTACAAATGGAAAAACATAATCAAATGGTTTCAGGAGATTGTAGGAAGGCAGTAGTTATATGGCCACAAATGGCTTTTCTGCGCTGGTGTATCTTGTGGCAGGCCATGTTGGCTGACTGAAATTGTTCACTTGTGAAAATTTGTGCAGGAATTTTATGGATTCCCCTCTCTTAACCCAGGCAATTTTGGAAGAAACTGATTTTTCTGGATCCATTTCAGTTGGGGTTTAGGCCTGATTTTGGTACAGAAACTGCTTTGGTCGCCCTGTATAATGACCTCTGTCGAGAGAGAGAGAAATGAGGGAATCATGTCCCTGTTCTCCTCAACCTCTTAGCAGCTTTTGATACCATCGACCCATGGTATCCTTCTGGAGCAACTGTCCAAACTAGGAGTGGGTGGCACTGCTTTGTGGTGGTTCCATTCCTACTTGGATGGTCATTCCCAGCGGGTGTTGCTTGGGGAACGCTTTTCAGCCCCATGGAACCTCCAATGTGGGGTTCTGCAGGGCTCAATCCTATCCCCTACATTGTTTAACATCTACATGAAACTGCTGGGTGGGGTTATCTGAAGGTTTAGAGTACGTTGTCAGCAGTATGCTGATGACACTTGGCTCTATTTCTCCTTTACATCTGCAGGTGAGGCAGTGGAAGTGCTGGACCTAGTGTCTTGTCCCAGTAATGGATTGGATGAGACCCAACAAACTGACACTCAATCCAGATAAAGCTGAGGCACTGTTAGTGGGTGGTTCTCTAGACCAGATAGGTGGGAGATCACCTGCTCTTGTTGGGGTTACACTTCCTCTGAAGGAGCAGGTTTGTAGTTTGGGGGTCCTCCTGGATTCTTTGCTGTCGCTTAAGGCTCAGGTGGTCTTAGTGCCTTCCATCAGCTTTGGTTGGTGGCCCAGCTGTTAGGACAGGGATAGCCTAACTACTGTTGTCTATGCTCTGGTAACTTCAAGGTTAGATTACTGCAATGTGTTATACGTAGGGCTGCCTCTGAAGACAGTTTGGAAACTTCAGCTAGTGCAGAATTCAGCACCAGGTTGCTCACCAGAGCCAGATGGTTTGAGCATATTACGCCGATCCTGGTCCGATTGCACTGGTTACCAGTTAGTTTCCAGGCCCAATTCAAAGTGCTGGCTTTGACCAATTAAGCCTTAAATGGCTCAGGGCCGCAGTACCTCACAGACCGCCTCTTTCCATATGAACTTACCTGGTCCCTGAGATCATCTTCTGAGGCCACTTCTTTGTGTGCCTCCTCCTCGAGAGGTCAGGAGGGTGGCAACATGAGAACGGGCCTTCTCTGCAGTGGCTCCCTGTCTGTGGAATGCTGTCCTCAGGGAAGTTCACCTGGTGCCTACATTATCCACCATTATCCACAGTGTCAGGACTATTGAGGTGGCTCTCTACTTCTTTGTCTATTTTATTTTAGCACAAACTACCAGCACACACAGAGATCAGCTGGAAACCAGATGGCAGCATCTTGGCTATTGGTAATGAAGATGGGTATGTACTAACATTTAAGTTCATGCTAACTTTATATATGCAGTAGGCATTGTGGGTTTAAGGTCAGCACAGGGTGTACTTAACAACCTTCCAAATCTAACTTAATTTTAAACATGACAAAAATAGAAGTGGCTTACTTGGACATACTAAGCTGTTTAATTTTCATTTATTTTTTTGCTAGCCTAAGGAGTTGCATATATTGTATTGGGAAGGCAGGTGGCAAACATTTTTGTTTGCCACATTATTCAGCTTGTTAATTGATCATCTCTTCCTTTCTCCCCCTCCTTTATTTTTAATATTGCAGTTCTATTGAAATACTTCGGGCTCCTGACTTGAAACTCTTGTGCACCATCCAGCAGCACCACAAGCTCATCAATGCTATTCGCTGGCATCACGATCATGGGGCACAGCCAGAACTGAGTTACATGATAGCTTCTGGCTCAAACAATGCTGTCATTTATGTACACAATATCAAGAATGTCATAGGTAACTCTTGCTCACGCTTTTAGAACCTGCCATCAGTCACTCTGACAGCAAACTGGCGGTGCTGCTATTTCTCCTCTTCCTGGGCATGTTGGCTCCTTCGTGGCTTCAAACACTAAAGGATTCTTCCTTCTCCGTTTGTTTGAGCAATGCTCTGTGTGTATGTGCGTCATTGCACAGATCTGCTTTTATGGAAGTTTCAAGAGATAACAGCAGCTAAGTCTGGAAACCTCATTTTTTGTGTTCCTGTAAAACTATTTTCTCAGTGAAGTTTGGCATTCATGGGAGATTTCTGAAAAAACTGTAAACTATATGATAAAATTAGCCTTAATGTTAGCATGTTGTCTTGGATTTGGGGGGGCCACTGGAACTAATGGGGTAACGGAGAACTGAAATGATGACAGTAACACAGAACTAGCATGTTCAGGAGCTGATTGCGCAGTCAGAGATCCTAGATTTGACAGAAATTAGGTTATGCCCAACCAAAATCGTGATCCTGGTCTGGTAATACCTGCTCGGATGAAACCATGAATCTTGGTAGATTCAAATTTGCTGAGCAAATAGGATGCAAGGAGTATATTGTTATTGAGTCACCATTAGCTTTGACCAGGCATAGGCAAACTCGGCCCTCCAGATGTTTTGAGACTACAACTCCCATCATCCCTGACCACTGGTCCTGTTAGCTAGGGATGCGGCAAGTTGTAGTCCCAAAACATCTGGAGGGCCGAGTTTGACTATGCCTGGCTTTGACAGTACGCTTTGCTTCCCTTACGTTGTGATGGTTGCATTTCCCCCCCAGTATTGTGTTAAATCCACTGAAGTCAAACTCTTCTGGAATTCAAGCATTAATATTGTTGCTGTCTTGAGAGAACTGTGCAAGAAAACTATCCTTGGGAACACATTACTTAACAGCACATTGGTGTGTATGGCATTAGCCATTGTGACAGAAGATTTCTAGAGTGTGGACATGGGCTACTGTTCCCTTGTGCTTGCACTGCCGAGGGTCTCTGACCAAATAACATTGGCACCTTTAGAAGCAATTTTTATTCTCTGACATGCGTTTAGGAACATTTGTCCGGCTGCTTCCAACACCATGTATTTTGTCTTTAGAAAACTCTCCAGAGAGACCTGTGACAATAACTGAACCTTTCCGTACTTTGGCGGGGCACACAGCTAAGATTACTAGCTTGTCTTGGAGCCCACATCATGACGGGCGGCTCGTATCTGCTTGCTATGATGGCACTGCCCAGGTATGATTGTGAAAGGGTTGTGATTTTTGTACAGTTCTTCCCTCTGCCACCGCTAATTGAATAGGTAAGGGATTTAGGGATGCCTATTTTGCTTCCCTTTTTAATCAGGGAGAGTTGTATCTTGAATAGTGGCTGCTTTTGCTACATTTTGTACAGAGAACGCATTATGTGTTTGCTTTGTTAGGTGTTAAGGAGGCACTTGTGTAAATAAATGGAGGCAGCTGCCATGAAAGGGTCCTGCTTTAGGATATTTTGTAGGTGAAATCAGCACTTTTATAGACGGGTGCATTCTTGTATTTCGTCTTTCTTGCAAAACATAAGTAATAAGAAAAAACAACATAAGTTTCTTCCTAAGTGTACAGTGGTACCTCGGGTTACATACGCTTCCGGTTACATACGCTTCAGGTTACAGACTCTGCTAACCCAGAAATAGTGCTTCAGGTTAAGAACTTTGCTTCAGGATGAGAACAGAAATTGTGCTCTGGCGGTGCGGCGGCAGCGGGAGGCCCCATTAGCTAAAGTGGTGCTTCAGGTTAAGAACAGTTTCAGGTTAAGTACGGACCTCCGGAATGAATTAAGTACTTAACCCGAGGTACCACTGTACTTTGGTGTATGTGTAAATATAGAATACAGGAAGTGTACTTTTTTTTGGGGGGGGGGGTACACACACAAAGAGAGGAAACTGACCTTGTACAAATATGCCATGAGCAAAAAATACCAAATTAAGAAAAATGGGATGTGGGTGAAGAGAATGCCTATACGGATAGGAGGCCATCTTTGCACAGACTCTGTTGGAAGTGCTGCTTGCTGTACTCCAAAGTGGAGGGGTCTGGAGACTCAGATGCGCCTCCTCTGAGGTGACCCAGTTGCATTAGCCTTCTTACTGAAAACAGGAAAAGTTTTGACTGCTTTTCTTAATGAGAGGTTATGTTTACAGGTTTGGAATGTTCTGAAGGAAGAGCCTTTGCACAACTACAGGGGACACCGGGGCCGGCTGCTTTGTGTGCAGTGGTCCCCTGTGGAAGCGGACTCCATTTATACTGGAGCAGACGACTTCTGTGTTCATAAATGGGTAGCTACAAAGCAAGAGCACAGCCGCCCTCCCCAAGGTCAGTAGATGGCTGATATGTTGACACCAGGGGGACTAGGAAGGGGGTGAGGGGAAGTAGATGCATTTGCTTCTGCATTTAGTTTAGTGTTTCTCAAACGTAGCCCTGGTGAGTGTTCCTAAGTCAGCAGGAATTGAGGCCTCATGAAGTGTGATGAAGATGAGAGCTCACCTGGCAGCACAGACAGAGCTCCAAAGAATGATGGTGAGCACAATTCATCAGTGCAATTCGTCTGGTGCACCCTCCTTGAGTGAGGGTGTGTGGCTATTCTCCTAAGCGCATTTTGAACGCACACAGCTCTTATTTTCAGGACGTTTCTGTTATTTTGTAGGTAAGAAGATCATTGAATTGGAGAAAAAGAGGAACACTCAGCTCAAACCAAAAGCCAAGAAAAAGAAGAAGCCGTTGGGAAAGGTGCCTTCAATATCGGATGTAAGTGACTGGGTGAATGGTGGTGAGAACGCGAAAGAGTCTTTCTTAGAGGAGAATGGCCTGTCAGACCAAGAGGGAGAAAAGGAGCAACAGGAGCAGGATACAGTTGAGAGGATTTCCATGGAAGGTAACTACTTCGTTTGTACGTTTTCTTACACCATCTGTCCAAAGATTCCCCAGATCTTGTTTAAAGAACAGAAGGTCCCTCTCTGGTCTGCAAATGGAACTGTGGATATAATCATTTTCATAGTAGTTCAAAGAGCGGAGATTAACTTTTAAGTGGTTATGAGAATGGTTGTCATCTTCATTCATTTTATTTGAAATTTGAATACCGAAAACAAAGTAGGATGAACTCTTGACATCTGACACAAGTAGGATCTCTAGGCTCTTAGTTTCTGTAGCTCTGAAATCAGACTGTGTTATCTTTGAGGTAAACTAAACTGAACTGGAAGTTGGCCTACACTTCTCAGCTCTCTTACACTTTACCTGTTTTTTAACCAGCATTGAAAGCCAGAGGCCATGAAGTATTTCATAGGAAATAAGAAGCATGTGAACATTAGTTCTATTTTGCCCAGCTTTTATTTATTTATTTATTTTGAGTTTCTGTTTCCATAGCATGTATAAAGTTGGCCATTTTTATGCTAGACATTATGCAAATGTAGTTTTGTTATTCACTGTAGTTCATAAGGATTCTCCAGTGTGTTCACCGCTTGCCTGTGTGACCGATATTCCAAAACCACCTGTGATCCACAAGACCCCGCTTGTGAGGAAGGATCAGTTTAAACCAGGTAGGTATGCATCCTGTAGGAGAAATCTAGGGAGGCTACATAGGATGGGGACATGTTAAGCCTTCTTTGCTTTAAAAAGGAAATACATTTGCTTGTATTACTAATTGTGGTTTAGTGCACCTGACCGTCAGCCATGCTGCTTGGGGCTTATAGGAGTCCAAAATACCTGGTGAGCACCAGGTTAGGGAAGGCTACTTTAGCTCTCAAATAATGGTACTTTATGGTAGGCAAACCTGAGGTTAGTTATTCCCATTCAGTGAATATGTCAGGATGCTGTGCCCATAAATCCTGTCCAGTGTGTCTTGGAAATGAATTTCTTGAAGCCTGTGGCTAGAGATTCCCACTTGTAGCCTAGAACGATATTATGGCAACTCTTCTCAGGATCAGATTCTTCTATGAAGAGGAAAAAGCCTCGCTCCATCCTACCTCTCAGCACATCTATGGACCATAGGTCAAAAGAAGACCTGCACCAGGACTGTATGAAACTAGCAGCTTTCTTGCACTCCAAAGGTATGGGCAGCAAATTCAGTAATGATGGCTACACTTGACTGTGCTCAGCTGAAATGTGTGTGCTGTTAAATAACATGGGTTGAAAATATGCAAAGTAGGCCAGGGTGTCTTTAATAGAATACATATGAAACAGTAAATTGCCATTCCAGAGATTAAGCAGAAAAATCTACTTGTGAACAAAAGGACATCAAACTGAACATAAGAAGAATGTGTGTATGGGAGAGCCTCAGTCTGAGTGGTCATCTGGAATCTATTCTTTGGGGGGCGGGTTCTTAAAGTAATTATGGTTTTAGGCCGCAAACTTCTCTGAGTTCTTTGTACGTTAATAGTGCTTTATAAGTAATCGAGAACTGTAAAACTACTCAAAATATTTTACCCTGTCATGAGGAACATAAATGTATATGTGAAACAGAAGGTGATTTTGTTTTCTTTCTTATAGCTCAGAATGAAGATATATCCTCTTGTTCAAAGGATCCTATCCATTTGGGGCTATTCACAGACAGACCTGCCCTGTACAGAATGATAGAAGCAGAAGGTTAGTCCTTGAATCCTAACTCAGGTTTTCGATGTTGGTTTCTGCTTTCCTTCACTGTGCAGCGAAAGGGCTTGTCACGAGACAGGTGTTTACATTCCACAGTCTGTACTGTTGGAGTTTCTCACGGGAAAGGGAGACTGGATGTGACGTACACTGGTTTCCTGTTTTTCACTGTTCTTTGCAGTTTCACTTTGTGATTCTCTCCGAGCTGTCGAGGAGAGAGGATGCATTTTCTGCTCCGGCAGAGGCAAGATGTCTTTCTGTAATATACCAGCTTTGAACTATAAATAAAGCAATATAGAGTATGCAGCACGTACTCCTCATCCTTCTGCTGGGCACGGGACTCTGCTTTAAACCAACATTCCCACCTTCTTTTGGGGGGGGGCGGGGGTGTGAAAAACATGGTGGGATATCTAGATATTTGTGTGGCTGTTTAGTACCTAGTGAATCCATCAAGCTTTAACCTTGAAATAAGTGGCTCCTCTGCATTCCCTTGTATGCTTGTATGACAAATTGCCTAATATTCATTCCAACTACAGAAAATAAGGATGGTGTGGGTAGGGTGGGTGTTTAAGGAGCTGAGGTGGCAGCATGGTCTCAAAATTTCACCAATAAACTGAGGACCTCATAGTAGAAAGCCAGTATAGACATTGTGTTCCAGCGGTGACTTGAATATTTTATCGTTGTTTTGCTGTACGCATTTTTCCGTTCTCCTTCTGTGACGCTAACCAGGGAACACGTTTTGTTTCCCACAGGAAAAAGCCACTTGGAGAATGGACACCCGGAATTATTTCAGCAGCTCATGCTGTGGAAAGGAGATCTGAAAAGTGCTCTTCAGTCCGCTGCAGAAAGGGGAGAGCTGACAGACCAGCTGGTGGCCATTTCGCCAATGGGTATGTTTTGATATCCCTCACCCCGAAAGAAACACCTGCTACTTTGCTACCAAGCAGGCTTAATCCAGACACAGCAAAACCAGGCTACTCTGAGGGCTTAGTGGCTGGACTCCGGAGAACAGAATAATTCTAAAGTGGTTTCCTCCCCCACAGTTAAGAATCCTGCGTTATCTTTACACTACAAGACAAGAATGTTTTTCCGTTCTTGTAGGAAGTCCTTTCTTGTCTGTGTTCACTTCATTGTTGTATTATAATTTTGCTGTCACTGTTTCAGCTGGCTATCAGACCTGGGCATGGACTGTAGAAGCCTTCGCAAAGCAGCTCTCTTTTCAAGAGCAGTACGTTAAAGCCGCGTCCCATCTCCTCTCCATTCATAAAGTGTATGAGGCTGTGGAGCTGCTGAAATCACACAACCTTTTCAGGTTACTATACTCCTGTTGTTTTGATGGGTTACAATGTAGAACATCCCCACGCCCAGGCCGCTTAAAAACTAAAATACATTAAATCCTAGTTATTAAAAGTCCTGGGAATAGTTAACACTCAGATCCATTCCTTCAGTTGCATTTATGGATATGTAACAAAGGAAAATGTATTGCCAGATAAATCCACAGCTGGCAGCCTTGTAAGTGGCAGTGGACAAAGATGGATATCAAGTCTAGCGCAAGGATGTAATAAACGGTTGTATTAGAGCTGCATAAGGAGCTGATGTAGTTACTTTTCTCATTTTCAATAACAGCAGACACTGTATTCTATCCCACCTGGTAAAGAACCTGGCCCAATTCACACATGTGTTCAAGCCCCAAAAGATCAAGTGATTACTTGCTTGTACATGAACCATTGCAGATGAATGGTCATAGATGGGTCATATATGCCTGTTACTACACAGATGCAATCCTTCCAGTGACAGTAATTCACACGTACATGAAAGACTTGCCAACTTTTGTGCAATCGTGCGATTTCTCTACTGATGTGCATGTGTATGTGAGCCTGTAAAGTTCACAGATAATGCAACAGTGCTACAAGTCATTCAAGTTAGACTGTTTCTGGTTTAGTGAATGCCTTGGCATCTGAATGAAGTAGAATCAATTCATGATCATTGTTAGGATCAACTTCCTTTTGAAGGAAATGGAAGCATGCTCGTTTTTCCTGTACATTAGTGTGGTGTATCTAAATGGTTTTCTCATTTTCTCCAGGGAAGCCACTGCAGTTGCCAAGGCTAGGTTGCGTCCTGAAGATCCCGTTCTGAAGGATTTGTACACCAGCTGGGCAGCTGTGCTGGAGAAGGACGGCCATTATTCCATGGCAGCCAAATGGTATTGGTGCAAGCAACATTTTTCTTACTTTAAATCAGAGCTGTTTTGAACCTAAGAGCCAGGATCTCCTAAATAATTTGGTTGTTTTGGAGAGCCTTCCTTCCAACATGAGATGATGGAGGGCACAATCATTTAATTGGTGCAGTACTGTAGAACTGTGATCCACAGATTTTGGAATGTGACAGCCAGCTCAATGCTGTTCACTTCAACCTGATCTTTGCCATCCTCAATGTGATGTGTAGTAATGGCCATGGTGAATATTGAATCGCTTCCCTTCAGCTGCTTCGTAGGCAGGGGTGAGGAACCTGCAGGTCGCCAGACGTACTGGGCCCACAAGGTCATTTTTCCAAAACTCCAGTCACCTGCACCTGACATCATATGCAAGGTAGAAATGCCAGCTGCAGAGAGCAGGATGGATCTGATGCATGGGGAGTTGAATCCTGCTCCGTTCCCTCTAGGAATGTGTGGATTGCCTCAAAGTTTCAGCAAAGAGCACTAAAATACATACCTCTATTCTGATTGCTTCTTTTGTTCAGGGACATCAGTCCTGCTCAGTTGGGTCATGCCAGCCAGTTCCCACCAGGAAATGCTGCATAAAACAAGAATGAATTCCCCATGTATCAGTGATGGGCTGGAGGAGTATCTCCCCCCACCCTGGGTGGGCCAACTTTTGATAGGTGTGTAGTCCTGCTCACCTGTCAATAGTTGGCCCATCAAGGTCAAGGGAGATAAAGATTCGCCCCTTTCATGCCATAAACGAACCTGGGTCTTAGCAGGATGTCGCAGTGGTGGTGCTGGACATTGTTTGTTTGTTCAACCAGCTTGATTCACATATGTATCTTAAATCTGATTTTGACCATCAGAATTGGACAAGCATAAGCAGTCATCTTAGTGTTCTCATTTTGAGTCACCCAGTACCCCCTGAACCAGTACAAATGATATAAAAAATCAGGTACCTTGATATAAAATCAGGTACTTCAAGAAAGTGAAAATGTTTGGGTTTTTTTTCATTTGTGAATTGCTTCCCATATGTTTTAAAAATAAAAACAATTTCAGATTTGGTACAGATGTAGACTGGGATAAGAATCTCCATTTATAAACCTTTCTAGAAGAGGAAGGCCTTCATCAAGTGCTATAAAGATAGTAAGAGGGGGCACCTGCTGGGTGTTGCAGAGGGTGGGTGCTGCCACACTGGGTCCAGTTCACTGCAGTGTGCAGAGATTGGTTGGGTGTCTAGAGGGAGAGACATTCATTTAGGCATCCTAAAGCTGCTGTAGCACTTTGCAACCAGAACCAGCATGTTGAACTTAGCTTGGTAGTGAGTCCAATTCTTTCAGCAGTGTTTTAACATGGCATTGATATTCTACTCCAGTCAGCAGTTGAACCACAGCGCCTTGCACTTGTTGTTTAGTTGTTTAGTCATGTCCGACTCTTCGTGACCCCATGGACCAGAGCACGCCAGGCCCTCCTGTCTTCCACCACCTCCCGCAGTTTCATCAAACTCATGCTGGTAGCTTCGAGAACACTGTCCATCCATCTCGTCGTCTGTCGTCCCCTTCTCCTTTTGCCCTCAATCTTTCCCCAAGATCAGGGTCTTTTCCAGGGAGTTTTCTCTTCTCATGAAGTGGCCAAAGTACTGGAGCCTCAGCTTCACGATCTGTCCTTCCAGTGAGCTCTCAGGGCTGATTTCCTTAAGAATGGATAGATTTGATCTTCTTGCAGTCCATAGGACTCTCAAGAGTCTCCTCCAGCACCATAATTCAAAAGCATCAATTCTTTGCACTAGATTAGACTTAACTTTTGACTTGGGTGGTTAAGTTGCCTTGAAACAAAGTGTCTGCTGGTGAAATAAGAGTTTCTTTTGTTGATGGTTCCCTTTCAGTTACCTGGGAGCTGCCTCTCCCTATGATGCAGCCAAAGTGCTGGCTAAAAAGGCCGATACCACCTCCCTTAAAGCTGCTGCTGAGCTGGCTCTGATAGCTGGAGAGAAAGATCTGTCAACGATGTTCTCCTTCAAATGCGCCCAAGAACTTATGTCTTCCAAGAATTGGGTTGGGGCACAAGATGTCCTCCAGCAGCATGAGAGTTTGTTGGTCAGTGTGTGTTACTCCTTTTACTGTTGCACCATGGATGACTCTGGAGTTGTATCACCTGTTCAGTCCTGTGCATATTTGTTCAGAGGGAGATACTGGTTAGCTTTGCAAGCCCAAGTGATCATTCCTACTCAGGGTAAATGTGAAAAAGTGATTTCTTTTTCAAAAAATCTGAATTTTAAAAGTGCTCTTTTTAATGTATATTGTGTCATTTAAAATAATTGGTTTAAACAGTATATCTCTTTGTAATTCAAAGAACTTATTAAAGTCTACCATCTTAATTGCTTGAAAACAGAATCCATGACTACAAATAGAGTTAAAGCCTGCTTTTTCATGGAAAAGTTATCAATAACACAACTTATGAGATGAAGTATCTCAAATGTGACAACAAGTTATACAATACATTCAACCATTCAACATGGTAATCTACTTCTTGTTTCAAGTAGAAACGCTGTTTTCACAACTATTAGCACTTGCTTCTGAAGTGTTTTTTAGTTTAGACACTTATACTTCATGCAGTTCTCCTGCTTAGTTGTTGTACGTGTATATATACAACTAGAGCCAAACAGAAATCCTTAAGCTACAATCCAGATACATACTTACTAAGGAGTACTCTTCATTCAATACAGTGGTCTTATTTTTTCCTTATTGTTGTAAAATCAGAATTTCAGTTCCTGCCATAGGAAAATTCTGCTAATAGAGCAGGAAATACCTTCATTATTTAAGTTTCCGATAAAATATTCCTAACTCTCCCAAGAGACATTTGTATTTGTGATGTGACATGTACCTTTCAGCCATATAACCCCATTGAATACATTGCATCAAGTTTTACAAGAAACGTTCTGGATTGCTTTTCCTTTTCTGTTTAAATGAATCGGTCCCTGGGTCTCTTGTGCCTCCTGACTATGGTTTTAATCTATAGGGACAAAGGCTGGTGTTCTGCGTCAATGAATTGCTCCAAAAGTGCCTTACTGAAAAGAATCTGGTAGAAAACCGAAGCCCATCCCTACCTTGCTACCACAGCTGGACAGTGAAGCAAGACTGCTCTTTCACAGAAATGGTGGCCGATGTGTGGCAGAGCATATTTGGTGTCGATACTGCTGAGCAGTCCAAGAACCTGCTTGAACAGCTGAGAACTATTGAGTATCCTCCCGCTACTAGCCATAGTCATCCCAGGCAGGTAATTTGTGTGTGGGCTCTGCCTGTATGGTCTCTCTGAATTGGAGAGAAGGGTGAGGAAAGGTGATCTCACTGGCATGAGTACAGTGCAGGATTAATCATAGCTCTTATCCATGCTTTGCAAAATGGGTCAAGAAGTTAGTGCTGTAAATCCCCATTTCAATCAATCCTACCTGGGTGGATGGAGCAGCCAAGTAATTTCGTTGTCCCCGAGAGGGGGCAATGACAATAAAGATTTATTATTATTATTATTATTATTATTATTATTATTATTATTATTATTATTATTTTGTTCCTTCTGTATTTAGGAAAAGTACTGGTAGGGCGACTTTATGCTTCATGCTGTATGCATTGTGTGCTTTGAGAGAGAGCTTGCATCAGTTTTCTTGACTAGCGTGTTTTCCATCATTTGGCGTTGTTTGCTAGGCAGGGGCGTCTTGAAGGAGTGAGCCGAGTGAAGAGACTCTCATCTCCCAAGGACTAGATGTCCCACTGGGCATTCAGCATCCTGTTGAATTAAGTGGGACTTGCTTCTGAGTAGGCAGGCATGGATGTTACTGAATACCAGGCTGGTTCTTTGGTTGCCAGCCCCTTAAATTAATGGTGCAAGCCTTCACATACTGTCTACTGTGGACAGGCTTACGTGATAGAAGTTCATGGGGTAGAGAGACAGCTAGACAGATAGAGCTTCATTTCCTGCTTCAAAACCCTATTTTTTTTTTTGGTAAAAACGGTGCTTTTAAAAACAGCCCCTGTGATCACCACAGCTAAAAGCATCAAGCCACTTTCTACAGCAGGGGTGGCCACCTTTTTTTGGTCCACATTGACTGACTCACGGTCAACCAAAGTGTCAAAGTCCACACTCTGGAGCTCCCAGGTTGCCACCAAATGCAAACTTCACTTGCTAAGGAGCAACTGGGGGCATATTTTAAGGCTCTTTGTTGTTCTTTTGGAGCCTGTTTCACACATGACATCACATGACACTGGGTCTGGGGCAGATGGCTATCACTCAGGGGGAGGAACCAACTTGCGGAAACCAGATTAAGACCTCTGGTGGGCCTGATTTGGCCCATAGGCCAGAGGTTCCCCATGTCGGATCTTCAGAAACCTTTTGTCCCTCCCACCCCACCCCCCTCTCTCTCTAGGTTTTGTTCCATATTTCCCACGATCTCACACTGGCAATTCTGAGCCATCAGACTGCTTCCTGGGAGGAGACAGTGAAAGCCACTCTTGGAGCTGTGACCCGTAGCTACGATGCTGGAAACTTCAGACTTATGCAAGAAATCTGCAACCTCCTCCTCCCTACAGGTATAAAAACTCATCCCACATTTAGGTCAGTTTTTATATAAATCCATTGGAACAGATCAAGGGTTCAAGCCTCCCAACTTACAAAGTTCCTATCCAAGGATGGTATTCTGGTAACTTTCCTATAAGAATTTTGCTTTCTTGGATCCCGTCATTGGCACCTTTGTCTTCCTTTTATTCATTAAAAGGGCATAGTTCAATTTGTCACTTAAGCAATATTGAGCAGAGGCTACATTTGCATGTAATGGGAAGCAAAGGTTCTTGGGTTAAGAAACCGTACTCTGCACGCAACCATATTCGTCCAGCTTTGATGCACATTGATAAGCAAACCAGGAAAGGGATAGCTGTGTTGCATCAGAAGCTAGGACCATGAGTTTGTATCCATCTCAATCATTGCATACACAGAACATCTACTGTTGGGGCATCGGAACTTCCCCTGTGAGGGCACATGAAGGAGGAGAGGGAAGGAAATTTTCATCATGCTCACATTATTTAGTTGGATACAATCCGTGACTTTTTGCCCTCTTACACCACAATCCGTAAGCTTAGCAGGGAATTAAATATAATAGATTAACAAAGCAGTTGTACTGAACTGTTGAAAAGGAGAGGACTGCTTACGTCGTCCTTGTTCTGTACAGTATGCAGATTATGGATAATCAGCGCAGTGTTCTAGAGAAGTTCTGTTGTGTAAACCAAGGCATTGTTTTAAAAAATAACTAACATTCCACTCTGTATCTGACCCTGATTAGGCTGGCATAGTGAGGCACCTACAAGGCCACTTCCAATGACACTTCTTGTATTTCATTTCCACCAGTCCAAAGGGAACTGGCCTCTGCTTAGTGACGGGGATGTCTTCTGTGTTCTACTTCTTTTGGATACTATTAAGTTGGAGCTTTGTCACAGATGAAAAACTGGGAGGGTATCTAGGAGGAGGAAGTGCTACATTTAATCACCAGTCATGTAGTCCCTCCTGAGTGAACCAGGGCAAGCAGCCCATCACATGGCTGCCTTCCTCACTGTGCCAGCCTAGAAGGTATGGTAAGTGAACCCATGTTCCTTTCCAACTGTGCATATATTATGTTTTGACAGGTTGCGCTCATCTAAGAGAGAAGCTGGACAGCACAGACTTGCAAAGCATGGCAGCCTGCAAAAGCCTGGAGGCATTTGTAGCTTATGGGCAACTATACGATCTCTGGTGGAACCCGGAACCTGTGGATTTTCATGTCATGGAACAACCAGGGCTGACCTCTGAGGCTTGCACTTTTGAGCTGCCCACTCCTAGCCAGAGTAACATCGAAAGAGTCTCGTTGCCTGAAGAAACTGAAGTTGAAGATCTGCTTTCAAGAGGGCATAACAATTGCACACACTCAGAAACTGATTCAGTAGCCAGCTCAAGCCTTTTAGTGCAAAGACAAGCAAAACTGAGGGGCTGTAGAGTGCTCCTTTCAGAAGAATATGCTGCAATCCAAAGTACAAAGAGAGAGATCTCTAGAATTCAGCAGACTTTGGCAGACATGATCAACCAACATCAGAAAAACAACCTCCACCAAAGTGCCACCAACAGCCAGGATTTAGCTGAATCCCCAGCAAGCCAGAGTCAGAAGTAAGTGGTGCATTTTAGTGATGATGGTAGTGCTCAAAGCTGGCTGTGGGTTTTTTTTTGCTTCAGACAAGTTTTTTTGCTTCAGACAAGTTGCTGCATTGCTTCTATAGTGGTATTTATTATACGGATGTCAGTTTCATAATGTTTAATGACACAAAGTTATCAAGCCTTGCAATCACACTTTAATTTCTAAGTTAAAGCGAGTGGTAGGTTGGGAATATTTAACTTTTTTGTATTTTTGAAAATGTGACCTCTTAAAACTTCTTTACAGTAAGGAACAAGTGAATGAACCAGTTTCTCTGCTAGATTTGACAAAACAGCTAACAGAAGCAAATCAGAAACTGGCAGAGTTCCCAGATAGTATAAAGGTAAGTCTGACCTTGTTTCCCTGCTTTACTTAACAGCACAAGCTTGTAGGAAACCCAGCCAGATGGGCGGGGTATAAATAATAAACTATTATTGTTATAACTTGACAG
This sequence comes from Podarcis muralis, assembly GCF_964188315.1. Classification (NCBI taxonomy): domain Eukaryota; kingdom Metazoa; phylum Chordata; class Lepidosauria; order Squamata; family Lacertidae; genus Podarcis; species Podarcis muralis. The sequence continues at coordinate 64,961,565 of NC_135656.1, read as the reverse complement.
AAGGAAATCAAGAGATTTGGGTCTCCTTGAAGACATGTTTGAAGATGCTTGTTTTGTTGTAGCAGTAGGTGGCTAACCTGTGGCCCTACAGATGTTAAGATTCAATTTCGCCAGGGAGAATAGGAGTTGTAGTCCAGCAACAGCTGGAGGCCAAATCCTGTTTTTTACAAGATCAGTGTGGTTTAAAAAGCTGCATAGCACTCGTTTCAAGCTACCCTTTCAATGATGTCAATGACTGGTTGGCAAAACAGCTGACATGTACAGCTTCAAGTTGGAAAAGTGAATGAATTCTCAAATATGTGACCCCAGAATATACATGTGTGATAACCTATGAGCAAGCGAGTTATGTTCACCTGAAATATGCAGCAGTCATCACTGAAGATACCCATGCAGCTGAAAAGCTGCTTACTGCAGCAGCACAGTGCAGCTTTAAAATATTGTGCTCTTTGGAATAGCACTAAATCTGGCAATGTTGTTATATTGATCGTATAATGCGGCTGGGAAATGTGGTAAGATATATCACCTCAGCTTGGAGTTATACATAGGAGTTTCTAGTGTGTAAAAATACATTTATTTATTTTTCCCCAGGTTTCTCCCTTCCCCGACGTACTTGAGTGCTGTCTTGTTGTGCTTCACATGAGTGTCCAGCACCATGAAGTAGTTCCAGAATTACAGGAGAAGTCATTAGAACTACTTAGAAAATACAAAGGAACTCACATTTGTAAGGACGAAATATGTCTCATTCTAGAATGGATGAACAAGATACTTCTACATAGTCATGCCGGTCCGTGAGAGCTTTCTGAAATAATGTGCAGAAAGAAAACCCAACCTACCAGAAGTATCCATTTTTTTTAGTGCTGTCAACTTATTTTCTATTGTGAGGCAATACTCTGTGGAAGTATTCTCTAATGTACATTCTCTAATGTACATAGTTTCTATGAACTTTCTGTGCACAATTGACCAATAAAGAATAGTATATGTTCTAAAAATGAACTTTTTTCATCACTGCTTTTATAAGCAAATTTTGCAAAGATTTGCAAAGATTAGGATGATACAAAGCACAGCTGACCACTCATCATTGCAACCTTGTGAAGGTATCTTACACCAAAAGTAGGGTGGGGAATAAAGGGGGGGAAATGCATGGATGGTGCTAATTGTAGTATGCATATCAATTCATCTTGAGTAAAAGGTAAGGCAAGATATTGTTGACCTCCCCTCAGTATACCATTTTCTGTAAGTACAATGGTACCTTGGTTCTCGAACTCAATCCGTTATGGAAGTCTCTTCGACTTCTAAAACATTCACAAACCAGGGCGTGGCTGATTGGCCCCGGAAAAACAATGCCGAAATGGATGTTTGGCTTACAAAAAATGTATGCAAATCGGAACACTTCTGGGTTTGTGGCATTCAGGTACCACTGTACATTATATTTGCCACAAGTCTTAGGAGATCTAAGGAGACAGAAGCCGCTAACTGAGGGTGGGGTGGAAAACCGCAGCCTTTTAAGACCCCCAAAGATCCTGGTGCCCAAAAACTTGCTTGATATCACTCATTGGCTAAAACTACTGGGGGGGGGCTAGCTTATCTCACAGAAATCAGTTGGCGGATTAAGGCATGCTGCCAGCTTTGCTTTGTAGCTTTTGATCTAGGAGACCTTTTTAAAACACAATTTCAAAAGAAGTGTGGAAAAAGACAAAAAGTCTCATGCCTTAAGAAAATTCTTTATTTTACAAAATTAAGAACCAATCATATATACATGAGCATTTAACTGCAACCAGTGAATACTTTTACATAATGGGGAGTTATTAAGCTTGTTAAAAATACCACACTATCAGGATTTTGTCTCTCCCTCAAACAGATTTTGGTTTTCAATATTGTATGAAATTTGCTATTAAATGCACTTTTAGTCTGTAACCATTTAACAATTTTGGGTTGCTCTTTAAAGTACTATAAAAGGGACATCTAAAAGCTGAACTAGCCTTCATTGGTAGGTATGTGTGATTTTATCCATTTACTCCACAACTTGGTAGAAGGGTAGAATTAATTTTCGGTCCACATTGTTATTGTAGTCTCAATCATGCAGGCAGTTTTGATTCTATGGTAGTTAAGATGAAGCATACTGCTATATGACACATGGCCCGGCAATCTAAAAGGAGAAGCTAGCTATAATACAAGCCAGCACAACCCTTACGGCTGCTACTAAGATGTAAGCATCTCATGCATTATGTCTCCACCACCAGGGCTGAATGGATCACTTTCACAGAATTACTTACACAAAAGATAAAAGCTAGCAGAGGGCTTAGGAACACATCACCCTCACAGAGAGCAAAAAAAGTTTTAAAATAAGCTTTCAAAAGCTAAATCTGCAAGTGCATGAGAGAACTGCAGCACTGCTGAAAGTTCTGAAATGACCTGCGCCTTGCAAATTCAGCATGTTTTAAAAGAAAACAGAGGTATATACACTGTAGTTTGTATCTGTTTTTACTTATGAGCATGACACTCTACCAGCCATTATGAAACTGCTGATTAGAATCAGCCAAGATTCATAGCAAAGATGCCTTTTGCCCTCTGTAAAAACGCTAGTTCTTCTGCCATGTGTTTGAGATGTAACACTTTAAAGGAGGAAGCTTGCCCCCATGGACCCATGTTCTGTTGAACAGCATTCTGTTGTCACTGCTGCAAATTGTTGATAATAGCCAGAATACTCATTTTCTCTTGAGCTGCTTCTACATCTTCACTCTGTTTCTGAGCCACTCCCGTACCAAGGCCATAGAGTCTCCCACAGTACTTTGCATCATCAATTGTGTCCTCAAAGAACAACTGCAAAACAGAAAAAAATACCTGTCACAAGTTGTTTCATATGATTAACCAACTGCGGAAACCATGGAAAGGGAAACTCTGTCTAGTCAAAGGAAAGCTGGAGATACCAAGGTGGTTAGAATTTGCTGGCAAGCTACTGCACACTCTCACTATTTGGTAGGAGACAAGACATGCCTACCTCTTTCATTCTGAAGAATGCCATCCCAGTGAGTAGCGAGTCTGATCCAGCTTGGTGCTGCCGTCCAATCCGCTGTAAATCCAGCTGGTCAGCAACTTCCTGAAGGCCTCCCTGCAAGAGAGAAGAAATCAGACCTAATCCACCTCACTTCTTGTCTTCTCTGCCTATGACAATTAGAGAGCTCACAGCATTTTACAAGAATTTCAAATCGAAGGCCAAGGATTAGACTTGTATTTATTAATAAGGTTAACCTTGGACAAGAATTTATAGTTACTATACCAGCAAGCTTTAGAAACTACAATACAAACACAGAGCTATCAAACAAGTTCAATTTTGCTATCGGCATATCTTAGTACACGCCTCAGGATTGGCATTTGGACATTTGCCTCCAAACTCAATTTGATCAACCCATGAGTCATAAATTTAAGTGAACAGTAATAAAAGTGCAGTTCACAAAATGTAAAACAAAACAAAAAAATTCTAGGTCGCCAGAGGCCAGTCGCGAACTTCTTTCAGAGTACCACATCAGATCACAGGAAGACTCCCTGTAACACTGGTGTGAAAACAGCTTGGTGAATGAGGCATATGTGCACAATTACTCACACAGAGCAAGGATCGAGTGCACACTTCTGCCATTTGTATTGAATGACACCATGGTACAGTAGGTTGCCACTCACACAATGGTTTTTTATTTCAAGGAGTATGTGACACTGGTCATCAAATAGTAGGCCAGTAGCAGTTAACCATTTTTCTGTGGGCCATATTAACAGTGGCTGAGGCTGAGTCAGTGTCAGCTCTTTTTCTCCATCATTGTTTTCCACACCCTATACCCATCTCTAAGAAAGCATAAAGGCAGCTTGGTTTCATCTGCTTTCAGCTGTCCCCAACCCCCGCCCCCAACTCAGTCTCTCTTTCTGTCCCTTCTTCAGCTCTATTCAACCCTCCATCGCGGTTACCAGCCCACACTCCCTCTCAAGGCAAGGAAGATTCCCACCCCCCCTCATCTTGGCAAAGCTCATCTGCTCTGCTATCAGGGAGATTTGGTAGTCTGGTTAATAGGAAGGAAGTGATGGGACACTGTGAAGATGCTGGTCATGTACTCAGCACAGCAATAAGATGGGAGTTGCAATTGAAACAAATTCTACTATTATTCTACTATTTATTATTTTTAAAGCCATAAACCTACCAAATAATCCATATTTCAACTCACTTTGTTTACATCTAGACAAAGCAGCAACCAATGTATCTCAAATTTGGCAATTACAGTAAAATCAAGTATTGTACCTTCAGGTTTTTGCAGCTCTTCATGAGGTACTTAACGTCATATATAGATGGAAAGAAAAGGTTCAAGATATGAAAGAACTCATGCTCTTCTTCTGGAAGCCTTGAATCTGTCAGAAGTTTTACCATATAACCGAAGTCATAGCCACTGAGGAAGGAATGGCGCAAAGACAGATCAACCAATGGTTTAAATGCATTATTTTCAAACCTGCCTTGTACTACTAAAATGCTGTCACTAGGAGATATCGTAGAAGCAGTTACTAGAAAGTACCTTGAAGCTAAGGTTATCATTATTCTCAACATTAATTAACAGTACATGCTCAACGCTCCACTACTGCAGATTTCTGGCAGGGAAAGAACATTTCACAAATAGGGTCTTTTTGGAATTTATAGCGAATCATGTACTTAATTCAATCAACCAGCAAGCACTTGAGTGCTGGTAGTTCTGAAAACTAAAAACAAGACAATGCTTCACAGAATTGTAGCATTGAAGGACTCTGAGGGTCATCTAGGTCAACCCCCTACAATGCAGGCTTTGTTCTGCAGGGGGCCGACTAATAAGCTTATATTTATTTGCTAAGGGCACAGAACAGTGATGCAGAAGACTACACTGTGGAGTCTTACTTTAGCACTAAGAATTTCATCACCTTTCCCATCTCTCATAATGACCTCATTCAATAACCCGTTCAAGTTAAGAGGACTTTAGCAGAAGGGGAGGGTGGAAAGCGCTTGCTCCCAGCTTCTTTGTCAAAGGCCCCCAACGCAAGTGTTATGGGATATGCAAAACTCTACAATCAAGCATAAATTTTAATGTAAAATAATGTAAAAGTGTCTAAATGTTAGAAGTGAAATGCTATTTGACAAACCTGTGAAATGAAAGCCACTTGACATTGTCACAGAGCACCACGCCAGAGGTCATAAGTAGTTCAGCAAAATGCAAGGTATCAATCCCTTCCTCTTCATGCTTCTGAAACTGCAGTCCAGAGCTTGCAAGAAGGTCTATTGAATCTTGAGAATACATATCTTCCCTAGTGAGAAGGGCAAATAAATGTTATATATCAGGTCTTCACTGTGCCTAAATGAATCAATGGAACTTTTATCATATTTATTTATAACCCTCCTTTTCCCCCAATGAGGCTCAAGACAGATTACAGATAAAAACAAGGACCACTAAAAACACAGGGAAAAACCAATCATTTAAAAGCAATTAAATATTGATAGAATTAAAACTATATACAAATATAAAATAAAATACTTACAACAGAAACAGCACGACAGTAGCCCTTTCATTAAAAGAAGTCAATTCCCAAAAGCGTCTTGGAGCAAGAAAGTCTTAAACCCACCCCAACCCCACTTCAGAAGGACAGCAAGAACGAGCCAGTCTTGCTTCTCTAGGGAAGGCGTTCCAACATCTGGGAGGAGCCACCAAGAAGGCCCTCTCCCATGGCTCCACACAGCATGCCTGTGAGGGTGATGGGCCTCCCCCTAAGATATCAAAACCCAGGCAGGCTTCTATGAGGAACAGCTGCTATCCCTGTGCAAAGTGAGTGCACACTTCCAGACTCACCAGCATAAACTCCTCACTGGGGAATGAGAGAGGAAAGTCCACAAAGAAATAGGAGATTGGGAGTGTGTAAGTACAAAGGCCCCAGAACATTTGAGTAAATGCAGGGGCCACTATGTCTACATTTACCATAAAAAATGCCAGCTTCTTGCCATATACTTGGGGTAAAAAAAAAAGAAGAAGACATTTTTGTTTTGACAATATTTTCCAGCTGGATAAAAAAGTATCTCCTTTAGGTTTAAAAATAATAAACATTTGCCTTGAATTGTTTTTTGTGCTGCTTGTATGGCGTATTTGCAAATTACCATGAGAAGCATGTAAAAGGCAATTCGTAAATTAAAAAGTTATAATGATACTTACAAGAAATACTTTTTCCTGATTAGGGTGAAGGGCCTGCTAAAGACTTAAAGCCCGAACAATTTGGCAATAATCCTAGGTTTAAAAGTGATTTTTAATAACATTTTGACAAAAAACCCATCATTCTGTGCTGGCACATGGATTTGAAACATAACCCCTTCATATTGAGATGGGATTTTTTCCTAGCTGGCAAGCAGCTCTTCCTCCTATGTGGGAACAACCTTTCAGAGCAAAACTGATTCAAACATCCCCCAACTTTGAAGACTTACGTAAGATTGAACTTGAAGTTAAACTGCCATGTGTTGATCCCAGCAGGGTATTCGCCTTTCTCATTTGTGAAGGTCAGGCCTAGCTGGATGATTTTCAGCAGATCAACATTGCATCGGAGCAACTGATACTGATAGTCTATAGAGCTGCGAAATTCACCTATTGGTCGAACAACCACCCCAGGAAACTCTGTGTCCTAGAAAAACAAAGAGAAGTCCAACCCAAACCTTGTAAGTTCTATTCACAGATATAACACACACCAATGCAATAAACACCACAGACTATCTCCTGAATTCTGCAGTTGCCGGCTTCCTGGCATCAGCGTCACAAAAAGTTAATTAAGCATGCATAAAATAATGCCTATAGCCAATTGCAGTTTCTCTTTTTGTGGCCCTTTTCCTTCTTTGGTGAAATATCTGCCGCCCCCCCCCCCCCCCGCCATTCTAAAATGGGAGATAAAAGTGAGAGAATGCCTGCAGCACTACAACTGCATAGCCACTCCTCCCCCTGGATTCATGGTGATTCAGATGCCCTTGGCAGCTGTTTTTCCAGCCTGTTGCAGGCACTATCTGTGCACTATCTGCAAAGTGAATCCTTCATGTGCCATTTCCCCTGAATTCAACGGAAGAAGTAGAGATACAAGGTGACTGGGAGGGACAAGGGAATGAAGGACAACAGGAATGCAACAACAACAAAAAAAGGTTTTCTTCGCCTACAATTTAAACTGTAGTAGTCTAATTAGCTTAATAACAGTAAAAAAGCAAACCTCAGACTGATTAGAGTCCTGCTCCCCCAACTCTAAGCCATGTTCCTGACTGAAATACAATTTTGCAGTTTCACATAGAATTTGCATAAGCTAAAGAGGAAGGGACATGGCTCTTTCGCACATGAACACTACATATTTTCAGATTCTGGAACAGAAGAACCCGTTATCTTAGGTTGTGGTCACTCAGTGAACTAGAGACTATTTAATCTACATAAACTCTACAATCTTTTAATAACTAGGCTATGGTGCACGCTAAAGGCATCTTCACATACCATGTCTTTTATCAATCTAGGCTGTCATATGAGTTGGCTGGGAAGGAGCTTCTCTTAGGTTTAACCTCATTGCAAAAGGAACTTTGTACTTGCTTATAGCTTCATCCCCTACAGCCCAAACCAATGAAGCTAGGCATTTGCTCATCTGATACCTCAATCTGCATTAAGGGCACTGAAAATCCTCCTAAATTTCATCAGGTGTTATATCACATCTACCAATTAGCTGAACACACTAATTTAAGCTATAATAACTCGTTTGTCTACATATAAATCCTATATTTAGAAAGCTGAATACTGGAAGACATATTTACCATTGCGATGTAGCTGTAGCTAAGAACTATTTCCCGAATTTTTCTCATTTCTTCTTCTAGATTATTTGCCCATACTTCGCAGATCACCTGACTGTTTTCTGCAAGTGCTGCTGGCATCCTGAGGGATTTGCACCACAATCACAAGAGCAGGGTGGGAGCGCCAAGATGTCAAGATAAACCTCCCTAAATATGTAGGAAAAAAGACAAGGGCTTATTCCAGCAAGATATTCATTTCAGAGAAAAACAGGGAGAAAAACATCAGGGACAGGGAGTCCAATCCTGTACATGGTTACTTAGAAATAAGTCACAGCTGGCAGAGTTCCACTGAAGACTTCCCCTTTCTCTCCCTGCATACCCTCAAAATCAGCTCTAGGGGGTCCCCCCAACCCCCAGAACAGATTCTGAGGGGAAACAATAGCAAAGCTGTAGCCACTGTCTGGTGAACAAGGTTATCAGTGGTTTATTACAGTATTTTGTATCCTCCTTAAGGGTATAAACACTAAAACTATTGCATTTTCTACATTTGTGTTTTGCTGTTTCAAAACAGGCGTTTGTGTAATTCTTATACTGACTGGAAGACAGATCCACTTTCTCCAGAGACTATGCATAAGGCTTGTGCCCTGGAGCCTTGTAGACTGCAGCAACTAGAGACAGAAACAGGACATATTCCTTCAAGGCTCCATATACTGGTCACAGGATGTTCTTTTTGAGCAGGCATTGTAGACAATTCTGCCACTGCATACACATTCTCCAATGCATCTATTTAAATAGATCCATTCCACACAATGCAGGAATTGGGCCTTGAGTGTTGTGGCACTTACCCTTTGGAATTTCCTCCTCTTGAATATTAGACAAGTCTTCAGTAGCCTTTTCAGTGACTACTGAAGACCTTCTTTCAACAGCCTTTTTAAGTTGAGATCTTTTCCAGTCTGATTTTGTGCATATCAGAACTGTTGTTAAGATATTTTTGAAGATACTTTTGCTGTTTTGCCTCTTGTTGTTTGCTGCCCAGGTTCCTCTGGAACAAAGGATAGGATATAAAATTAGTAAATAAATATGCATCTTGACCAGAGAATGTAGAAAAAGACTGTTAAGATATGCACATTCCTAAAAGACTGGTGTTTTAAAAAAAGAAGTTCAAAATGCACAAGATATGCATTGCTGCTTCTGCCTCCTGAAAAAGTCCATTGAAAATCACTCCTTTCTTCACATGCAAAGGCAAAAGGCAAAGAACTTGGGAGAAGAATATTTAAGCTGGGTTCACAGAACAGGGTTATTCAATGTGGCCAAGTTTGTGGGTGGCACCAATTTCTTTTACAACAGTGAACACTAAAACAGTTCAAAAGCAATTCAAAAGAATCTTTCTGAATGGAGTGAAACAACAACATAAGAATTGGTCTCCACAGTCACTTATGGACTCACTATTAAGACCATATTCATGGAAGGCCATCTTACTCAGCTACAAGTGATCACCAGAGAAGGAGGCAGCAAATGAAGTTGTTAAGAGTAGTACGATGAACTTTGGTGCAAAAAATATCAATTTCATATATATACACCAATGGGGCTGAACTGGTAGTAACTAACCAGGAGAAAAATATTTCCATTTAGAAAAAGAAAGATGAAACATAAACTACTAAACACGGTATATATTTACTTCCAGTCTCAAGGTCTAGTAGTAACTTGGCTTCCTCTCTTATGGTACTATATTTCACACTATTTTGTCTAACCTTTTGACTATGAAAACTTTAGGCTTCTCAGAATTGCTTGTTGTGAAACAAGGATTTTGTTTTAAGCCTGCTGCTCTGAGTGTCCATAAACACAACCAAGTGAACATTCTTTTCACTATTTTATATGAATCTGCCAGGATCTTTTTCTAAACCCAAGTAAACTTCAGTGAAATTATCTGCCCTAAAAACCATGCCATTATTCTGAACATTCTTCTTGCATTTCCTTATTTATATTTGCTTTTCAGAGTAGCAGTAACAGTACTAAAAATGCATTAAAATCAACAGGATCATTTTTGCCTCACAAGTTTGAGAAAAACAATCTTTGCCTTCCTACAGATGCTTCAAACTGTGCTGTTTCCAAAATATTCTCTCTATTAAACCAAGTTATATCTTAGATATTAAGAACTTTCATTATATATAATCATTTTTAACCCAACAGTCTTTAAAGAAAACCTCATGTAACAATCTCAAAATTCTTAGTTCCAAGCATATTATTATATTTAATTACTCTTACCACGACACTCCAGAGTATTACATCTAAAATAGGTAATACAATACAGTGCATCATTTTAATCAGACTGTTCTGCCTCATCCAAACAGCAGGTAATACTGTTTACTGATCAATCTACTTCACATTCTGCCTTCAGTGAGCGCGACAATTCCAAAAGAGCAGGATTTCCAAATTATGCTCGGAATCATCCCTCAAACCCCTTTAACAAGGCAATCCACCCAGACATTTCTTTGCCAGAATTAGCTTCCTATGCTCCACCCCAGAAGTTAAGAAATATCTGTATTTTCTTGCAGCCTTTTGCTCTCCATCTTTGGCCCTCTCCTTGCCCAGGAACCCGACATCCCTCCAAGCATCACCCGCATCCAACACCCTCCTCCATTCGTTCACCAGTACTTTTCTGCTGCCGTCTCAACTCTCCCGAGCGGGAATACAGACTGGAGTAAAAAAATACCAATTTTCTGCTTAAATGCGAGGCCTCCTTCGATCTCCGTAACAGGGAAGGAAGCCGGGGTTAGAAATGTAGGGAAACAACGACGAAGAAACAAATCGGCTTAATAAAGAGCACAATATTCTTACACGCAAGAGAATTTGTCGCGACGAAATCTAGAGCGACCTGGACTATCTGACTTGGCGGCAGAAGCCTCTCTCGTCCCTGATCCCTTCGAACAGAGAAGGAATATTCTCTCTCACGAAAGAAGCGTTTGCAAGACAACTTGCGTGCCTGTGTTTCTCCGCCCGCCCTCTGCGATGCAAGAAAAACCTCTCCGCGCGGAACTTTAGGCCCTCGCTTCTACGTGCCTTGCGCGGGGGGAGGAGGAGGAGGAAACGACGACGCCACAAACCTCTGAGGTGCTGGAGCCCCTGCTCTGCCTTCCCCACCTCTGGAGCCACGCAAGGGAGAGCCGAGGGTTTAAAAAAAACACCACCCACAACCAGGAAATCCGGTCAGCGAACAAAGGAGCTTTCCCGCCCGAGACCCTCCAGAGGCTCCTCCCCCTCCTCCCCGCCCTCTCGGCCCCCAACCTCCCCCCGCCTGGCCTAAGGCCTAAATGCGAGCCCAACGCCTCACCAGGAGCGCGGGGAAACCGAGCGCCGGGCCGTTGCTCCTTTCCGCCGCCTTGGTCTTCCTCTGGTGGGGTCCCTTCTAGGCTACCGATTTTCCATCGCTCGATGGTTTGCTGAGCTGGGCGTCTTTTTCTCTCGATCGCTCTGTTTTTCTCCCTACACGCATGCGCTCTAAAGCGAGCCTTTCTGGGGCAGGAAGCATCCGGCTTTCCGTAAGAGGCGCCGGAAAGAGAGCGCCCTTTTGCACGTGAACACTGCCTGCAGCGGCTCCTCCTCCCCGCTGTGTTCCAACTGCGCCTGCGCCTGGGAGGCGTTGGGTAAACCTGATGAGCAACGCGTGTTCTGTCGAAAGGGATGGTTGAGTTTTTTGTTTTATGCGTTGTGGAGCAGGATTCAGCGGCGGCAGAGCCCGCCCAGAAAGGAGGAAAGGCAGCTATGAAAGCGATCGAGTTGTTTTGTTTTGATTCTGGCAAGCTCTGCTTCAGCAATTGAGGCAGCAATCCGAAAAGCAGCCTGGTTTGGGAATAATAATAAGCCTCCTTGAACCCCGTGGTATTCATTCCCATAAGATTTATTCCCGAGTGAGAATGCATGCTAATACGCCATGACAGTAATGTTAAGCACACTTGAGACCTGGTTCTGGACTTTGAGGTGTTACCGGAAAAATCTGAGGGCTCCCTTGGACAAAAAGTAAAGACACCAACCAGAGTAAATTGAAGCAAATCAGCAGCCTGTAGGCTTGGTCTTTATTGAAGAAAGACTGTCGCGACAGGGTGCTCCCTTCACTTGCAGGTGAGAGGAAAGACAAAGAAAAACTTTTGAAATTCCCCTCCTCTACGTCAAGCCCACCCCCAGAAACATCATGCATACATTACAGAAAGGAGGGGTTGAGGGAGGAGTTGGTGGTAACCTGAGTGTCTTGTCACCTGGCTGGTTCCTCCTTTCCCCCCTCCCCATGAGTCACTTCCAGGAGACAAAGGGGAGTTTGCAGTTTCCTGCCCCCAGAGGGAAGATCTGATCATTGTCCTTTGTTTCAGTCCATGCTGAATCCACTCCCATATGTAAGTTCTTTGTGATCTTGATTGTCTTCTGTCTGGGATCATCAGGGTTGGCATAGCAACTGGGCAGGGCTCCTGTGGATGTGCTGGTATGCTGAAGGGATTATGGCTGACCAGGACCAAGCCACCCCCCTTTGATAGTCCTTGTCATATGAAGTAAAATAAAAATGGAACAGTGCAAATCCGACGTATGGTTGATTTTTCTATGAATTTATAACAGAAATGTGGCGTATGTAGTGTGTGAGTGTGTGTGTGTGAAGTTTGTACAAACAGAATGATTGGGGGGGTGGGTTCCTGCTACAGAGGTAAATCCATTTCAGGTCACTGGGAGTCATCCCCAAGTAATTGCATTACAGTCTTTAACCACAAGGCATTTTGAAACCGTAAGGACTTTGCTTCCAAGGTAAAGCGGGATCATTCTTCGAAATAGAGCCTGCAAGTTGAAAGTTTCCCTCACTACGATTTGTTGTTGTTGTTGTGACCCCATGGACCAGAGCACGCCAGGTTTTCTGCTGTAGATCACCTCTTCTGTGATGTATATATGATGTATTGGGGGGTGGTCTTGAGCTACAGGGTGGGCAATTTCAAAAGTCTATATAATGGCTTGCACACCATTGTTCTGGGTTCCTTCTCCCTCCTGCATGGGGGGTTGAGCACCCTGTTGCAACAGTTTAATAAAGATCAGGCTTTGCTGCTTTACTTCTCAAGATTCTCTGGTTGGCCTCTGTTATTTTATCCTACCTATAGAGAACCTACATAAGGAAGGGCTCTGTATGGGCTCTTGGGTACCCCATAATGAAAAAGGAGCAGTTTTTTCTTAGAATCTCTTTATTTAAGTAATCCAATCTAGTTTGATCAACATGCCCCTGTCTGTTTCCACTCTAGGCAAACAAGGAATGACTGCTCCAATGGATTACATCCCACACATAGCTCCACCTTTGATACTGCCCTGAGCACTCACCATACTTTGTAGCCTTTTTCTGTCTCTTCCTCTGGTATGGAATTTCTCTGTGTGGTCATTACCTCCTCTTCAACAATGCTCATTTGCCTACCCTTCCCACATTTTGCCTCTTGCTCCTGTTACCTCAGTCCATTGACCCAGAGGCTTTCTCTTGTTGTAAAATAAAAAATATGCCCTTTTCCCTTATGGGGTATCCAAGAGCCCATATAGAGTCCTTACATAGGTTCCCTATTGGTAGGAGAAAATAACAGAGGCCAACCAGAGAATATTGAGAAGCAAAGCAGCTAGTAAGCTTGATCTTTATTGATCTGTTGCAACAGGGTACTCCCCTCACACACAGGAGAGGAGGAGGGCCCCCAAAAATGCTGTGCAAGGGCTTATAAAGACTTTTGAAATTCCCATTCTCTAGATCAAGACCACCCCCAGAAACATTATGCATGCATCACAGAAGGGGTGTAACCTAAGACCACCCCTCAGATACATCCCACCTACATCACAGAAATTTAAATGTTGTTTTTCTCCTGTCACAGTTTATCTCCTGTCTGGCAAGTTACTTGATTGGATTTCCCGGGGAGCCTGGCCATTCTTTTGTAGTGGTAAAATACTTAT